>NC_134861.1:64423495-65023495 GCF_049852395.1 Peromyscus maniculatus bairdii | reverse complement strand
GGTATATGCTCAAGAGCGGTAGAGCTGGGTCTTGGGGGAGATTGATTCCCAATTTCCTAAGAAAGTGCCATATTGATTTCCAAAGTGGTTGTACAAGCTTGCATTCCCACCAGCAGTGGAGGAGAGTTCCCCTAGCTTCACATCCTCTCCAGCATAAGCTGTGTTCAGTGTTTTTGACCTTAGCCATTCTGACAGGTATAAGAAAAAAAGAAAGAATATTGAAAGCTACAAATGAAAAACACCAAGTAACATATAAAGGTATACCTATTAGAATTAGTCTCTCAATGGAGACTTTATTTTTTTTTAATTTTATAATTTAATTTAATTTTACATATCAGCCATGGATTTCCTTGTTCTCCCTCCCTCGTGCCCCCCTCCCACCCACCCCCTATTCCCATCTCCTCCAGGCAAAGACTCCCCTGGGGATTGCGTTCAACCTGGTAGATTCAATACAGGCAGATGAACTATGAACCAATAGCTGAGGAGCCCCCAACTGGATCAGGCCCTCTGGATAAGTGAGACAGTTGATTAGCTTGATCTGTTTGGGAGGCATCCAGGTACTGGGACTGGGACCTGTCCTTAATTTCAGAATTTCAAATGTTTGCTTACTGGGGTGTGTATGTGTGTGTAACCTAACAGTTGAAGTGCTGTGGGATGTTCTGTTTGTCCTGTGGGAGCCCTTCTTGGGTTCTTAGTGGCGTTACCCAGCAGGTCCGTATAGAGGATGATTAGGACCATGGGCCTGAGTGCAGGTGTTTGAGATGGTCTGCACTTGGCTGTGCTGGGGGATGGTCTGTATGTCAAGTTGCTCTGATTGGTTAATAAATAAAACCTGATTGGCCGTGGCTAGGCAGGAAAGATAGGCGGGACTAACAGAGAGGAGAAATAAAAGGACAGAAAGGCAGAAGGAGACGCTGCAGCCACCACCATGACCAGAGACGCTGCAGCCGCCGCCATGACCAGAGACACTGCAGCCGCCGCCATGACCAGCAGCATGTGAAGACGCCAGTAAGCCACCAGCCACATGGCAAGGTATAGATGTATGGAAATGGATCAATTTAAGATAAAAGCACAGTTAGCAAGATAAGGACAGTTAGCAGGAAGCCTGCCACGGCCATGCAGTTTGTAAGCAAAATAAGTCTCTGTTTTTACTTGGTTGGGTCTGAGCGGCTGTGGGACTGGCGGGTGACAAAGACTTGTCCTGACTGTGGGCAAGGCGGAAAACTCTAGCTACAGTTGAAGAAAGTAAATAATTGAGATAGTTGTGTATATACTAAAACTTTCTTCCCTTAACCAATAAGGGAACTGAAGCTCAAAGAAGGTAGTATGGTTCTCGGGGTTCATTCATAAATATGTAGGTTGGTACCCAGGTTAGCATTCAAACCTGATTCTTTTCTGGCTCCCTGCATGTCCCTTAATACTATGCTTCCCTCTCCTCTTGCTCAAGAAAAACTAAGCATATGTAATTACTCTCAGCTAAGAGAATGCTGTATATTCTGAAATAATATAAAGGAGTAAGTAAAAGAATTTTTCTTTCAATAGTATGTGGAGAGAAGAAACTCACATAGAAACTGTGACAGTGTATACCACAAACTGCCAGTCCTTGGCAAATATGACTTTCTATGAATAGCTGATGCATGAATCATAATGATGCTTTTTTTAAACTAACCTCTTCCCATATTCTATTCCTTTTCTATTTTTTTTTCATTTTCTTTGTTTGCCATAGAATTTGGATTATTATTTTTTTCTTTAACTCACCTAGTTCTACTAATTCCTTAAGAAACAATTGAATGGGCTTGGGAAGATGTCTCAGTGATTAAGAGCATTGGCTCTTCCTCCAGAGGGCAGGGGTTTGATTCCCAGTACCCACATGGCAGTTCACAACTGTCTATAACTCCAGTTCCAGCGTATCTGACACCCTCTTCTGATCTTCTAGGGGACTACATAGAGAGTGAAATCTAGACATACATACAAAATAACATCCATACACATACAATTTTTTTTTGCCAAATGATACCATTATATGCATGATCTACATGCAGAACTTTGTGCTTCATAATCAATTGGGTGGTCATTTTCTTTTTTCACTTGTTTGAATTGTGATCAGCTTTAGTCCCTCTACAAAAAGCAGCTTTCTGCACACAGGAAATTTTCCAAAGTCAAGTCAGTTGGTTGTTTAATGAATTGTCAAATCAAATATGGCTTTTAAATTATGTATACAGTAATTGGTCCATTTGTTGAAGCAAAGAATCAATGGAACACAGCTCTTCCTACTAAACCTATATATTTTACACAAAACTGAACTCTATTTGAACTCTGAAGAATATTCCCAAACTCAAGGCACTCATTTTGAACAGAAAAATGGTGCTTCTTTGAATACAGCAGAAACAACTCAAATAATACCTCAATCTTGGGTTCAGCAAAAGATACTGAGATTCCAAAGGTAATCACAGCTACTCCAAAGGTAATCACAGTCACCCTCTAGTTGAATGAATGTAGTAACTAAGTAGACTTGTACAGATAGTGAATTAAGAGATCCAGTGACTTTTACATTTTATAATAACTTGGAAGGATACAGACATGTGACCAGGGAAATGTTGCATATTTGGACTTCTAGATGCCTTACAGCTAAGTATCAGATTTGCAAAACAGACACATAAAGGATCTTATATTTCTGGCAAAGAAAATGTGTCTGGATCATTTATTTAAAAAAGAATACAGAATATTTGTTATACATTTTCTCACTAAGGACTTCTATAGAATTGGGCACTAATTAATAATTAAAACTAAGGTGAGTATATAGCCTGATTTGTGATCCACTCATTCTGTGATAAGGTTTGTGGGGAACATTGAATTAAACTATTTAACTCTATAAGCATTAGCATGTGACCTTGGAAATGTAATTACTTTATGTCTTAGTTGACAATGCTATACCTGACATATAATGACTATGGTGGTTTGAAAGAAAATGACCCCTAAAAGGTACTATTAGGAGGTGTGGTCTTGTTGGAGTATGTGTGGCATTGTTGGAGGAAGTGTGTCACTGTGGCAGCAGGCTTTGAAGTCTCATATAGTCTCAAGCCATGCTTGAGAGACAGAAAAACAGACCACTTCCTGATGCCTGTGGGTCAAGATGTAAGACTCTCAGCTACTTCTCTAGCACCAAGTCTACCTTCAAGCCATCATGTCACACCATGATGATAATGGAATAAACCTCTGAAAACATGAGCCACTCTAATAAAATGTTTTTCCCTTATAAGAGTTTCTGTGGTCATGGTGTTTCTTCACAGCAACAACAACCTTGACTAAGATACTGACAATGTTAATACCTATAATACCATGCTTAGTCTTGGTTATGTAATGGTCATACAATCAAATTAATGTTTTCCTTTGTAGGAGTTTACACTGTGAGAGGAATGTTATTAATAATCATAAGATTTGGTGACTGTTATTATGGCATGGGCCTATGCTCAAGGATCAGTGCTGAGAGTTGTATAGACAGTCTCAAGTTCATAGTTCAGGACAGAATGTCCACTGACTGACAAGTATAAAGCACATTTTCAGTGTTAATTCTGTGAGTAATTGTGTCTCTCTTTGTCATAATCTCTGTCAAATTTTCATTTGATTCAGAACTCAAGTAAGAAAGAATTATTTGTTGAATAAGTTGAATCAGAGGTAGCTATGATATGGGGGAATTCATATATAAAAAGGAGTAAATCTAATCTGCCACTCAAAAGTGCCTTGCTGAAGGAAGTGTTCCTTAGATCCTCATGACCAATCAGAGAAGGACATAGTGGATGAGTCCCTTCCTCCTTTTATTTAGGGAAAGAGTTGCTTACAGCTATTTCTACTGTCCATCAGCCATTTTAATGAATTTCTCTTAGATGTACTTATTGCATGCTTACTTTTGAAGATCATTTGCTCTGTGAAAGTGGTCTTGATCTTCAGTTACATTCTCAGTTTTTGTTAATGAAAACCCGACAATAACACTATAGCTAGAGTTTTCCTGTCTTGCCTACAGTCAGGACAAATCTTTGTCACCTGCCAGTCCCACAGCCACTCAGACCCAACCAAGTAAACACAGGGACTTATATTGCTTACAAACTGTATAGCCGTGGCAGGCTTCTTGCTAACTGTTCTTATAACTTAAATTAATCCATTTCCATAAATCTATACCTTGCCACGTGGCTCGTGGCTTACCGGCATCTTCACATGCTGCTTGTCCTGGCTGTGGCTGGCAGTGACTCCTTCTGTTCTTTCTTTTCTCCTCTCTGTTAGTCCCGCCTATACTTCCTGCCTAGCCACTGGCCAATCAGTGTTTTGTTTATTGACCAATCAGAGCAACACATTTGCCATACAGAACATCCCACAGCATAACACATTCAAATTACTGAGCCCTTTCAAGTTGTTTTTCCATCATTTATTAAAATTAGAAATAACTGCTAATGATATAGTACTTACTATCTATGAGGACCATGAAAATTATTTGTATTCATTATCTCTTTTGATATTTATAAAACCATAATAGTTTGACAAGTGTCTCCATATTCAGATCAAAAAAAAAATAAGGATTCAAAGGGCAAGCGACATGTCTCAAAGTCGCATAGCTAGTGATGATCAGAGTGCTGGTGAAACGATTCCAATACTGAAGTGTCCACACTCTTAACAATTATTGTCTGCTTTACTGTTTACATCCAATTACTTAGTGTGTTTGTGTACATGCATGAGCCATGGTACTTATGTGGAGGTCAGAGGACAACATGCAGAGGTCAATTTTCTCCTTAAACCATGTGGGGCCTGGAGCTCTAACTCAGGTCACTAGGCTTAGCAGCAGGTGCCTTTGCCCACTGAGCTATGCCAGAAGCCCAGAATTATTTTAAGTAAGGAGACATGTGATACGGGAAATATGCCTACCACATGCCTGCATAACTATGATATCTAAATAAACTTACTCCCTTTTGACTCTCTAATGAACTGTTTCAAACACAGAAGTACATGTGAGGAAATTCATAGATTTTTGCTGTGAAAAAAAAAACTGGTTAAGCCGTACTGATATGCAAATTATTATTCCAGGAACAATAGTGAATATAAATTCTATCTTCAAGGATATTTCAATGTCTTCATTGTGATTTCTTTTTCTCATTTATATTCACAGAAGAAATTTTATTATTTTAAGTGAGTTTCCTCCCCTCTCCCCATTAATTTGGTTACTAAATATAAATGAGAAAGGCCTCTTTATAAACCACATTCTTATGGCTTTGCATTATGGAAAAGAAAAAGGCAGGTGAACAAAAACTGTCTGTTTCTAAGTAAAAATTTAACCACATCTAGAACATTGTAATAAAAAAAGTCATTGATTATGATGTCAATGCCAGCATTTATTTGCTTGGCAATTGACTTGACAGAAGAGTATTATATTGCGTGGGAGACTCAACCCACCTAAATATCACAATGGCTGACAAGCAATGTTCTAAAATCTTTTTGAGATATGTAGTTACATGTTGCAGCAGTGTCTAAAAAGCATTATGTTCCACCTGCTCCTCAGGGGGAGGAGGGAACAGTCAGAAATATAAATCAGTAGAGCTGAGAGCAATAGGAAACATTCCATGCAGGTAACAGGATATAGGGAAAGGCCTCTCCCTAGACATGTCCACTTACCTTTTGCAGATGCAACTTCAAGGTAAGTTTCTAGAATGCAGGCTAGAATTTTATCTTTTGTTACGTGGTATGTCACATTATAATCAAAGTATATACCCTATAGTCATGAAATGAAAATTGCCTGGTGTGGAGATTGATTCTGTGTGCCCTTATGCTGGCCTCAATCTTCTGTGTTCCAATCTACACTGATAAGTTGTTAATTTACATGAAAGCACACACCATTTTAGGAAGGTAGGCACAAAGTAAGGAGAAGGGAGAGCTGGAGGCAGTTTTTTTTTCACCTTACAGTGAATCTGTACTAGAGAGAGAAAAAGTAAAAATGGCTTTCTATATCAGCTTGTCATTCTATAATTAAAACAATTGCTTTTGAGATCTGTTGTGATATTAAAGTGATAAAACTAAAATCAATCTAATTATCCATCGTGAAGTTCCTTCCATTAGTTTCCATTACAGAGGGGAAAAATGGTCATTGCTTCCCCCTTCAATATTAATGTTGGCTGCAGCCTCATGGAGAGGTGCATAGATGCACAGCATTTGTTAGCAGGCAGAAAGTGATTCTTTTGACTATTAGTGCATGCATAGCAAGAATCAAGAGGCAGAGAGTAATAGCTCATTTATTTTTCCTTCAGCAAATAGTCATTGGACTTCACTCTGTGGCTATAAAAGTATATAAGATGTTGTCTTAATTAGGGCTTCTATTGCTGGGAAGAGACACCATGACCATGGCACCTCTTATAAAGACAACATTTAATTGGGTGGTTCTATCACAGTTTCAGAGGTTCAGTCCATTATCATCATGGTGGGGAGCATGTGGGCATGCAGGCAGACACGGTACTGAAGAGATAGCTGAGAGTCCTACACCTTGCAGGCAGCAGGAAGTCGACTGAGATACTGGTCAATAGCCTGAGCATAGGAAACCTCAAAGCCTACCCCACAGTGACACACTTCCTCCAACAATTCCATACCTACTCTAACAAAACCACATCTCCTAATAGTGCCATGCTCTATGAGATTATGGAGGCCAAATACATTCAAATTGCTACAGATTTTATTTCTTAATTCCACGAATTCAGAGACTGGATGAGTGTTGGGAACAAGCTATGTGAGGAGATTTCTGAGACCTTGTGAGAAAACTCCAAGTAAACAAGACAAAAGTCTTGTAACTTCTGTTCCTCCATCACATAGCTTGTTCTTGAATGTGTTTTGTGCCCCTCCCAGGTGTAGTAAATATGAATGGGTTTACTTTAGATTATCTACCATCTTATCCATTATTTTTTAGAATGGTGTCTCTAAGAACCAGTTGTCCTTGGGACTATATATAGCCTGAACTCATGTGACCTTTGCTTACATGAACTTTCTTAATCCTCAGAATACTCTCAGAATATAAATTGTTTGATGCCATGAATAAATTTGGCTATTGCTTGAGACTTTTGCTTGCCTGATTTTTAGGTTCTACTTTTCCAGGTTCATAATACCAACTAGAGCAATAAGAGATGAGGACCCAGACACATGAATAGCCAATAGAGAGACAGTGTGGTAGAAACAAGGATGAGCAGATCCACACGGTGTGGAGGGAGCATAACTAGTCAAGGCAAACTATTTGGAGAAGATAGGGAAAGTGATGGCATTCATAGACAGTTAAGCTGTTTCTTGGGTACACTTGAAGGAAGAAGAATGGCAGTTATTCTCAGAGGAAATCTTGAGGAACACTAAGTGAGAAATAACAGGAGATGAGTAGGGAACCACAAGCAGCTTACATTCTGTAACTGTAACATGCCAAACCTGCAAACAGTGCTGGGCAAGGTAAGGAGGCAAGTAATAGGTTTTCTGCTCTCCATAGTGAGTTTCTCTGCCAATGCATTAAGCCAGGTCAATCTGAATTGAAAAAAAAATATAACAACAGGTATATTGAGCAATGCAACTTCCAGGAGCATTCTCCAGTCCCAGAGATCGAGATCAGAAGTTACACACCCAGGCTAGGGCAAGAAAGATTTTATAGATTGTAGGCAAGGCATAATGAAGTGTCTGCCACAAGCTGGGTTCTTGCCCAAGTATGATCAAAAGATGACCACTTAGGTAGGGACTTGGGGTGCTGGCAGCAGCAGGAGGGGAGGTTGCAAAAGTTGCCAAGAATGTGGAACTGGACTGTTTGGGACCTTTTCTTTGTTTGGAGACCCTCTGAGCATCTGAGGAGCCAGGATTTGGAGAGGGGGGGAGGAGGAGGGGAAGGGGGAGGGGGAGGGAGAGAGGGAGGAGAGAGAGGAGAGAGGAGAGAGGAGAGAGGAGAGAGGAGAGAGGAGAGAGGAGAGAGGAGAGAGGAGAGAGGAGAGAGGAGAGAGGAGAGAGGAGAGAGGAGAGAGGAGAGAGGAGAGAGGAGAGAGGAGAGAGGAGAGAGGGAGAGGAGAATGTAGGAATGTGGCTTTCTGGATCTTGCAGGGGCAAGCTGGAGCCTCCAACAGAACAGCAAGAAAAGCTATTCTCTTTCTCCCTCCTCCTCCTCCTCCTCTTTCTCTTCATCTTCTCATTCTTCTCCTATTCCTCCTCCTGCTCCCCTCCTCCTTTTTCTTCTCCTCTCTTCCCCTTCTTCTCTCCTTATTCTTCCCACTTACTCTTCTTTTTTTTTTTTTTTTTTTTAAGGAAAATAAGTTTGTCTAACAGGATGTAGGAGAATTCAAAAGTATTGGTGCCCCCACTACATGCTTTGTGTACTGGCCTCTTCTACTAGGGCTCTTTCTAATCCATTCGTTACCTTCCTCATTCTGTGATCTGCTGAGAAGACTGACATGCTCAGACCATATTACTGTGTCCTCTGTCTCTTCCACCTGCTGCCGGGAGGAAACCAGGAGTGCAGAAGTGAGAGTGGATTGTGTATCTAGTTTCTTTTCTGCAAGGATACCTTGAACAACTGTGTCCCTTGTTTAACCTAAGAGCTCTGCTTCTACCTATGTTTTTTTTTCTTTTCTCATTACAAGACTCATTTCCTCAAGGAGCATGGCATCTTGGTCAGATTATTACATCATGTGCTGTTACTCAAACCTGTAAGACTTGCCTTTTGTGAATAAGCCTTATTTGAATTGTCCTCTTCTGAAATTACCCATTGTTTAATGCTAGAGACTCAGTGAATATATTTTGCATTTAGATAAACTAAACTGAGATAGAGATAGAGATAGAGATAGAGAGAGAGAGAGAGAGAGAGAGAGAGAGAGAGAGAGAGAGAATTAAAAAGGCATGTAATAATTGACAATAATTGGAGAAAGGTTCTGAGGCAGAATCAATTAAATGTGTTAAATTAACTGGTTAGGTTTTTTTGAAGTTAAAACTTTTAACTTCCCAGTTTTAATTTCAGTGACTAGGTGGTTGATAGAGGTACTGTTGAAAGCTGAATCAACTGTACATGGGAAAAGATGATAAGCTGACTTGTGTCTGTGTTGACTATGGGGTGTCTATATTTACTGGACATAAGGAAATAGAAGCAAATAAACTAATATGCCCAAATTATGTCAGCATACTGGCAGGTGGTGTGTCAATCATGCAGATGGCAACATTGAGCTGAGGGAGAAAGCTGGAAAATGTAATGCTTGTAAGTTCCACTGAGAAAGCATGTTAAATTACACTGTCAAAGGTCCCTCCTTTAATTTCAATGCTCCTGATTCAATAAGCATGGTGGTGAGTTCAGACTGCATTCCAAGCATATATTCCAAGTAACTATGATTACATGCTGTGTGGACCACACCTAGAAGAATACCAGACTAAGCATGAAGCAAACAATAAGTGCTTATAAAAGACAGAAAGATGGGAAACCAGCAAGAGGGTGTGTGCTGCCTAGTTTAATGACCTGGGTTTAACTGCAGGATCCACATGCTGGAAGGAGGGATAGGACCCTAGGAAGTTTTCCTCTCTCTTGCACACTGGGCTGTTGTATTCATTTATACATATAGATGCACAAAAAAACCAAATAAATAAAAATATAATTCTTTATAAAAAGAGACATATGGAGTAGAGTGGATATACAGACAACAATTAAGTCTCAAAACAATAAGCAACCCAATTAAAAAAAATGAACAATGGACCCAATAAATCATTCTCCAAAGGAAGATATATGAATTCTCAGGCCAACAACTACTTGGAAAGGTGGTCAGTACCAATAAGATTAAAACCACAAGAAAATAACCATTTTTATTTCATTTATGGCATCTGGCTAAAACCACCAAAAAACAAGAAGAGCTAAAAAGATGGAGAAACTAAAGCAGCATACACTATTTGTAGGATATAAATACCACTGCAGATCCTGAGTGCAACTGTACTGCTACGAAGATTCAAAAGAACTGAAAAAAGTTCTCCAGAAAGACAGTTGTTCACTCATGTGTCTAGTAGCATTATTCACAAAAGTTAAAACCTGGGCGTCACTCAGTTGTCCATCAACAGATGAGTGAATAAACAAAATGTGTTGTACATATACAATAAAATATTACTTGTTCTTTAAAATAAAGGAATTTTTGATATATTATATGACATGAATAAACATTGGAGACAATGTCAAATGAAATAAATTTGTTATGAGAGACAAATACCATACAATTATATTTACCATGAAGTACCACATGAAAATGTCAAATAGGAAATAGAATGGTGGTTTCCAGAGAACAGGTATTGGAGGAACTGCAAGTTATTGATTAATGTGAATATCGTTTTAGTTTTGTAACATGAAAAGGGTTCTGGAGGTGAATGATGATGTGGTTGCATTGCAATATAAATACATTTAGTGTCACTGGCATGTATACTTAAAAATGGTTAAGGTATTAATTATTATGTTAAGAATATTAATTACACACAGACAAATATGCTTTTAGTTCAAGTGACCTTCAATTTTAATAAATTTTCTGTATAATTCTCCTGTAAAATATTATCTTCATTTGAGCAGGAACACAGCTTAACTATTTTTTTTATTATTTTCAGGAATGTATTTATTCATGGGGAAGTTAAATCTATGTTCCTTATGAGTAAAGATGGTGATTTTTAAATAGGGATAGAATGTAGCTAGAGTTTTCCTGCCTTGCCAACAGTCAGGACAAATCTTTGTCACCTGCCAGTCCCACAGCCGCTCAGACCCAACCAAGTAAACACAGAGACTTATATTGCTTACAAACTGTATGGCCGTGGCAGGCTTCATGCTAACTGTTCTTATATCTTAAATTAATCCATTTCCATAAATCTATACCTTGCCATGTGGCTTGTGGCTTACTGGTGTCTTCACATGCGGCTTGTCATGGCGGCAGCTGGCAGTGTCTCTCCACCTCAGCCTTCTGCTTCCCAGAACTCTCCTCTCTCCTTGTCCCACCTACTTCCTTCCTGGCCATTGGCCAATCAGTGTTTTATTTATTGACCAATCAGAGCAATTTGACATACAGACCATCCCACAGCACTTCCCCTTTTCTTTTTTTTTTTTTAAAAGGAAGGCTTTAACTTTTACACATCTCCAAAGCCAGCTTGGTATATTTGGGAATTTGGGCGTAGCTTCTCTTACTACTTCCTGCTGGAGGGGGGGCACTGTATCTTATGGGGACACAAAGAAAATTTTAAGATCATGGAGTAGTCCGTGAGGCTGTATCGTCTGAGCCAGTTGCCTTGAAACGATTCTGGATGTTGGATCATCTGGGCCATGGTGTCATCAGAGACCTTTCAGGTGGTCTTGGCTGGTCAAACCTGATGTATCTTAATCTGGAACAAGTCCATAGCCTCTGGCTTTCTGTAGAAACAAAAACAGAGCCTCTTTTCCAAAGCAACATATCCTTATATCCAAATTTTGAAGTCAAGGTACTTTTAAAATACACATTTTGGCAATTTGACATACAGACCATCCCACAGAAATAGAATAACTTTTTCCTACTCTAAAATGAAGTATTAAAACATAAAAGAGGCAAAGGCTTCTTTCTATCTGTAGTCCTGCTTCATCGTGTCACATTCTCTCTGAAAAAAAAAATGTGGACGTAACAAACAACACAAGTGACGAGTCCTCAAAATGTAGGTCTGTTTGCTAGAAAAAGGGGCTGGCAAGATAGCAGACAGCCTGGTGTCACAGCTCGGCAATGTTGTTACACTCACTTGAATCATTATTAGGGTAAAACTCTTTTAATTTCCCTGCCTTAGGCTTATCATCTGAAATATAAGATGGTAACTGTCCATCCATTAAGATGGTATGAAGCTTAAGTTCATGTGTATGAAGCACATGGAACAATACAGAAAAGTACAGGTTCAAAATGACTTATGACAAATTAAACTATATCCATCCTTAAAACTGCACAACAGAGGTCAAATTCACATAGAATAAAATGTACATAAATAATATGATGTTATGCCACATGAATATACTTCTGGCATTGCCACTACTGTCACAAGAAAGAATACATCTGTTTCCCCCAGAAGTTTACTGTTTCTATCCATTAATTAGTTTGCATTTGTTAGTATTTTTTATTAAATAGAATATAGCATGCATTCCTTTTGTCGGCATAATTACATTGGCTTATTCATGCTCCTATGTGTATCAATTGTTCATTCTGTTTTATTGCTAAGTACTTTCCAACTAAATGCAGACACAAATAACACTGCTATAAATGCTTGCAAACAAGTCTGCATATGTGATAAGCTTTCATGTTTTCTTGTGTGTAATCGTTGGGCACTATAGTAGATATGTGTTTGGCATTCTATGAAACTACAGACACTTTTACACAGTCAATTGTACAGTTTTATTTTCTCACAAGTAATGAATGGGAGTTGGAGTCCCACTGCCTCTCTTCATCTGCTATGTCCACTCTTTTTTTTTTTTATCTCAGACACTTCAATAACAATGCAATAGCTTGTGAGTTTAATTTGAAGTGTAGGTAACAAGTGTGTTAACCATCTTCTCATGTACTTGTCATGAGACATGGTAGGAGCATATGTATGGGAAGTCATGAGTTGGAAAGGTAGGAGCCAGAGTAGGGAGGGGCTGCTCTTACTCTTACAAAAACTTACTCTCATGAGAATTATCTTCTTAATGATGCCAGCGTTAATCTCTTCCATGACACCCTCAGGTCAAAACTATTTTCCTCTAGGACTCACTCAATAATGGAACCTGTTCTACTATCTCTATGCCAGCACACTGGAGATTAAACTTTGAGCACATAAACTATATCACATCATGATTAAGAACTGCCATGTGAGGCTGAAGAAAGCCAGGGGAGCTATTCTTGATTGCCAGATACTGGAGGAAGTTCAATTAGAAAAGTCTACAGTGTCATATGGATACAGGATGATGGCACTCTAACAGAGCTGTTGCAAAACAGAGGAGAGGACCTGTCTGTACACCCTGTGTATGGAGGTACTTGATGTCAAACACTAAACATGCTCTTTTTTTGAATTCAGTGTGCTCTTCACCATCCTACCCATTTCCCAATATATATTGAATTTAAGCCATGCCCTTTAAAGTACTGGTTATTCTCCATAGTGATTGAAAAAGTGACCCTGAATGAGCCACTTAAATTTTCAATGTCTTACATAAGGCCACCTCCTATTTTCCATACTGGAATGACATGAGTTTTAATATTTGAAATATCCTATCTGGTATTTGGTCTGGCCAAAAAGCCAACATAACATTGAAAGTTGATTAAATTCCAATCTCAGTCAAAGTAGAAAGGAGGGAGAGAGAATGCAAACAACTCCATGGCTGAAATTCAATAGAGAAAAGGACAGCCAAATGTTATGTTAAATTATGAAGCATATGAACAAAAGAACAGGGGAAACCCACTATCTCTGTCAATATTTAGCAATTAATTCACATGACAATGGCTTGAATGCCTGCCATATGCTAGGCAATTTTTCCAGAAACTTCATCAGTGACCAATGAATTCCTGTCACATTCTCATTACTTTTGAATGGAATAGATGCAAATATAGGAAGCTAGAAATGAAAAAGTTGTTTCATGATATTTAGGCGACATGTGTAGTGGTTTCTGTTAATTTTCAGCTTTTCAGAATCCAGAATCTCCTGAGAGAAGGGCAGTTGCTTGTGGGGGATTATATTGAGGTGGGATGATCCAGACAGTGTAAGTGGAACCATTCTCTTCCTGGGATCCTCGGCTGTACAAATGGAGAAGTTGAGCTGAGAACTAGGATGCACTCACTCTACTTGATTCCTAATTATACATGGGAGGTAACCAGTTGTTTCCAGCTCTCAATGCTTTGACTTTCCTGCCACAATGTACTACACCCTGAACAGAGAGCTAAAACAAACCTCTTTTGGCTGAAGGTGTTTCTATCAAAATATTTTGTCAGTGTAACAGGAAAAAAACTGACACAGTATGTGACGGGGTATTTTACATGTCTGGAGAAACACAGTAGAATGGTGTCCATGAAAAGTCAACTAAATGTAATTTTAAACAGGTGAGATTTGATACAAGCCCCCCAAAACAAAACAAAACAAAACAAAAAACAGAAGCCACTACACTGAAACCACAAACAGTTGCCTGCCAGTCCAAAAGAAATTGGCTGAAATATATTTGGCTTGCTTAAAACTTTGTTAATCAGCAATAAAATAATAATTGCTTTTTGGGTGAAAATGTTATGATAGGAAAGTTAAAACAAAGGAAAATATTTAACTACTTGTAGGCTTCTAAGAAAAACATCTAACTTGTGATCATAATGTGACTTCTTCCTGTGTAAAGATTCTAACTTGTTTTGGAAAACACATCACTTTTGCCTGTGAGGTAATCATTGCTTGTGCAGAAATCTTTGTATTAGGAAGTATAAAGGGATAAGAGAAAAAATAAGAGAAGAAGAAGAAGAACATCAGGGAAGAAGGAGGAGGAGGAAGGGAAGGAGGAGGAGGGGGGAGAAGGAGGAGGGAGGGGAGAAGGAGGAGGAGGAGGAAGAAGAGGAGGAGGAGGAGGAGGAGGAGGAGGAGGAGGAGAAGGAGGCAAACAACACCAAAGAAGAGAACTGAGAAAGAACAGAGTAGGAACAGACAGAGAAAAATAAAATGAAGAACTGAGCTCTACTCCTCAGGAAAAGTTCCATCGTGTTTGTTCATCTGTCTAGGAATTCCTCTCCTGTTTCTCTTACCTGCTGAGAGTTGGGTCTTTCAGCAAAATCCAGGCTTTCTTAGATGCTAGGTCATCACTTTTAACTGAGCTATATCCATATCCCAAAACACAGAGTCTTAGTATAACCATAACTTATCTTTCTCATGACATTATAGAAGAGGAAGCTGGCGGGGAAAGTCTAGATCTCTCTGTGTTGTCAGCTGGGGTGACTTGACTTGGGCTAGACTCAAAGATTTACTTTGAGATGCCTCATGCCTGGGGATGGTCCGATGGGACTTACTGTCAGTTACTTTCTGTTATAGTTTACGCATGAGGTTACTTAATTTTAAGAGAAAGTTTTCTAAGAAACACAAGCAGAAGCTATCTGCCTTTCATGATCAGACCTCATAAATGTCACAATTTCATTTTACCATAGCTACAAGAATAACACCACTTTACCACCTTTCTTCAAAAAGAATATTCAAGTCACAATTTAAAAGGAACATGTAAAATGAATATTTGGGTATCATGTTTTGGAATATGACATCTACCATTCTTACCATTGAAACGACCATACTGTAAATTTTCTGATCCCTGCTAAAGTCTCAATAAATATGATTAAAGATCATTTTCAATAGCTTCATTCTCCATCTGGTATGAGAAACTGCCCTTTTATGGAAACACAATGGCTTCAGGTTATCAGGGTCTGGCTTTAATTCAAAGGAGCATGCTGAAGCACTGGGAGAAGATTCATGTAACTGCTGTGTTTTACCTGGAGAGATCCTTTATTCCCTACATTAGAGCCATTTACTCTATGAAATGTTTATTATCAGAGGACAAGAGTTTCCAATATTACTTATTCCTCATTAGGGTACGGTCACATTTCTTTGAAAAATGTTACATAAAATAGAAACCATTACAGTGGTAGGCAGAATGGTTTTCATTGGGAAACCATATGATTAGTTTTTGCATTTGGCCTTCCAATAAAACTTTGGACTAGACATTAATGTTTAGCTATTACAGTAACAGAACTAATGCACATATTGATTTGTAAAGTACATTCTGCAAAATCCAGTCTTCTCTTCAAAATATTCTTAAAGTAATAAAGAACCTTCTTTGCTATTCCTAGATTGGTAGATATTGTACGCAACTAAATGAGTTCTTTACTACATGTTATAGAAACTACTGTTTCTCATTTGTGATCAATTTTCCCTGTATCTACATCTGCACATACAAATAGATTATCAATAGACTATAATGGTATAAAAACCAATACTCCCATTTCTGAACAATTTGGAAGAAGGTCAATAACTTTTTCTGAGTGCAGTGACACCATCTGCTATGTAATTCACAGACAGACCATAATACTCTCTGAACCTGTGTTTTTTTTACTTTGAAGAAGTTAGTTCCTCCAAGATATACTTAATAGTCTTTTCTTGTTGTTGTTGTTTCTCCTGATAAGTTTTCTCTATGTACTCCTGGCTGTCCGGGAACTCTCTGTAGACCAGGCTGGCCTCAAACTCAGAGACCTGCCTATCTCTGCCCCTAACATTCTGCACACAGCTGCTATTTTTTGGCAGAATTGAATATATCTTATTTATCTTCCAGTGATTTGTCATGTGGCTTTAGATACTAGACTTCAGAGTTTTCCTTACTTAGTTGCCCTAAGTAGAGATGATCTTTCCCTGTCAGTATTCTTATTATACCCTGAAGATTCTTTTCACTGTAGTAGTGGTATTTGTACAGTCATCACATCAGGTTCCTACATGCTAACTATATGCTCTTATTTCATTTTGTTCTGGTATCCCTACTTCTCATGGGGAACTCTGCATGTCTTTACCAGACCTTCTATTCCCACCTCAGTCACTGTTCCTATTGGCTTCACATATATGCCCACTCTTTTGATCTTTTTTTGACAGCTTTCAAAATGGTTAATCCATTTGCTTTTTGTTTGTTTGTTTCTATCTCTGCCATTCATATAAAAGCTCAAGTTAACTTTCTTCCAGATACTTTTTCTGAGACTCCCTAGACTATGGTACTTTATGAACTACAATGAAGTAAAACTCCAAACTCACATGAATTTGGATCATCATAGATAGAATAGCACTTTATTTTAAGTTTTCAATGAGTATGTTGAGTTTTACAAGCTGCAGTAGCTTTCAGGGCCATCACTTGATTTGATGAGTAAAGGTACTTGCTCTCAAGCATGACATCCTGAGTTTGATCCCTGGGACCTACATGAGAGAACACAACAACTAACTCCTGTAAGTTGTTTTCTAACCTCCATACAATGCTACAAACTTACACACACACACACACACACACACACACACACACACACACACACACACAAAATCAATCAATCAATCAATCAATCAATCAATCTAAATATAAGACCCAGGGAATATTTCAGACCAGGGTGGAAATATTGCAAGAACCAGAGATTAGGGTGTGCCTCTAGAGTGTCTTCTAGACATTACAGGGACACTATACCCATGAAATAAAACAATGTAGTTACCTAAAAATAAGTCACGTATAATGATACCACCAATCAACATGCCAATGTGGACAGGAGAAATTTTATAAAGCCTAGTTCATAAATAAAGAGCTGCAGACTAACCATAGCTGCTGAGAGACAGAGAATTGGTCTTCTCTAGGGATGAACTTCCCAATGTACTATCTAATCCCAAGTGGTCACATGTACCTATGAATAATACTAAACAGACTCATTAACTTTTATATCAATGCATAGTTATAGAAGAGGTTATGAGTTTGTGGGAAAGTGGGTGGACATCAGAGGTATTGGAAGGGAGAGAGTAAGTTTAAATCATGAAAATATTGTAGTCATGTATGACATTAAAAAATAAATTTAATCAAAAGAGCAAACAACAAAGAAAGAAAAATATCATAACAGTCACTTGAAGAATCCTGAAGGGCAATGCTGCAAACTTGGAACTACAACATGAAAATAATGTGAGATGCATTTCATATTAAAATCTATGTGGTACGTACTAACATTTTGCTGCTCTGTCCCACAGGAAGTGATTGGCAGCACACTGTTAGCTAGATAAAGGAATGTGTTTCTGATCGCCTCAGACTGGCTTTTTGTGATCCTAGTGCACAGACCCATCATCTCTAGGGAAAACAGGCAAGCCTCTCTAGTAAAGCACAACGCTATTTACAAAAGGCATGGGCACGCATTGGGGAACTCACCCTAGTACTAAAGCTGCTCTATAGTTTTCTCTCTGTGCCAAGTCCACTAAAGCATGTGTAGCTTCCTTAAGGCAAATGCCGGTTTGCACAGGTCTCTTTCATTGGTCAGTGGTGAGTGGGAAGAAGCCTGGCCATCCCTCTGCACTGGAAGAGCCTGGTCAGACATTCAAGTGGGCCCCACAATAGAAGACGGAGGAACAAAGAGGGCCACGCCAAAGATGGAAGAAAAAGGGCAGCATGGTGCTCAGACACCATTTTAATAAAAGACTGACTGCCAGAGATGCTTGGATGGCTTTCCTCATTCTAAAACATTCCCCAAATGCTCAGCCTTGAAGATTCTTCTTCACAATTCACCCTGTCCCAGAGCTCTAACCTATTGTCATGGTGACATGTCTACTTAAATTTTTCTCTTTCCTTGGCCATGCCAATATAGAGAGACTCAGTGGCTTCCAGCATGTTTCTTTACTAAGCCAAGTTTGTCCTGGTCTCATGCTTGTGTCTACCTTACTGCTCTGACTTCTTCAGGGATAGCATTGCATATCACCAGGACGCTGACTTTGTTCATGATTTCTGTTGATATTGGAACTTTTAGCTAAAGATGACTATAAATATACATCAATCCCTCTGCCAAATTTACAGAAGTCTGTGAGAGGCCATTAGACTATCCTAGGTGAGAGACAGGAACTCTATTAAATATTATTTAACCTCCAAAAATAAGGTGACCTCAATTGACATGTGCATTATAATTAACAGTGCTGGCTGTATTGTATTATTTATTATTTGCTTCATGCTCTGTGATTTGGATCAGGACAAAATAGCATCAACTAGTAGAAAGAGAGGTCCACTATCCTCCACTCTGTTTATTGATGAGCTTGTGCATGGTTTTTCTTCTCGTACATAGACAAACAAGAAAGCATAAAATATGAAAGACCACTCACTACCTGCTAATTTCAGGGAGCAGTACTCCTTCTGAAAATGCATTAGTCATTCTGTGAAATCCTCTGCTGCTTCTGCCTCTCCAGCTGTGATGTGACCTTCTTACAGAGGCAGAACTCTGTGAAGGGCTGAACCCCTGCTAGAGACACAGGGGCACTTTCTCCTGCTTCGCTGACACATGTAATATTCCTGACCCAAGATCTTTGGAGATGAATTATCACAATTAAGCCACTCTGCCAGACAAGACAGGCTTAACCTCCCGATTTTTCTTTTAAGTTTCTAATGATCATGTGTAAGCTATTATCTAGTCATTGGAGGCATTCTGAAACTAAGCTACTTTAAGGTTTATGCAGTTCAGTTTGTAAGCAGGAATGATTTTTACAATATTGTCTAAAGTTATATTGTCTATCCTGCATGTCAATTCTTCATGCCAATAAAAATGGAACCTCAAAATGATGACAACAATGAGTTCAGAAGTTATAGCCTTGATTCTGTCTCAAGAACTAAAGCTCTTTAGTCATGATAGTCAAATAACTAAGATAAAGTATTTAAAAACTAAAATTGAACACTATTCAAGTTTAAGGAGTTACTCTAAATGATAGAAACTTTAATAATAAGTGGTAAAATGTATGACTATGAATGTTCATGGAAAATAACATTTATAAACAAAAGATAATATCTAGTCATTTATACTTATTCATGGGGAATTTAATTACTAGTTATATTTAGTAGTACATAAAGAGAAATCATCATATTTTAACTATTGAAGGCCAAGGGAACCCAAAATGTATGAAAGTAAGGTGAATATAGTTCCTTAAACTTTATATAAACTATCAGCAACTATCCATAGTAGCAACTAGAAATACCTATGAGATAGTTTTTATGTAGTTAAAAATTTAGTATCTTTTCAAGCGAGTGACAATTACTCATTTAATAGAAACACTTCTTATTCAGAGGCAAAAGGGTCATGTACCATTTTATTCCAAAAGGATAGAGAGATGCTGGGTAAATTTAACACAGAATGACATAATAAGAAATGGAATGCTCTCATTGTCTGTTTTGATGACTAAGTTAACTACTGTGGTCTTTACCGAGAACTCAGTCAGCCAGTGGACCAAGCACTCTTTCTGTATAAAATTTCCTTCCTTCCTTCCTTCCTTCCTTCCTTCCTTCCTTCCTTCCTTCCTTCCTTCCTTCCTTCCTTCCTTCCTTCCTTCCTCCCTCCCTCCCTCCCTCCCTCCCTCCCTCCCTCCCTCCCTCCCTCCCTTCCTTCCTTCCTTCCTTCCTTCCTTCCTTTCTTCTTCTCTTCCTTCCTCCCTATATTTTGAAGTACTAGAAATTCAACCTAGTACCTTGCATAGGCTAGGCAAGCATATTAAACTATATATCTAGCCATTTTATCCACTTTTTTGTTATGATACAGTGTTTTCTTAAATTTCTCAAATTAGCCTTGACCTTTGTTGCTAGGCAGACCGTGAACTTGAAATCATTCTACCTCATCTTCCTGAGCATCTGAGATTACATGTCTTTGCTACCAAGCTATTCTCATAATATTGTTTCACCTATCCCACAAGTGGCCAACAAATATCTTGCTAAGTCACAGGTTGGCTTCCCCCAAATCCCCTGGCCTGCTGTCCACATCATTTCCCTCTCTCTGCTTCCTCCATATTTCAGTTGGTCTCCTTTTAAAATGAAAATCCTCTCATTAACTGAATATAAACTACTATTGTTAGAATTCTGAGTCCTTGACTAGTTGAAATGAAGCAAGAAGACAATTTCCAGCTGAAGTGGTTATGTGCTCATTTAGAACTGGTTGTTTATATCACTACTTTTTAATAAGTAAAAGAGAATTTATTAAATAATGAGCCATTCAATTCCTTATTATTTTGTGTATTACTTTTCTACTGTCATTTGCTTCAAAAGTCCCTCCTATTTTCATTACCTCTGAAAGGATATTGGCCATTAAAGGGGGAGGAGACTTTTTTGAAAAAAAAAAATGAGGTATAGTCAGGGCATGAGAGAAACACAAAAACTAGGAGTGGGAAGGAGCATCGACTACTGTATCATTTACATTAAAACTCTGAAACTGGTCAAGGTGTAGAGAATGAATGATTTCAGAGTGCTCAGTATCTATATAGCAACACCTATAGCACACCCCTGCTCCGGGATCAATATAGAAGAACAAAGATTGTAGGGGCCAGAGTTGGTGGATGACAATAAGAAAACAGTGTTCTGACACAGCTAGCCAGCTGTACATATGAACTCACAGAGGTAGTGGCAACATGTGCATGCAGAAGACATGCTCAAGCTTAAATTAGAAAAACCAATCCCAGCATGGAGGGTGGAGGAGGGCGCGAAGTGCAACCCCTAGCTGATGGCTACCAGGAAAGGGAGAGTTAGTATTCTTTCAGGATGTGGCCTCTTGTAAGTCAAACAAGCTCCCATGAATGCCCACACACCCAGGGCAGCACTGATTGGACTCCATGGTTTGAAAAATAAATGAAAACATAAGGTTTGAGAGGTGTGGAATGAGGGTGGTTGTGAGAGATTAGGGAGGGGATAAAATATTTAATACAATGTATAAAACTCTCAAACATTCAACCACACAATCTTCTAAAACTGGGCTGCTGAGATGGACAAAGCAATGGGAAAGGGACTTGAAGCACAAGTCTGCTGGCCTCAGCTCCATCCCCAAACTCATGTAAAGATTGAAAGAGAAAACTGATATCTCATGTTGTCTTCTGACCTCTGCATTGAACTGTGGCACAATGTGCCCCTACCTCAGATCATACCCCCCCAAATATACAGACACTAATAATAATTATAAAATAAAATTTATAAACTCTAAAACCATCACCTCGAGCTGATATAAGTTATCATCAACAGGTATATTCAATTTTCCTTTTTCTTTTTAAAAATATATTTTGTTATTATGGAGTGTCCTAACAGAATAGCAAATCATCATTGTCTTCTAGGTTCAGGCACTGTGGTGGTCAGAACCCAACTTTACATCATGAGCCATTTCATATCAAGGAAAATGGCCTTGAGAATTCAGGAAGAAGGAAAAGTAAACACAAAGGAAGCAAAACAGAACAGTGCATAGATGTCCCATGAGCATCAAATGTGATTTATTCATGTCAGGGTAAATTCTCCTGTAAAGTCAATGGAGCTTCTGAAAGACATGGTGCTGTTTTTTTGGCCCCCCTATGAGACCTTTCTGTACAAGCTACATCTACCTTGGGAAGGAAGGCCCGTTTACCAGGAATTGATGTGTCTTTAGTTTTAGTTGTTCAGACAGCTTCTAGCTTGGGAACTGATTTATTGCTTTGAAGTTTTCATGAGTCTATTTTTTTATTTTTCATCTCTTGATCCAGCATGATTTTAGCAGGTAATTCCCATTTCTCTTCCAGGGTGTTTGCAATAGTAGATTTTTATGACAGGCCTGTTCTCCTTTTTTTATGGCTAGGTAGAATATATTTCCCAACTGTGTAATTATTTTTAGAGTTTATTGAGAAGTTTGTGGGTCTAGCTTCCCCTATATAACAAGAACAGTGTATTCTGTCTCCAACCTCTTCCCCAATTTTGAGGATTGAATTGATTTCTTGAGCAAGCTGGAGTGGAATATATATTTTTTCTCATTTTGGTAATTATTTCACCATTTCTTTTTATTTTCTAAAGCAAAAGCTTTGAAAATTTTAGAAAAAAAACTTGTATATTAGTTCCTACATTCCTCTAAGATTTTATTGTCATAATATGCAGGATAAACACTTTCCAAATACTACCATAAAGATAAGAAAATCTATGAGCACTTGACTATGTTATTCCAAAAGAGAGACATTATGAGTTTCTTCTCACTGTATAAGATACAAAGTTATAAGAAAAAAAATAGAATAATAGTGAGCTTTTGTTAAACAGTAATTGGAATAGATACTCCTGGTAAGATAAATGAGATATAGAAGTACTAGTGACTTTGGCTATTTTCTGTTTCATACTCTTGGGAGGATATGGGTGGACCTTTATACCAACAGTTGCTGCCCTCTTGTTGCATGAGAGAGAGTCATACTACATGTTAGAAATGACTATGTTGGAAAAGGGTGATGGGGACAAGTGGAAAAAAATACCTCAGTAATAGGAGCAGTAGTTATACATTCACAGTTTCCCAGTTTTTTTCAGGTGACCTTGGACAAGTAGCATCATTCATCATAATTTCCCTACTATTAAAATCAGCACAATGAAAGTGACAAAGAGAACTGTTCTGAATTACAAATGATTTTATTTTTTTAGTTTTTTTTTCAATTTTTTTTAATTAAGAGATTTTCTATTCTTTTTACATATCAACCATGAATTCCCCTGTCCTTCCTGCTCCCCCCCCCTCGCCTTCCTCCCCCCAAACCAGCCCCCATTCCCACCTCCTCCAAGGAAAGGTGTCTCCTGGGCAGTTAGCAGAGCCTGGTACATTCAGTTGAGGCAGGTACAATCCCCTTCTTCCTGTCCCAAGGCTGAGCAAAGGGTCTCAGCATAGGCACTAGGTTCCAAAAAGCCGGCTCATGCACTAAGGACAGGTCCCAGTCTCACTGCCTGGGGTTCCCCTAAACAGTTCAAGCTAAACAACTGTCTCACTTATCCAGAGGGCCTAGTCCAATTCCATGGTGGTTCCTCAGCTATTAGATCACAGTTCATGTGTTTCCACTAGTTTGGCTAGTGCTCTCTGTACTTTTTCACATCATGGTCTTGATATCTCTTGCTCATATGATCCCTCCTCTCTCTCATCAATTGGGCTCCTGGAGCTTCACCTGGGGCTTGACCATGGATCTCTGCATCTGCTTCCATCAGTTGCTGGATGAGGATTCTATCATGACAGAGTGTTCGGCCATCTGATCACCAGAGTAGGTCAGCTCAAGCACCCTCTCAAATGATTTTAATAGAGTACAGGATATGTTTGATATTAATTGAGTTGTTGCCATTATTATGAAACAATTCTTAAACTCCAGAGAGCTGCTATTATTTTGAAGAGAAAACCTGACTTGTTCAAGGTATCATAAATACCATGGAGGATATGGTGAACTGAAACTACTGGGTTGTTCACTGAGAAGTCTTCATAAATACCATGGGTGATTTGATGCATAGAAACTAGTGGTTGTTGACTTAAAAAGGCTTTTTTAACAAGTTGAGCTTTGCTCCACTCTTTGAACTATCACCAGTGGAGAAGGAAGCATAGAAAGAAGGAGTGGAAGGAAAAGACTGCTGTGGATATCACTCTATATAAATAAAACACTGATGGCCAGTGACCAGGCAGGAAGTATAGGCGGGACAAAGAGAGAGGAGAATTGGGGAAACAGGAAGAAGGAGGAGAGACATTGCAGCCACCGCCAGGAGAAGCAGCATGTAAAGACTCTGGTAAGCCACCAGCTACGTGGCAAGATATAGATTTATAAAAATGGTTTAATTTAAGATAAAAGAACAGTTAGCAAGAAGCCTGCCACGGCCATACAGTTTATAAGTGATATAAGCATCTGAGTGATTATTTTATAAGTGGATTGTGGGACTTCGGGGCTTGGGGAACCTGGAGAGAAGCTCTCCAGCAACAAAAGACTGAACACTTGAGCAGAAAATTCATTATGGTACCAAGTTTAGGTGAAAAAAACAAACAAAACAAAAAATACTCCAAAGTCAGTAAAGGCACTATTAAGAGCTTTGCAATTTATGCTCGAAGAACATGATCTTACATGATTAGCTACTGAGGTATTATTTAAGAAAATTTAATAAATAACCAGCAAAGGCCCAGATTTATGCTTTCATAGTGATTAGTAAAGATAGGGTCTCCATTCTTTGGAATTTACAGTCTAGTGTGAAAGTATACCACCACCAAGAAAGCAAGAACAGTCTACGTACTGTGAGGTATATAGAATGCTATTTAAGAAACGTAGAAAGCATCTACTTTAGAAGAGTTGGAGCTATTTGGGGAGGTCAAGCTTTAATAGAGACTGTAAAGAAGGACCTTACACAAAAAAACACAAAGAAGAAATATTCTGCTTTCACTTCTGTGGCTGTGGAAAAATATCCTGGTTAAAATAATGTAGGGGAGAAAGGCTTAAAATGCAGCTTACAGTCCATCATTATGGGGAAGCCAATGTAGGAGCTAGTTCTTCATATCCACAGTCAACAGCAGGTACAAATGAATGTTTGCATTCATTTCTCTGCTTTGCACTTTTGTATAGTTTAGGAACAAACCCCTGTCTAGAAGATGCTGCCACTCACAGTAGGCTGGGTCTTCCACATCAATTAACTCAATTAACACAATTCCCCAGAGACATGTCCACAGGTACCCAATGCAGACAATCATCACTGAGGTTTTCTTCTCAGGTGATTCATGGTTATGTGAAGTTAGCAAATTAAAGCTAACCATCACAAAACTTTTATTAATTTGAGATAAGTTCCTATTAACAATGCAGAATCTTGGACACCATTGTAGGTCCCAAACTGAATCTTCAATTTTTTAATGCCCCAGTGGATCACATGCATAGTAAATATGATAAATAGACTTAATTATCAATGGAACCATATGTAGATCTTTGGTTACAGAAGCAAAATCTATTCCAGTTGAATAAAATGGAAGCCAGTTTGGAAAGAGTTGAATGACTAGGTTATAAGGAGTGAAAACTTCAAATGTGAATAACATGTTGCAAAAAGGGGACAGAAAGTGAAAAATGAATGTGTTCTCAGCACTTAGGATGTGTAAACGGCCATCAGGAGTTCAATGTGATCTTTAACGATATCAAAGCCATTCTACATTATGTGACAGGTCCTGTCTCAAACAAGCGAACAAAACAAAAGACTTAAGCCAAGTTAAATGATGTTATTAAGCTGGCTTGATGGAGCACCACTGTAGCCCTGACACTTTGGAAGCAGAGGCAGGAGTATCTGTGTAAAGTCAGCTTGGTTCACATAAGACCTTGTCTTAAAAACAAAACAAAACACAATAATAAAGACAAAGATGAACAGTATTTGTTTTCACAAAGGTAACACTAGTTGAGAGCAATTAAGGATGAGAGGAGAGTGTCCTTGAGGATGTTCATCAGAGGATGCAACCTGACAGTTGTGATAGGAGCAGTGACATCTCCTTCCCTGGAAACAGAGCGAGGTGGAAAGTTGTTTGTCCTGCAGATTTATTGAGGGAAATGTGAGCAGATTCTGGCACACTAATTGTCTCTCATCATCGAAGCGTAAAACACAAACATCAGCTGTAAGCAAGGAGGAAACAAGGGTAAGCATTTTGAAAAGTAAGAAATTATGAGATAATCTCTTCAGAAAACAAAAAGAAAAACATTATAGAAAACTACTGCAGGGTTGCTAGGTAGTGCTTGGGGGTCTATGTTAACTCAGCAATCAAAATTTATAGTGAGATTTGCTCCATTATGTGATTTTGCTTTCTAGCTGTGCTGAAATTTATAGGTTCAAGTGTAATGAAAACAGATGGTTGGGTTCGTGTGAGTTTGGGGTTAATAATCAGAAGTCACCCTTGAACTGTACAGTCTGTCTAAATCAAGTTCTTAGCAACTGTTTTTATCTGCAGATGTTAGAGGTGAGATGCACATATTCACCTTGAATTATAATAACAATGAGCTGATTACTACCCACCTGTGATCTTGGATTTCCTATGCATATTCTGTAACCCTTGAAACTATGCTATGGCTGTGATATGATCAGTCCCATGTTTACTATTAAAAAATCAAATATATATTTAAAAGAGTCTAGTGATCTATAATACAGCACCAGATTAAAATCCGTTTCATGATAGATTCCACAAATTTCAAGTGTCAGTCATTTCATTATAGTACTGAAAGAAATTTAAAACATACAAACAAGATTTTGTTCTTAGTAATTGTTTTCATTTACTTTTCCCCTTCATTTTTTTGTGTTTGCATTAAAAGAACAAAATATGTGCTGTTTTCACTGGACATTTTCTCTCTCTGGCAGCAGCAGAAAACCGAATAACAGTGGTGTGCATCCTCTTTTTAGCTTTACAGATTCAGTGAATAAATATGCAACCTTGGAAACCTTGCTTCTTATACTCCTTTCTACCATGTGAGAAGTGTGCAAAGGAGGTTCGGGCTAGGATACATGAGCTATAGGGAGAGAAAACTTTTTTTTCCTTTTATTTTATTTTACAATACCATTCAGTTCTACATATCAGCCACGGATTCCCTTGCTCTCCCCGCTCCAGCCCCCCTCCCCTCCCCCCCAGCCCACCCCCCATTCCCAACTCTGAGATACCACCTTAAGCCTGTCGGAATGGCTAAGATCAAAAACACTGAAGATACTTTATGCCAAAAAGGATGTGGAACTAAGGGAACTCTCCTCCACTGCTGGTGGGAATGCAAGCTTGTACAACCACTTTGGAAATCAATATGGCACTTTCTTAGAAAACTGGGAATCAATCTCGCCCAAGATCAAGCTATACCACTCTTGGGCATATACCTAAGAAATGCTCAATCATACCACAAGAGCACTTGCTCAGCTATGTTCATATCAGCATTGTTTGTAATAGCCAGAACCTGGAAACAACCTAGATGCCCTTCAACTGAAGAATGGATAAATAAAATGTGGCACATATACACAATGGAATACTACTCAGCAGAGAAAAACAATGACATCATGAGGTTTGCAGGCAAATGGATGGATCTAGAAAAAATCATCCTGAGTGAGGTAACCCAGACTCAGAAAGACAAATATGGTATGTACTCACTCACAGGAGGATACTAGATGTGGAACAAGGATGAGAAAACTTGTTTTACGCTAGAGATCAAAAGCAGAGCCTTATACATGCTAAGTAAGCAATAGGCCACGGACTGCACCCTCAGCCCCTTCCTGGGTCTTGGGAAATCTACAAAGGATTTAACTATGGCTTGAATTCCTTACCTTGTAAATTATAAGGGTTATGCCATTTATTTGACTCATGTAAACTATAAAAGTAGTCAAAGGACTCAGTTCTAAAGCAAGTACTAAACTTTGATGTTAGGTAACTAAATTGCACAATGACAAAGAAGGTTGGTGATAGACCTGAAGAAGTGAAGCCGGCGTGCAGAAGCACACAGTGGGATGGACTTGAGTGTTACTTCTTTGTTGGATCTAGTGGTAACTTCTGCCAAATATAAGTTTGAAGTCAGTGTGGATGACCCCTTCCACTGTTGAAGAAGACAGATAACCTAAAATACCATAAGATTAAATACATTCTATCATGAAACAGATTAAAATGAGTTAGACTGGGAATGTGAGCTCCTGTTTGCTTTGTTAGTCATAGTTCTGTGACTGTGAGAAGGATCTTGATTATTCTGAAACAATTTGAAAAGTGTTTGTTTATTTTGTGTGGAGGTACAGAGGCATTCATGTAGCACATCCATGTGGTGGTCAGAAACAATTTATAAAAGCTGTTTTTTTGTTTGTTTGTTTGTTTTTGTTGTTGTTGTTCTTTTCTTCTACCACCTAGCTGGCCTGTGACAAGATTCTTTTTTTTTAAAATATTTTTATTTTATAGTTAACTTAATTTCACATATCAGCCATGGATGCCCCCGTCCTCTCTCCTCCTACCTCCCAGCCCTCCCCCTCCCCCATCCACCCCCCACTCTGGCCTCCTCCAAGGCAAGGTCTCCCCTGGGGAGTCAGCCCAGCCTAGTAGATTCAGCAGAGACAGGTCCAGTCCCCTCCTCCCCACACCAAGGCGGAGCAAAGTGTCCCAGGATAGGCCCCAGGCTCCAAAAAGCCAGCCCATGTACCAAGGACAGGTCCTGGCTCTACTGCCTGGGGGCCTCCCATACAGTTCAAGCTAATCAACTATCTCACTTATCTAGAGAGCCTGGTCCAGTTCCATGGGGGCTCCTCAGCCACTGGTTCACAGTTCGTGAGTTTCCATTAGTTTAGCTATTTGTCCCTGTGCTTTTTCCAATCATGGTCTCAATTAATCGGCGAGGGAGAGAGAGAGAGAGAGAGAGAGAGAGAGAGAGAGAGAGAGAGAGGGAGGGAGGGAGGGAGGGAGGGAGGGAGGGAGGGAGGGAGGGAGGGAGGGAGGGAGGGAGGGAGGGAGGGAGAGGGAGAGAGAGAGGAAGTATTGTATGAGCTGTGACAAGATTCTTAACCTTCAATAGTAACAATGCAGATACTCCTTGAATAACTCTTTGGAATGACTCATTTGATAAATATAATCTGCAGATGGTCTCAGATATGATGGTTCAATTTGTGATCCTTAACTTTGTGATGATGCAAAAAATGATATATATTCAGTGGAAATCATACTTCAGAAATCATAATGGTATTATGCATTTTAAAAATTATTATTATTCTCTCATACATTACATCCTGCCTGCGGTATCCCCTCCCTCTTCTCTCTCCAGTCTCTCTCCCTTATCCTCCGATCCCAAACCCCTCCAACTCCCCTCAGAAAAGAGCAGGCCTCCCAAGGACATCAACCAAATAGAGCAAAAGATGCTACAATAAAACCAGTCATATACCATCACATCAAGGCTGGACCAGGCAATCCAATAGGAAGAAAAGGGTCCCACAAGCAGGCAGAAGAATCAGAACTTCCACTGTAAGGAATCCCACAAGAACACCAAGCTACTCAGCTATAACATATGCTTTTCAACTACATAAAAATGTTAGCAGATTTATGTCTCAGACAAGTCCATAAGTACACAATGGTCACTGTGCCAAATGTCATGGCTTATTAGTTGTTTCATATGTGACATTTGCTTTCACACAGGAACACTGTGACTATGAATAAGGTTCAAATTTAGTTGAATTTCTTACTCTTGGAGAAATATGACTCAACCTTAGTGACTGCATTTGGCTTGGGATTTCTTTCACCTGGGTGGGCAACATATTCTTATCAGTTTGCCCTATAATTCTACTACAACTTGCTTAGCCATTGTTTCATATTTCTCCAAACTAATAGCATCACCCAATCTGAAGACACACCTCTCACTCACATTACTCTGAAATATTCCAGTTTTACTTTTTGTAAGGGCACTCTTTTTTTTCCTAGCTATCACGTTGTGTCCTAATTTATTTGCTGACTTTCTATCTTCTCTCCTGGGAAAGGAAGACGCATTGTTTTCACTGTTGTACTTAAAAAAAAAAATTCCTACTGTAGGTGATACTAGCAACAGAAAGCATGGATCATTTAGCAGGCTCTTTTCTTTCCTTAAGGCTTAGAGGCAATGACTGGGTGAATGAAATACTTGCTGATTGCTGCTACAAGTTGCTTTCTTAGAGCAGCCTGGCGTAGGAATGCCTCCCTGGGCCCACCCTGTGACTTGTCTACAGCAACGGCAGCTCACTGCTACCTCTGAGATTCGTCCAAGTGTCTGCACAGCTGAGGATGCAGATTGAACGGAAGCCCAGCCTCGGCAATATTAATTTAAAGCTAAACAAACAAGCCTTAACAAAAAAAAAAAATGTTGACGACTGAAATGGAACCTCGGTTTGATTTCTGTCTCACATACAAATGTGGTAACAATCATGCAATTCCTCAGTCTTCCTAATTCAGGGGAAGGATCGAACATAACTTTCATGAAAATCTTTTCTACACTTAAAAACTGTATAATTCTGTCTGCTCTGAAATGACATTTTCCACAATGTTTAATCAGCTGTTTTGCTCTTAGCTGAATGGAACAGCCAGCAGATGTCTAGATAATTGAAGTCCCCAACCACTAATAATCTCTGCTTCACTTTTGCTGTCTATATCAGGCAAGTAACCGTCATCCCAGACTGACTTTGATTAGATAGTCCTGACTGTGCTGCTGTAGAGATGCCATGTGGTATCCCTCCACCCTCACCCACCTGCTGCCTTTCACATAGAACACTCTCAGCTTTGTGCATTTTTATACATTATCCTTGGTATCTAATTGTGTGCCACATTTCATGGTTTTAAATACATGTATATTTTGATTTCCTTAGCCCAATAATGTGTCCCACCACCTGGTAGCTGCTGTTGGTCCTGTCTGTAGACTTAATTTGTTCAGATTCATTCTAAATAAAGTTCTAATTTGTTTCCTGTTATGTTTTCAGGATTTTTTTGATCATCACGCTTATTGATATTTTTTCTGTATTTTAAAACTGCTTTTATTATAGCCTTTTTGTTTGGAGCACTTTCTGTTCATCCTTCACCTCAGCACCAATGGAGATGCATTTCATTAGTCTTGGTCATTTAAAGTAGAGGCATGACTGATTGGACAGAAAATATGAATTTGGGCTAGTGTTTCTACATAGTTCCTGTCTTAGTGAAAAGAGGCATCCTAAGCGTCCTGTGTTTGGGAGTGTAGCTCAGCTGGAGAATACTTGCCTGGCATGTGCCAAACTCTAGTGCTGTTCCCAGCACATCACAGAAGCAGACAATAACAAGAATCCCTTCCATTGTGCCATACACTGTTGCATACCTCTTAGCTTCTCAAGTCTTGCAGAAATGTTTAAAATAGTCCCTACAATTGGCCACGTGTGTTATCTGCCTTACTAAATTTTAAGCTGTAGAATAAGAAGTTCTTACTTCATACTGTTCAGTAAGAAGTCACAGCTTGTATTGAGGTAGTGTGGTCTCTACTTTTTGGTCTCTTTATTATATTGTTTTACTATTTTGCAGTCATTTGACAATGCTTAATTTTCTTCCACTGCCTTTGACTTCCTAACTGGATCTTATTTGGCTTGAATGTTTTCCACTGTTTTTTTTTTAAAGGCAGAACTGAGGCAAGAATCAGTCTAGCATGTGTTTTCTCTACTGCAGACATCTGCTTGCAATAATAACAAACATAACCAGTAACTTCTTCACTTAACAAATGGAGCATACTACTTCAAAAGGGTTATAAGAAAATTTCAAAAAGATTGTAAACGAAAGAGGTCTCTAGTCTCTCAGTTTAGATGATAGCCATGGGCTGGTGAGGTAGCTCAGTGGGCAAAGGTGCTTGCTGTCATGCCTGGCTGTCTGAGTTCAATCCCTGGGACCCATACAATGGAAGGAAAGAACTTACTTCCACAAATTGTCATCTGACTTCTTCTACATGTATACTTTGCATACAGGCATGCATCTGGACATGTTCACATACACATATACCTCCTCCCCCTCACATACCAACATCAACACAGATGGACAAATACAAAATAAATAATTGAATAAATGTAGCTAGAAGTTTCTCCAGTCCTGCCTGAGCCCTGCAACCCCACAGTCCCACAGCCACTCAGACCCAAGTAAATACATAGAGGCTTATATGAATTAAAACTGCTCAGCCATTAGCTCAGGCTTCCTACTGACTGGCTCTTATACTTAAACTCAGCCCAATTTTGTTAATCTATATGTCGCCATGTTTTCTGCGGCTTTACCTGTGTGACATTACATGCTGCTCCCTGGATGGCAGGCTGGCGTCTCCTGACTCAGCCTTCCTCTTCCAAGAATTCTCCTTGTTTGCTTATCCCACCTATACTTTCTGTCTGGCTACTGGCCAATCAGCATTTTATTAAACCAGTGTACAAAAGCACTATACCACAGCAAATAAATGTAAAAATGAAAGTTATAGTCCTCCATTGCTCAGCAACAGGATGCATGTTTCTGGGATTATTTTAAGGCATGAGTCTAGCAATGCAACACTGGGTGTTTTGGCCACAGTAGGAACATCATAGTATACTAAACAAACCCAAATGACTGCCAAGCACTTACCAGGTGACTTTTATCTTGTGGAATCTGCATTATACATGAGGTCTGCCTTTCATCAAAATGTCACTATACAGAGCATGGCTGTATAGTTTCTTCTAATTTTGTCACTAAATTACCCTGCAAATATTACCACTCTCTTACAAATCTTGCTAGTGAAAGTCTTTTGAACCTTCTCTGGGGGTCTTCCTGATCATCCTTTGTGTATCTGTCACCGTAACCACGTGTTATGCCAGGGGTTCTCAAACTAAGACCTCTCTGGAATCACATAGAAAACTGGTTAAGACAGAAAGAGCTCAGTGGCTGTGAGATAGGGCTAGGGAATTTGCATCTGTAACAAGTTTTCAAGTGCCTGATGACCACACCTGGAGAGCTATTGAGCTACTAAATCTAACATGATAAGCACCCTGGCAATCCTAGGGGGCTGGATGATTATGAGATGCAAGAGAATGGATAATCAGTACTTCTTACTATGATAACTCTGTTTTGAAGAATTTTTTTTTTAAATCACAGAAGCCTACTGTCCAAAATTACTAGGTATTCTATTATTTTCTGTAGGGTTTAGGGACAAACCCAAACCCTTATATGTACCAGGCTAGCCTTCTACCAGTAAGCTACACCACAGCCCCCTTCTGTTACATTTTGGACAAAGATATTTACATTTTTAGAAATTTCTCTAATCTCACAAATTGCAATTTATCCATTTGAAATTTTCTCCCTTTAATCTGAATCTTTACTATGGAGGCAGATATATCATCCTGAGAAACATTCTAGAATCTTTTAGGCCCCTCTAGATAATGGAGTAACTCTTTTCCCTGGCTGCCTTGGTGCATAGTGAATTATCAAGCATTAAACTTGTAGCATACCCACAGTTTGACTTCTTTTCATTTCATTTCACAAATATCCCAGCCAATCTCTCCAAACTCTGCTACAAACTACTGGCAGGTTTCCCCACTGTGTGTATTTGTTGACCACAGGTATGTATTAATTTTAGATAAGGTCTAAATTAATCAAGTAGATTAGGTCTCACACATGTCCTGGAAAACGCCACAGAAAATTCTGTTACAAGTGTGAGCCAGCCTCCAATCTTGCCGAAGACCAAGTCCCACTGGCAGTCTACCTGAGAGCTCTTTGTGTGTTCGGCCACCTGGATCCTACAGGCATGCCATGATTAGAGATTTGCACAAACTTTAAAGATTGGAAGATCAACCTGTAAGTAGTTCAAACCGAAAACCATCAATCATTTTCTAATGATGTTTAGCTTTATTTTGGACCAACAGTTTAAATATGAGCAAATTAGTACCAGTTACTGAAATGGCTGCCATCGTTGATGTGCTCTACTTTCCATTTACTACCCTTTCCTACATCTGCAGAAATAAACACTAAAACACAACCTTGGAACACTTAGAGGAATGCAGAAGATCTAGGCCTAGCAGTTGGCATGCATTGGGATGTATAGCTCTTCCTAAAATCCTTTTAGGTCCAGGCAGTACATATTTTGTAGATGAGGAATTTGAGACTTAGATTAAGTAACTTCTTCAAGGACAAAAGCTACTAAGAAGCAACAAAGTCAGGATTTGTTGACAGGTCTGACTCTTGGGCCCAGTCCTAATCACCGCAGAGATTCTTTAACTCTTCTAGGCTTTACTACAGGGTGTGAACATATATGAGTCCTCTATAGGAAGACTCTAGTGAGCAATGATACTGCCTGCACTATGTGGGATGCAAGAGAAATCAACAGTAATTCCAAAAGAGAAACTTTTTACTGGGTATTTTGTGGCCAGTGGAGATCATTTCTCAGCTATGCTGGAGTATTTTCAGGTAGTTGAAATAACTGTGCTGCTTTACTATTTTAGTGCTGGAGATTAATCCCAGGGCCTTTTGCATGCTTGGCAAATGATTCATATCTGCAGTCCTATACTGTGCTCTTAGTTTTTCTATAATCTAACAGTTTTATTAAGGCAACTAAAATTTTTCTTCCTTTTCCTGTTATTCTGATTCTTTATTTATGCTACGGAGAAAGGAGTCAATGGAAATAATTAGAAAATGATTTAGATTTTTTTCAACCATAGATTATTTTCTCTGCCTGAACTCTTACCATCCAATTTATTCTTACTTTGCCTCAATGATTTTTCTCTGCAGCTGAAGCCAAAATTACATGGGCATTTTGTGTTTATTTGAATCTCCAATTATGGATATTTAGGAATCATTTTGGAGCTCAGAATTCACAAAATCATTATGTGTACTAGTTGTTTCTCATCCATGACAACAGGAGTCAGAGAAGCAATTATTCCTCCTTAATTCCAACAAACAAAGCTAATAAAGGTCTGAAATCAAATAGTCACCTCGGTACCCAAAGAGAATAACACTTCTTTGTCATATAAAATGCACATAAGGTCCTGGAATCATGTTTTGTGATTTATTTATAAGAATCAAAGGAAAGGAGATATGCATTGTACTGAACCATCAATGAAGATGATGTAAGTTTTAACTCGTCAATAGCTTGTCAGTATGATAAAATGATGTGTGAAACACAGGCATCTCGTGTATGAAGCCATTTCACGTAACGCATCTCATTATACAGCACAGAAACAGTGAAAACAGAACTATTATCAGACTGTGATGGTAAGCAGTGAAATCACTCACCTGAGACTCCAGACACTGTTTTATCAGCACCCTGATCTTCCATTCTCTGGAAAAGCCCATTGGGTGTGATGCGTACAATCTCCACACTTGGGAGGCCGAGGTAGGAGGATTGTGAGTTAGAAGCCAGCCTGGACTACACAGCAAGTCCCTAGACTGAATGGTACATAGGGAGATCTTGTCTTCACACAAACAAATAAACTTTCCAAGTAGAAGAAAATAAGGGATGTTGGACAATGTAGCCTTCTTTATAAGTCTGACCTGGAAAAATTTCATGAATGAATTCAATATGGAAGAAACCCAGTTCCATAGAGTGGAGGCCTGCAGTACCATTCTGATGATTCTGATCCACCTTTCCAGTATTCTATGGCTGTGTTGAGCTATGGTTTTATATTCTTTTTGGAATTCTTTTAAACAGTATTGCTTTATTATAGGTGGTAGACATCCTGAAACATCTAATGTGTTGCCATGGTAACCTCTGGCCAGCTAGATGATAAACAGCCAGGATCTGCAAAGACCATAAGCATTAGTTGGCACATGTTGACTGTGGTGGTTTTGAGTCAAATTCCAGATCAAAATTTGTTTTACAATATTAGTTTTTCATTAGTTTTTCTCTCTCAAAAAGAAAAGAGATCATCCATGTAGGATCCGATTCACCTCTGTAAAACATGTAATTCAGTTCAGTGGCTGTTGGTGTATTTCAGTTGTACAATCATAACTGAAATCTGATTCCAGAGCACATTCATCAACCCCTAAAGAAATCTTAAACCTATAAACAGCCTTTAGTCATTTCTCATGTCCCTGCTCCTTCTGGACTAATAATCTATTGTATGTCTGTGGATTTGCTCATTGAATAAGTCCACATAAACAGAATCATTTGCTATATTTGACTTCCTTGACTTAGCCTACAGTTTTTAAGATCTATCCATGGTATAGCATATATCGCTATTCTGTTTATATTTATGGTGGAATAATATTCCATCTATGTATGTCATACATTTGCTTATGCATTGAGTAGTCATTAAATACTTGGGCATTTTAAATATTTATATAACTGTGAACATATACATTCTGCTTTAAATGCCAGACATAGATATACAGAACTGAACTCTAGATTTTCTTAAGTTGTTTTCTTTTTCTAAAGTTTTTTTTTCTTAAGTTGTTTCCTTTTTCCTCTTATCTCTAAAAGGAAATTTTACTCTGTGTCATTGTACCTTGGCAGTGTGTAACTAGAACTCACAGTTGAGAGTTTACCTGGAGTCTCAGAAGAGAGTTTAAATTTGAACAATTTTTGAATTATTGGGACTTTGGGAACTTTTGAAAATGAATGTATGTATTATGAGATAATCATGAGCCTTTGATGATAAAAAAGAAAAAGTGGTTTGAATCTGAAATTTTTCCCATAGGCTCATTCATGGAATGCTTGGTCTCCTAGATGGTGACACTCTTTTGGGTGGTGGGAAAATGTTGTGAGGTATAGCCTGGTTGGAGGAAGCAGGTCACTGCAGCCATGACTTGGAATAGTGTAACCCATCTCTCCTGTATCCGGCAACCTCCTCCTTCCCATGATTCTCCCACAATTGTTCTTCTGATCAAGTAATTGTATAATGAACCCCTTGAACCAGGAACCAAAATTGATATTTTCTCCTTTCAAGCTGTTCCATCAGGTGGTTTTATTGATGGTTACACAAGACTGACTAACAGAATCTACAAGTAATGAATCATTCATTTCTTCATAGGAGTTCCTTGTACATATTGTACCTATCTGCTACATTAAAATTTCTACTTTCCTTATCCTGTATCTCCAGTTTATAGGGCATGAAGTCCAATCAGGGGTGAATGCTTTGGATTTTCTCAAGTCTTTTCTGAATACATATGTGCTAGAAATCCACATTATCTTCTAGATTCCTTTTAATATTTTTGAGACATTTATTGCCATTCAGCTGCTTCATTTTTAGCTCAAATTTTTAAAGTTTAAAATTCTTTGAAATTAAAATATAATTACAAAGTTTCCCTTGTTCCCTTTCTCCTTCCAAACTCTTCCCTGCACCCCCACTACTTTCTCTCAAATTCACGACCTTTTAAATTTTTGTGTCAGTCCTGAAATATACTCATAATGAACATTGCCACTTACCTTTCATATCATTTAATCTGTTGTTTCAATTGTTATTTGCTGCTTCTAGCAGCAGTGATACTTAAGAGTAGATAAGCAAACCTGATAAATAGGCCAGACATGGCTTGCACACTAGGTAGCACTTGGGAGGAGGGGTGAAGCAGGGTTATGGGCAGCCTGAGTCACATAGTGAAACCCTGCTTCAAGAAAAGAAATGGTAAACAGCTCCACAGAGAAACTGTAAGTACAGGCTACATTCAACCAAGATCAATGGATGATAAATCTTTCCATTAGTCTTCCATGGAACCACCAGATGGAATAAACAATATCTCCTTTATGGAGATGAAATCTTAGAGAGCTTCTTCCCTGTTCTGCTCCATCTGGTGCTGTGAAAGCTCACTTGAAAACATCCATCACATACAATCATTGCATATGCACAATGTTATATATGAACACACATGAACAATTATGCATTGGAGAGTGAGCACAACCATTCTCATGCCCCAGTAATCTTCCCTTTCTCACCCCTCTCATTAGCGGCTTTGTTCTCTACATGATCTTGCTTTGATTTTTACGTCATATATGTGCATGACCGTGTATATGTATGTAAACTCTAAGAACAACAAATGAGAAAGTACGTATAATATTTGTTTTTCTAAGACTAGCTTGATTTATATAATAATTAAGTTATGAAGCAAGTATGAATATCAATACAGAGAGTTCTCAAAATATTAAAAGCAGACCTGCCACATGGCCAAGCTATACCACTCCTGAATGTGTACACACAGGGCTCCAAGATAGTATAGCATAGAGACCCTAGCATATTACTATTTATTTCAGTACTATCCACAGTCAAGTAGCTATGGAGCCAACTTATGTGTCCATCATAGGGGGAATGGATAAAGACAGGGTTGTTAAGCACAGTGAAAACTTATTTCAGACAAAAAGAAGTTTAGATTTTTGTCAATTGGAAGATAATGGATGCTGTATTTCAGGGCTTTCACAATGTTGGAGGGGTAGGGTCAAGGTCAGTCTAGAGTTAAGGGAAAATTCTGTCAAGTTATTCCACTCCTCAAGAATCAGTTGTTTTTCTTAGCTACATGCTTGTTCTCCTATCCAAGCACTATCCAGGCTCAACGCTACTTAAAAATTGAAATTGAACACAGTCAAGTTCAAGAGGCTCTTGACAAACTACATGTCAGTTCAATGAACTAGAATGTAACTTGAATAGATATCCAGGGTTCTAAATAGCTGAATGTGAGGATGTTTTCTCTTTGCAGTTAAGTTGGTTGGTTCCACAGAAAGGAAACTTCTCACTCCACCGTTTTCTTCTTTGTCACCTCTAAAACAGATTCTAAAACTTTTCATCACTAGTTTGCTTTAGTTTCCTGGAATATTTTTGTCGATCTCATAAATCCAATGGGGTTAATTCTGAGAGAAACCTGCGTACTCACCCATAATGTTGGGAGCAATCCTCTAAAGTACTTTACTCACCATAAAATTCTTAGCCTAACAACCCTTGCCTTAGTGGCTCCTTATCTTGAATACATGTGGAGCCCTCCCTACTGCAGATAACCTAATATGGCATTATTTTAGAGAGACAATCCAATAATAAATTTTGGAGACAAATTTAATGGGTACACTCAATTACCCACCAATTACTGTACTCTGAAAATTGTTCTTCATAAAGTTCTTGTGAGCACGAAGGGGAGAAAAATACAGTATGACAAGATCAGTTCCGGATAATAAACACTTCCAACTAGTGACAACAGTGTCTTTTTAATGATGCCTAATCATTCTTTTCTTTGGAAAATTCATTTTAAGGACAGTACATTTGTACTTATTCTTTAGGTATCTCTTGGAAATACATATTTAGCTAAGGAATACATTTTGAGGACTAGAATTTGAATACAAATTCCTGATACAAAGCAGGTAGAGGTGTTTGTCACAGGTAAAACTTCAGCTTTAGAGCTTTCAGATGATACACACAGGGAAGTGCCAATAACTTGTGCATGACATCATTAAAAAAAACTGTACAGCAGGATGAACAGTTCTTTGAGACTGAGTTCTGAAATATTTTTACTTTGAATTAACTCATTTCCCCAGATTTTTCTTAGGTAAAACCCAAACACAGTTTCATTATATAAAGTACATTTCCATTAAATAAAGCTGTGAGAGTTTAGTTAGAATACATTTTTTTCTCTACTGCGAAGAAGTAAAGAATTGGATAAGTTGAAAGGAAGTTATGGAATTAAAATTTAAAACTCCAAATTCAATTTATGATCTGAAAAACTAAAGCTTTTCAAATTTACTCATCGTAATTGCTCCAAGGGCTACGTGGTAGGTTAGAGAATCTTCATGGATGACTCGGAATGAGGTAAAATATAAAATGAAATGATTACAAAGTCAAATCTAATTAGTGTCTGTGAAATACCTCCTCTATGATGTGGTGATTCTGTGCTCAAACTTGGAGACACTGAGAGCTTTAGAATATAAGAAAATACTTAAAATATACGTCTCTTGTAACAGTCCAAGATGTGTTTCAAAACATTAAAAGACTAAACCTCAAAGGAGACAGTGGGTCAGAGGAAGGAAATGCTATGCAGGTCTTCCTTTGAATCTGAAGCAGTCTGTAGGATCCAGGACTGGCATATAGGGAAGACTGTGATGCATGATGAATAGTAATTGGGCAGCTAAGCAGTTAGATCAAATCATGTACATCAAGATTACTTCATCTCACAAGGTCATATGCTTTTAAGAAAGGATGTCTATGAACAAAATATCTTAATGAAAATCTTATGTCATCTTTCCAAAATATTAGGGGAAGCTACAGAGGTTGTACATGGAAATACATCTATCTCCTCTGATTATTAAAATGAACTACTATACTTAAATTTTCAGAATATTGTTTTCATATGGTTTACTTGCTAATATTTTCTTGTGTGTCCCTTAATGAAGAATACTGGGAAAAGAGTGCAAAAAAAAATCTGTAGTTTACAAAGTTTTAATCTGAGTTATGCAAAATTTAGTTACATGTAGGCATACAGATAAGCTAAGAAACTATGTTAAAAATCAAAGCTTCAATTAAGATATACAGGTTTCCCACTTCTTCTGTAATCTGTGTTTGAGATGATTTCCCCTTTATCACTCTAAGTCAAACCCGTGTGGCAGTGAACTAGTTCCTTTATGAATTTTGAAACCTTGTCTGGGTGGTTTTATAATTAGACCTTCCCAGGTAGCAGGAAATGCTGCTTCCCTTTACCATTTAACAGCTGTGTTCCCAGCTGGGTCTGTTTGTTATAAAGGAAAATGGCTCTTTAAATTTACATTCTCTGCATGACCAAGCTTGGCATCAGATGCAGCTTCTGGATGATGCCAAAGATAAGCACCAAAGGGCGTCAGATTGAAACTCCAGATCATGGTGTGTTGCATGACACCAGCAGTCATAATCGTATATTCCTATTAAAGCCAAGTGATGTGACCAATGGCTCTGTGCAAAGTCAATCACTTCCAGCCTTTGGATGTTTTTGTAATGTGATTGAGATGAATCCCCATGACATGTCTACAGAGCATAATGAACTGTGAAATATTCAGGGATAGAGGTTGTGGTTATATAGGACACTTGTTGACGAAAATGATGATTTCCTTTTGCTTCGGACCATAGGCTTAAGGAAGATGTGGGTCATGTCCCCAAACAGCACCCATCAAACATACAGAATGGAATGATATCTTCCTATTTTTTTTCTGTTAGAGACTACTTTACTTGCAGTTCACTGTCTCTTTGCCCTCCCTATTAAAATCAATAGGTCGTGCAAACTTTCACTGGAAAAAAAAAAGATCCCTGCAGTGTGTGTTCTGGTTCTCCGTCAGTATAAAAAGGCAACAACATAAACAAAGTTTACCCTTTCTAAACAACATCTCCAGGTAGCATGTCTGGAAGACAGCAAGGTCAGGGGACTCCAAAAATCCACATGAATATAATATAAGCAAAATATATGCTTATATGCTTAACTTCTCTGATAGTTCTTTAACTTACAGTTTGTTTATTTTGTTTTTTTGTCAAAAAGCTCCATCTCCTACAAAGCAAATGTTTGTGATTTAAACACAGCTTTTCTTTACTCTTTAGGAAAAAGATGAACTAGCCCATGGATGTACAGGGCACTCCTAAGTCCACTTACATGGGTGAAGCAGAAAATTAAGTGCCTTAGATATTTCTCCAAGAGAAAAAGTTCTCTAGCTTTTATTTGTTTTTCTTTTGAATACTCTCAACTTGCAATGTTTATGAGCAGCTATTGAGTATGCCTTTCTTTGTTGTTTGTAGTGTATTTTTTATTGATGAATGGTTGAGCCGTCTCATCTCACTCCTATCTAACACTTTATACTCATCGTGTAGCCCATAAGAAAAAGGCAACAGACTTACTTGCTCTCTTTATGGCTTTACTTAATTTTTGTATTATTCTTTGGAAGCTGAGTTTTGAATGTACCTAACTGAAATACAGTAAGGCAAACTTCCAGTTTTATCTCTACAAGTTCGTCACGAACTGGTCTTCAGCAGGAATTCTAGGGTTAATAACTAACAGTGCTAACAGTGCTTTTTTTTTCTAATTTTATTTTCCTTTTTGGTACCAGGAAAGTACAGTTAAAAATGAATAAATGGATGAAACTTTAGGCCATAGTACTATATTTCAGTGCATTTACCCGTTCAACATTGAGACCGGACTTAAAGACAGGATCACATTTGTTCCTGCATTGATCTAGTCAAATACAATTAGGACTAACAGTTTCAACTTTAGTTCCTTATGCATTCATTGAAATTCTAACATGAGGCCCCATTTAAAACTCATCACATGCATGTTTTAGTCAAGACCTTCAAAATGACACTATTGATTTAGAAAACTTCACCCAAATCATTTTATATTACAATACAACACTGTATCTGTCATGAAAATGTGTTCCACCCATACACAGGAAATAAAAAGAAACAGCAAATTGTTCTGTCAAGCACTCCTTCCTCCTCCAGCATTTTTAGAGGTCTTAGTAAGAAACTTCTACTTCTTTTAGCCTTGCTTTATCATTTTTTTACTTTTCCTGTGCTAGTAACTTCTGTTTATTAGCATGCCAGATATACTTGGCAAGCACTGCGCATGCAGCTTCACATTTATTGTTAAATAGAAGAGGGTACAGCTATCTGAAAAGGATGGACCCCTTGCCTCAGAACATGCAGGGTGTGAGTGACCAATGCCAGTCCATCTGCTGACAGAATGAAGTTTCACTCATAAGATTATATAGTTAACTGATTCGATTGGTTCCAGAAAATTCTGTATTCACAAATTTGCCTGCTCATTAAACTTTTTTTTTTTAACAAACAGACAGAAAATCAGTATTTATGGCACCAGTGTATTAATTGGCAGATATAAAGTAGCAGAAGATTTAAAAAGTCAGCTAATCCCATGCTCGGGCAGAGGAACAGGGTTCACTGTCTTGTCTCTTCAGCTCTCAGGCTGTTGCATATGCTTACTTCAAGGTCTGTGTGATGCCAAGCTCATTGTAACTTTTGGGCTATCTTGAAAATGACTCTCAACAACAATGTATTGTAGTGCTCCTGGTGGTGGTAGCCCATCACTTGGGGGTCAGAGGCAGTTGGGCTACACCCAGAAACCCTGTCTTGAGAAACCAAAAAAGGCACGGAAGTGCTGTTACATGCCCCAAATGCCAAAGGTTTGGATGTCACAGAAACAGTGTGAACTTAAAATGGTGTAAGTGATGTTATGGTACTCTTGGCAATGAGTTCAAAGTTGGTAAATCAACAATATATATTAAATGTGGGGTGTCAAACAGACAAAAAAGTCATCTGCTGGAAGTTCTTGTAATGAGCAGAACCCCAGTCTGTTCTGCACAGGTCAGTTCACTTTTGTTCTCTAAAGTTATTTGCTGCAATTCAATTAAACTAATCTACTGTCGATGATAATAAAATAAAATCATTTATTATAGGCTTAGTTGTGTTCACTAACTATTTAGTTGCATTTTGACACCAGCCCTAAAACATTCTATCCTTGTTTGCAGAGGAAGAGTTCAAGTTCTAACCCCGTGACACTGGGTTAGAAAGTGAGATTTCTTACTACTTTGATAAAGGGTGTGGTCCTTACTTGTTCCTTTAAGAGATTTTCAGAAAAAACGTACTCAGTTTTATATATTAAAACATCATCATCTACTTCTATCCTTATAAAAATATACAACAGAACAAAATAAAAACCCTTTTTAATAATAGCTGCTGTAAAATGCAAAATGAATAACACAATATGCTGATATGTTTTCAGGACTTTGGAGCTACCAGGATAGCTTAAAGGTCCCTTTCCTTCTTCATAGCTTTAATGCTACGATCTTCTTGTTCACTTTCAAGTTCCTGCTATGACATTTGTTGTGGGAGGTAAAAGCCTTTCTTCTGGTTGATTCTGTTTGCCTTTCTTTCAATCTGTAAAAATGTGTCCTGTACTCAATACACTGGACTGCAGGGCAGAGCTGGGCTGGGAGCTGTAGACAGCCACTGCCTATCCCTGTCAGGGCCTCAAGGCTGGGGTGCTGTAAACAGAGGGCCTTCAGGTCAAAGAACTTAAAATATGTTTTCACCTTTGTTCAATCCTAATTAACTGGAGAACTGACCCTCTTTTGCTTTGCCCTGCATATGTGATAAGAGAGCCCCTAGAGGGTTTCTCCTGATACAAAACTACCTGCATCAGAATCATCCATGATTCAAAGCACTTCTACATGGAATCACTGCTCAGTGAATGGGCTCTTGTAACTGTAGGTGAGACCCCTGTAGGGAAAACAAAAAGCAGAGAGTATAAAAACAGTGAAAACAGTCAACTTAGAGCCTGAATGCTTGACACACGTGCAGGATTGGTGGCAAGCTTACTAACTGTATAATCTAGAGCAAGCTTCTGAGTTCCTCACAACCTCAATTTTTATCTCTCTGAGCTGTGCTTAGGCTTCAGGAAAATGTGCCATGTAAAAATACTTTTTTTTATAAGAATAAAATTCTTGACTAACATGGGCATCTCTTTTCAGTAGTAATATAGTAAGTTAAGCAAATTAAAGACTGATATTAAATTGAAAAGACTTCGCACCCAAAGGTTTAGTATCTAGGGAAAACTCAGCATTCACCTGCAGCAGGATACAGAGTAGAGTAGGGGGAGACCAGTCCTTTCTCCCAGCTGGCTTTCTGTCATGTGATAAGGATTTAGAAGCCTCATATTTAGGGGCAATTTTACTCTAATTTCCTTTAAAAATAAATGCCAGTTAGGGGGAAGACAGCTCTGAGCATACATCATTATAAATATGACTTTATGCCAGGTGATGTCCAAGCAAATAGAGAATTCCTCAATGCTTGTAGAGATGATCTTCAAAGTGACATATGAAAACTTGGTAATTTACTGATCAGAAACTAACCAACCAACAGAGACACTCATACAGAAGCACACACACAGACAACACACACACCTACACATACACAGACAACACACATCTACACATACACACACACCTACATATACAAACATACAACATACATACACACATACACACAAACAACACACACACATACACCATAGTGGAAAATGGAAAGAGCTAAGCAGTGACACATTAAAGAAAATACAGTCAACTTTGTACTTAAGCCAGAGCAGAGAATGTAAGTGTCATGACATGAAGAGATGCTTTGTACAAGTTTGGATGTGATGCTAAGGAAACAATGGAGGTGAAAGTGCCCACAGAAATGTGCCCTTGCCTGCCCTTCCCTTTGCAGACAATTGCTAACTCTGACTGCTGGGTTATTCCTCACAATGGTGAGAAGCTGGCTTTAAAATACTTGGTGCTTGTTTCCGTTCTTTTTTTCTATCCTGTTCACAATGTTTTTCTTGTAGTCACCCCTATCACACTCAGGCTGCCTGTACCTCCCTTCCCCTGGTCATTTCTCCTGCCTCTGGTTATTAGAATGATGTACACACCATTTCTCAGTGATATTTTTGGCACTCCCTCACAGAATCAATAGTTCTGTGTTCTGCTTCTACTAATGTGTTGATAATGTTTTTTTTTTATATGTATCCTTATCTGTCTCTAAAATGTCATCTTTAAGCCAGGGGTGGTAGTTCATGCTTTTAATCCCAATGCTGGAGAGGCAGAGGCAGGAGGCAGGTGGATCTCTGTGAGTCTGAGGCCAGCCTGGGCTACAAAGTGAGTTCCAGGACAACCAGGGCTGTTACACAGAGAAACCCTGTCTTGAAGAAACAAACAAACAAAAATCTTGCAAACTTTTGCATTACTAGAACATAAGAGGAAGATAGTTAGAGGTAGTAGTAATTCTTCCTTCCCCATATTCTAGTCTGTAGTGTGCTACAGACAGGCCATTATTTTTCCTTATGTAATAAAACTGGGTGCAAAAATCTCTCAAATTTAAAATCAATCTTTAATTCCCTATTAATGGTTGTGGTGTGGTTAATATGGTGAATTCATGTTTTAGATTGTCAATTTCTTAATAACTACCAAACTTTTGAATTCATAGACTCTTTTTGTTTTCTGATAGGATTCTCAGTGATTTACATCTTTCATTATACCTGGGGTATCTATTATGCTTTCAGCCACAGGTTATAATTATAATTATAGCATAATTCTTTGCCTTAACTGAATAACCTTCTAATTCTGGCTAGATTATTTTCATATCCTCCCGTTACTGATCTTTGATTCCTTCATTTTAATGTTAATAAATTCCTATTTAGTTTTTTATAGCAACTCCTTTGTTCTGAACTATCCTTTTTTTCATCTTTTCCTAAGTATTTAATTCTCAAAGAAAAGTGTCTTCTAAAATGCCAAACAAGTTGTCATTCTTTTCATAAATTCTAGTTGCCTTGAACAAATAGATGGCATGCTGCTCCCATGTATATCTGTAATTGTAAGAGAGACACACTAGCATAGTTTATTTAATGATATGATAATAGAATAAAAATATTCAGTAATGTCTGAAATGGGGCAGATTATAAATGAATTAATAAACATATCTTAAAAGGTGGCCTCGGTGCCCCAGTGTGGGCAGAAGTGATATCAGTGTGTTGGACAGAAATTCATTGAAAATTGTGGCTGCTAGTCACTGTAAGAAGTATCATCACAGACAGTCAGTGCTGAAAGTGAACACAATGTTAATGATTGGTAATTGTTAATAATTATTAATTTAAGGCCTCACTTAAGAAATTTTTTTCCTGCAATCCCCTATTCTAGTGACTTTCGATAGCAAGTTGAGAAGCATTTTAGGAAAAAGTCAAGTGTTTTTAAGGACAAAGGAGTGAAGTCATGTATGTGTGATACATACATACATATATACTTTAAAATTTGCATTATAATGAAATATACCAAATAGAAATTCATAATAATATTTTGTTTACTCACAGTGTTTCCTACCTGTCATTATTACATAATTACACCCCAAAAGGGAATCCTGTACCTTCAAGCACTCATTTCTTGTTCCACTCTGTAGTGGTTTGAAAGAAACTGGCCCTCATAGGCGCATATATTGGAATGCTTGGTCCTTAGCTGGTACAACTGTCTCTGGGAATGATTAGGAGGTGTGCCCTTGTTTGATAAGGAGTGTCACTGGGTGTGGGCTTTGAAGTTTCAAAAACTCTTCCCAGGTTTAAAGGACTGAGGAATCTGGATGCAGACATCCTCTGCTAGGCCCCGGGTGGAGCACTGGGAGTCTAATTAGCAAGAAAGAGGAGGGTTTATATGAGCGAGAATTGTTGAAACCAAGGTTGGATAAAGCACAGAGACAAATAGCCAAACGAATGGAAATACATGAACTATGAACCAATGGCTGAGGGGCCCCCAACTGGATCAGGCCCTCTGAATAGGTGAGACAGTTGTTTGGGAGGCATCTAGGCAGTGGTACCGGGTCCTGGGCTCATTGCATGAGTTAGCTGTTTGAAACCTGGAACTTATGCAGGGACGCTTGGCTCAATTTGGGAGGAGGGGATTGAACCTGCCTGGACTGAGTCTACCAGGTTGATCTCAGTCCTCGGGGGAGGCTTTGCCCTGGAGAAGGTGGGAATAGGGGGTGGGCTGAAGGAAGGGGAGAGGGTCAGGAAGGGGGAGAACAAGGGAATCTGTGGCTGTTATGTAGAACTGAATGGTATTGTAAAATAAAAATAAAAAATAAAAAAATAAAAATAAAAGCTCTTCCCAGACCCATTCTCTTTCTCTCTTTCTTCCTCCTGCCTGTGGATTGGGATGTAAGCTCTCAGCTACTGCTCTGCGGCCTTGCTTGTCTACCTGCTGCCACAATGGTTACAGACAAACTCTTTGAAACTCTGAGCAAGCTCTCAATTAAATACTTTCTTTCTATAAGTTGTGTTGGTCATGATGTTTCTTCACAGAAATAGAAAAGTAACTAAGACACCCTCTTAATTACTTGTGGCAAACATGAATCATCCTCTAATGAACCCACCTATTTGGGAGATTTGATATAAGAAGAATCACATAGGATGTCTCATGCCTGGTTTCTTTCACCTAGTGTAACATTTCAAGATTTATTCATGTTCTAGCATATGTTGATTTTATTTCTTTGTCTGGTGGAAGAAATTTGTCTTTCATGGTTATGCCACTTTTCATTTGTTTATTTAATGAACATTTGAGTTGTCTCTACCCTTTGGTTACTGGGAATAGAGAGACTGCAAAATCTGTATACAAGGGTTTGGTCGAAGAACTGTTTTCAAATAAATCTGAGTACACATTCAAGACTGCATGTGCTACCTGTGTGGCTCTGTTTAGCTTATTGAAATGTCACAGAACTTTTTCCATGGTGACCATATCGACTTGGATCCACCTACAATGCATGTGGATCTCAATTTCTTCATGTTCTTATCTATATTTCTTATTGTCCCTTTTGGTGGTTTGTTTTCTTTCTAATTATTATCATTTCTATTCTTGAAAGTGTGAAAAGATACTGTAGTTTATAGTTGTTCTGACTTAGCATTTTAATAAATCCTCTTGAGACTAACCTTTTCTTTCTAAGGCTTGCATAGCTTAGAACAAAGTCTACATTTTAGGAATTTCTTCAGGATGAAAAGAATTCTAAGAGTTACTCTTGGAAAACTGATTATACCTAGAATAGTGTACTTGGGTCAAATGGTTGAAAAGTAGAAAACAGTGTAAGGCAATCGTGGCTGAACTGTTTTGAAATACGAGACTTGACTACAGACATGGGTCTAATCCTTCCAATATGAAGACACAATTTCTTATGAGGTAGCTAAAAGAATCATGGGGCCCATATTATCCCAAAGTTACTATTTCTTTTTCCCCTCTGTTAAAGTTGCAAAAGCGGAAAATACCTCAAAGTTAAAATTCCCACTACTTTCTTTTCTAATTAGGATAGGGTCATTATCGTTAGTCGCTGAGTGACTGGTATACAACTTATATTCCTAGGGTTTCCTGGGGAAAAGCCTAAACAGTGATTGAAATGCCAAGCTTCCATGAGAAGTGCAGTCTCTGGCCAACGAGACTGAGGGAGAGGACAAGGGGCAGAGTGGGCTGGACCTCTGAAGACAGATGAGTTGTGCTATGCCTGCAAACAGCCCTGAGGCAGCAGCTCAACCCATAGGCCTCTCCTAAGAGGACTCTGTGAACACTCTATGAAGAAACTTCTGCCTTATGCATCTAACTGGAAGAAAGACATGAGAGGAACTTGTCTTCATTCTTCCTTATGCTGTCAATATACATGTGACTCTTCATGTCATACCATAAGATGTTAACTCTGCCCAGTCACTAGGGTTTTTTTGAATGGGGGTTTTGGTAGCCTGCTGAGACGACTTGCCCTAGGGTCTTTCATATAAGTCTTGAAACATGCAGATGGGTTGCATCCCCAGACTCAGGGAGTACTGACTATTCAGAACCCGTTGTTATGATGGAGAATGTTGTGGAACAAAGTGAGCAAGACAGACTAGGCGGTAAATCGGAAGAGGTAAATAATCAGGCACTACAGCAGAATTAGTGATTAAATCTGGGCTTCCCAGGTTGCCTCGGTAGTATTCTTAATGGATTTTCTAGCCTAATTAAACAGTTTTACTCATTTGCTTGTTATCAGATGACTCAAACGTTCCAAAATCAAGGATTATGAAATACAAAGAATAAAATTTGTCTCTCTGCAATATTTCTGGTAGAAATAATGTGTTAGATGCTTCGATCGTTTTAGAAAGTACAAGACTATTTGCCCAACCAATACATAAAGTTTATTTTCATACTTCGAATTCCAAACTCATGCCATCTAAACCCAATGATTTATTTTGTCACATAGAAATGAAGAATGAGATTGTAAAGGTAATAGATGAGACAGATGATAGTGAAAGCTAACAAATATAATTAGAATTTGGTTTTAGAAGCAGAAGCATATTCTTTGAATGACATAGCAAGATATAAACTTTGTAATTTACCAAGAATTTATTTAATAATAACCTAAATATTCAATAAAAGGGAAAACAGTGATAGGTGAAAAAATGTTACAATAGACTGTCATGAGCTGGTAAATGCCATTAAGTTGAAATCAGAAAAATAGATGTTTTTGCAGTGTAATATTTCAAAATTGATGCAAAGCCAGAAAATCTATAATAATTTATGATGACTAGTAACCAACATTTTACTTTACAGATATGACTTAATATGTTCTAGTGGATTGGTAATGAATACATTTTTATTTTATACAATTTCTTCATTTTGTGTGTGTGTGTTTTGAGACCTTGCTGTGTAGCCATCTGTGGCCTGGAATTCACTATGCAGATTAGGCTAGTGCAGATTTGCTGTGACCCTCCAGCCTCTGCCTTCTGAGTGCTGGAATTACAGGCTTGTGTTACCATATCAGGCACAAACATTTTTAAAAGAAAAGAGAGCAAGTGTGTAACTCATTAACAAAGTAAATGTTTGATATCTATACCAGCCTGTATTCCTACAAGAAGGGCCGGGCATGCTTGCTTTGTGGGCCATGTTTAATAAGGCTGACACTATTAATTTTGGACCCAGATTTAACAAAGGAAGGAGCCAGAGACACTCTTTTGTCCAAAAGGGCAATTTGAGAAAACTTTCAGTAAAATCTGGAATGTGTCTATTGTGGAGGGAGTCACTGAACTTTGTAACTGAACAGAAATGGCTCTAGGATAGTAGATAAACTTCACTCAACTACTGCCAGAAGAGCATTGACTGAACTCTACCAGAAATCACAGGCTGAAGGACCATTGATGGGAGTGATTCAATCACACCCCACAACTGAGTGGGCAGAAGAATAAGAAAGGATAACTCCTGAAGGGCAAATGAAAAACCACCCTGCAGAGTATCAAACCTAGGTGAAGACACAATGGGGGAAGAGAAATGATAAATTCCTTTATTTTTGAGCATAGGATAAATGTTTCCAAATATTAGTTAATGGACACAATTCAGCAATGCATTTTTAGCATTGCAGTGTGAGCTGAAGAGGATTTATCTTAGGAACATAAGGAGAGTGGACATCAGAAATTTTGATGATACACTTTATCACATTAAGGGACAATAACGGAATCATCATGTGATTATCTTCATGTACACAGAGAGAAATTGGATGTTATATGTTATCTAAAAAATATTGCAGAAAGACAAATATGTATAAATTAATAGAATTTTGTCATTTATAAATCAAAGTAGAAAATAGGATTCTATTTATTATCATAACAAAGGCTCATTTCTAGAAATTATTCCATCCTCAACCTCCTATTTTCTTTTGTTCAATTTCTAAAATTCCATCTTCTATGAAATTTCCCAAGCTTGTCCCTTTACTGTCACTACTACTAAGTTTGTTGAATTAACCATCTAGTTAAATTAACTAAATATCTTTTCAGTGAAGTCAGCACAGACAGAACTGAAAGGTAGTTAGTGAGCTCAGGGAAAATATTGGCAGAATTGCAAAACTAAACTTTTAATTCTGTCACACATTGTGTTTACATGAAGGTTGTGAAACGAATGCAGAGAATTTCTATGCATGCCATAGAAAGTTTCACTTGTGGAGTGTGGATGAAATCCTGATAGAACATATATGAGAAGACATGGGCAGGGCCATGAGATCCCAGTGCCTCCGGTACATGGGAATGGCAAAGCCTTCTTCTCCTGGTCTGAGTCTGAATGCTGACAGCATGAACAGAACATGTCATCAGCAACTTTCTCTCCTAGGTGATTGGAGCCTGAGGCTGCTCCCCTAAGGAGACTTCCTGGCTGTGGAGATATCTCCCCTGCCTCCTCCACAATCATCTGTATACCATAAACTCATCTCATTCTGTGATATATAGTAACTGCACTGTTCTCAGGCTGTTGTTGCAGTTCCTCCAGAACACACAGCCCACCTGACCTCAGCTGTGCGTGTCTGTCTTTTCTTTATTTGGTGTCACCCACTAAATGCTAGTCTCCAAGATGTGCTGGTCTCAGTGCCTACTATTTGTTAACATCATATGTTGGTGTGGCTCGTTGTCAACAACGTTTGAATCTGAACTGCTATGGGCTTATTAAGTAAAGTGTACTTTTATCTGAAATTTTGTTAGTTTTTAATCTACCTCATTTTTTATGTTTCAGGATTGCATCTATGAATGCAGGTGAAATGAAGTCCTTGTATGTCTTTAGGATTATGTAATGTCACAGTTTTGGAGGCTTTCCTTGTTTGGGGGGACTTGAACAATTTTGGAAAGTATTAGTTGTTTGGGGGGTTGTAGTGGTCTGAATAAGAATGGGCCCCATAGGCTCATATGTTTGAATGCTTATTTAATTTAATTTAATGCTCCTTGTAAAGAAAAAGGAGGAGTGACCTTGTTGGGGAAAGTGTGTCACTGGGGGTGGACTTTGAGGTTTCAGAAGCTCAAGCCAGGCCCAGTGTCTCTCTCTTCCTGTTGCCTGAAGATCCAGATGTAGAACGCTAAACTTCTCCAGTACTATGTCTGCCTGTGTGTCACCATGCTCCCCACCATTATAGCAATGGACTAAATCTCTGAAACTGTAAGCAAGCCCCAATTAAATGCTTTCTTTTATAAGAGTTGCCATGGTCATGGTGCCTCTTCACAGAAACAGAACATTGATAAAGGCAGAGACTGTCCTTCAGTTTGTAGTGGGCTGTTGCTTTTCTTGTGATGAGTTTGGGTCATGTGTTTTAGAGAAGGGAACTTCAGAGAGACATGGTATAATTCTCAGCATATATGAAAAATATATTTACCACCAATACTCATCATACTTGAGGTAGACCTTTTTCTTTATATAGTACTCACCACATTTTCCACTGTAAAGTTCCTCTTTCTCATAGTACAGCTTTTTTTTTGAAGCAATCAGTTATGAGCAACCAAATGTAAGGGTTGAGAAATACAATATTCCACCTTGTTGAGTAGGTAGTGACATATAAATAAATAATTTTTATTCTGCACAGATTTGTGCATTTTCCCTACCTATTTATGTTCCGGTCATTTGCTTTCATCATTAGCTACTTGTGCACATTTGTATGTGTCTTACTCTGGACCACAGAAGCACTTTAGGTTGATACCAATACTCCTCTACATACACAGATTATTTTGTTTTTTTGAGAAATCCTTAAGTTTTTTCATCCTTGCAATTTAAATATCAATAATAATGAAGATATTAGAATGGATTGCATTATACAAAACAGGTAAATATTTTTAAATAAGCATTTAAAAAGGATAATGCAAATAATACTGCAAATATTGAATATTAATTCATTACAAGTTATATTATAAAATATGTACATTGACATTTTATACTCATATGATATATAATTGACAGACATGATAACAATTAATAAATAATTTGCAAATAGTAACTTTAAAATATAAAAATCTTTTGCCTTATTTTTAATTATGAATTGCTACAATCATTTTTTTAGTACAAGCTGAAAGTATTTCAGTATAATTGAGGGAGTGCCAATGGACTTTGGATATATTTAACCAAGAGTCCTCATTCAAGTAGTTACACAGACATTTACTAAGATTTTTTAGTAGTATATAAGTAAACAAACTTGAAGACAATTGCCATGATTATTATATATACATATACATATGCTATGGGGGCCCACAGAGACTCCATAGCGAGGCCTTATTCCATCTTGACTCAGAGTCAGAGAGTCTGAGTTTGCAAGGCTGAATAATAGAATGTTTTGGGCAAAGGTGTGGTTACCAGGTGTCTTATATTTCAAAGACCAATTACAAGATGCTTTTCCATAAGGCGTGATTACCAGGTGTTTTAGAAACTAAAGAAGGGTCTACACTTGTTTGTACTTTGTACCTAGACCTTGAAAAGGGGAGGTCTTTTGCCTCTCCCCTTGCTGGTATATCATCAAAAGCCCATCAGGAATAAACTTGAGGCAACTGTGGTATTGACCCAGAGCCCTTCCAAAGCTATCCTGTGTCTATGTCTTTTTCTTTATCCACATCTATAGTTTTTATATCTATTATTTGTTAATACTCACTCCTCCCTTCAAGGACTGTTTATCAGGTCAGGCTGGTCCCTGACAATGTACATAGATGAAAACAACCCTATTGTGTGTGAATAGCAATGTGTTATACACACCAAGATAAACTTAATGAGAAAGTAAAAATTAGGATGAAGTTCATATGACCAGGCCATTTATATAATGTTAAAATACAAGTATAAAGCGATGGCAATTTTATGTATACAGAATGATCTAAGAATGTACAGTAAAAACAAATGGTGCCACTCAAGGTGTGAAAGAAACAAGGATAGAAAGTGACTGCAAAAGGCAAATATAAATTAGAAGACTTCAAAATGCAGAATGTACTCACCCCTTCACCCTTTGCCACCTGGGGCAGGCTAGAGAGCTGACTATGCACCTCATTGTTGCTGGGTCCTAATGGCTTCCTCGGGGGAGGGGTGAGAACGCACAGCTTCAATGACATAGACACCAGGAGTCAGGTAAAAGTTGAATAGCATACTGGATAATTCAGTAATGGGGAAAGTCCTATATACCCTCCTCCCAGTACCCGGGCTACATCCCAATCCAATGACATTGCATGATCACCCCTCATTGGCTAGGTGTGATCAGGACCTCTGAGAGTTATCTTGTAACCTTACATGGTTGCCCCTCATTAGTTGGGCATGATCAGTACCTCAGACAGCATCTGTTGCTAGGGCCTCAGGCAGACTCCTGGTTGACTCATAAAGAAGTACTTTATGTGCATGTCTTAGCAACTGATTTGAGCTGTATCTTCCTACATAGCCACCCTTTTTTATTTATTGTGTGGGTGCTCAGTGGGAATCAGAGTTCTTTGGCCTGACCTTATTGACCCCACCTCAGGAGGGTTCAGCAACTGGAATGTACCTCTATTAGGTTGGCTTGTCTAACAAGCTCTTACTGGTCACTGACTACCAGCCCTCAAAAAACATCCATTCCTGGAGAGCAGCCCGGATGGAGAGGATCAGGCAGTAGCCTTTTGAATTTCAGAGGACCAGGCACGCATAACCTGCTGTGGAGGGCTATGGGCAGGATACCTAAGAGCCAATAACATCTGAAGAGTCACCTTAAGTTGCTTCCCACTGCTGTTATATATACCATCTATGGCCAATTCTTTTTTTTTGTGGAGGCAGGCTGGTTCGTGGCTGGATGCCCATATTGGCATAGTGGTATTCTAAGGAAAACACAAGCATATCCTCTCCCACAGGTCAGCAAGGGGGCTGGTGGCTGCCACTGGAGGGAGATAGGATCTTTCCATCTCACCAGGGGGAATGGCATGTTCCTTGGCAGAGATGCCCACTGCTTGTAGGCTGGGCTATGCCCCTTGTCATCAAAACTGAGAAAGTTCATATAGAAAACGACCTCTGTTAAGGCCAGATGAGGATTTCTTCTAGCCTCTGGCAAGATAGTCCTGGCCAACAGCTCCTTAAGAGCTCTGTTTGTCCTCTCCATAATGGCTTGTCCTTACAGATTTTAGGGAATGCCAGTGGCATGGAAAGTCTTCCAGAACCCAGAAAGTCATTGAATTGTTGAGAGGCATAGGCAGGGCCATTGTCAGTCTTAAGTGCCTAAGGTATCCCCATGACTACCATGGCCAATTTAAGGGCCTTGAAAGCATCGATAGCCTTCTCTCCAGAAAGGACAAGGGCATAAACAAAGGAGGAACATGTATGTATTATCACATGAACATATTTAAGATTGCAAAAGGGGACATAATATGTGATATTATGCAACAATATATGGCATTAGGCAACAAGTCCTGGGGATTAACCCCTGCATGCTGAAGTGGTCCTAAGGGGGCAATAGGAGTGCAAATAACACATGCCCAGGACTAAAGTTTACACCGGGAAACTGGTCATTCTGGAAGAAGTCTATTCAAATTGTGTGGCCACCGATGGAACTACTGGTGAAGAACCCTGACTTGCTCTAGGAAATCCATTCGTGCTGTTAATATGATGGTATCTATGACCTCATTTCCTTGAGCCAATATTCTGGATAATTTGGAATGAGATCTAATATGTGACAGGTACCAGGGCTCAGTCCTCTGATTTAGGACATCTTGTATGAGCAGCATAGTACTGGCAATGGAGGTCAGTGAGTCTTTGACTTGAGAAAAGGCCAGCACATGAACTGCCTGCACATCATACTGTCTGTCAGAAAAAATATTAACAGGCTTGGTCTGGCACTCCACCAGAACATTGAGGAGAGCCAATAGCTCACCCAGTTGAATGGAACCAGGGTTAAGGATAACATATGTAATATCCATACCCATGTCCACCAAGCCTTTAACAGCCTGTCCATCAAGATACACAGTCAACATTGGGGAGTACAGAAAAATGGGCATTGTCAGTAGATTTTTGGATTACCAGAGCCTCTTCTTACTGGCAGGGCTGAGGAGTGCCCCACCTGTAATTTAAAGGGGCTGATGCTTTGGAAGGCTGTGATTGGCAATCTTTGGCCCAGTGAAATTCCTTATTGAAGCTGGGGCATTGGGTCATAGGTTTTGTCTGGAGCAGTCGTGTAGCAGGTGGCCTGGTTTGCTGCATCCCAAGCAAAATCTGTCTACATGGGGGCCATTGGGTGTATAGTTGGAATGCTGCCTGTCCACAAGGAGGGCATCCAGGGAAGTGATGAGGGCAGCAATGGGACCATTACTGGGGTCAAAATCTCTTGTGGCCAGTACCCACTTATAAATGTCCTCATTGCAGACTGCTAATACCACATAGTAGGTAGGAGCATTAAGCCCTTCCCATACCAAATGTTTGACTAATATTTCCCTAGTGGGGCCTTAGTCTACTCTGTGCTCCATTGCCTCATTGATATGTGCAAGAAAATCAGTAAAATGTTCTCCTGACTGTGGAATAAGGACAATTTTTAGGACACATTCATATGCCCATTGGTGCCTCCAGATGAGAGATGACGTTTGGGAGCTGAACCTTGGTTCTGCCTCCTAGGGGGTCAGCCCTTATGTGGAGGTGCTGGGTGAAAATAGTTTGTCTTCCTAACTGTACAGGCAGACAAACATGACACACAACACAAAAGACAAAAAGAAAGGGGGGTCCCAACACTTACCTGCCAAAGGGACCAAAAGCACACATCATTGTTGGGCCTTCTCACCAAAACAATCTGTCTTGGGGGGCGCTGTCCAGTGCTGCGAGAGAAGGGAGGGAGACAATCAGAACTGGCGCCAGGAAAGTGAGAGTAACTATTTGCACTGTAAGCAGCAATGACAAAAACAGACAAAAATCAAAACCCGAAAAGTATAGCTGCAGTGAAAAAAGGGGACCCTGACCCAGACGAGCTCAAAACCTATGCCAGATGTCCCATCTTCAGGTGCCAGATGTTGCTGGGTCCAAACAGCTCCCTCAGGGGAGGGAGTGAGAAGGCATGGCATCAATGACACAGACACTGGGAGTCAGGTGAAAGGCAAACAGCAGACTCATTTATTCAGTAATGGAGAAAGCCTTATATACCCTTCTTCCAGCCCCCGGACTGTGTCCCATTGCAGTGACACTGTGGTCAACTCTCATTGGCTGGGCACAGTCAGGACCTCTGACAATGATCTGGTGACATTGTGTGGTCACCATTCATTGGTTGGGCAGGATCAGGATCACACAGTGCCTGTTGCTAGTCCCTCAGGTAGACTCCAGGTTGGCTCATAAGGAAGTATGTTATATGCATGCCTTGGCAACTGGTTTGAGTCTGATCTTTCTGCACCTCACCAGATGCAACACTAGGGAGAATGGGCCCTACACCTCCCCTGGGCAACACAGTAGAGCTGACCCCATTGACAGAGGCATAAATAAGCCACCTGAGAAAGTGAGTGTGAGAGATTGGGCCCACCCTGCCCCTCATCTACCATATGGTGGTGTGGACAAGGGAGAAAAGTCCCTCCACCTCCAAACCCTTCTCGGCCTGTGGCAGGTGGGAGAACTGTCCCTGGAGGCCACTAGAGCAAGAGAACTGGCCCTGCCTCTCACACTACAGCACTGGGCAGAGTGGCCCCTATACCTTGCCTGGGCAATACAGTAGAGCTGATTCTGGTGGTGTAAGCATGGATGAGTCAGACCCCAGGACATGAGACCAGGAAAACTGGCCCTGCTCCTTGCTGCTTACTACATAGGGTGAGCTAGCTAGGGTAGTGCTAGAGAGCTCACTCTGGTGTTGAGGATGAGGGAGGGTTGGCAGAATAATCAACCCAGCAATCACCCAGACCAAAAGAGCTATGAGTTTGTCCAGCCCATCATACATCCCATCTATGATCTGCTGAGCATATGAAGGGATTGGTCTCGTAGTCACAAATTACAGGATCTCCATGAGGATCCCCAATGAGGGCTCAGTATTGATGATATAGAAAAAACAAGAGAATTCAAAGCAGGCCAATGACTCATTGAAATGAACATTTGCAAGTAATAATACATGGACTAAAGGTCTGCGTGATTCTCACACATTTTCTTTTAAATTTTATATTGCTTTATCCTGGGGTGGCAGGAGGTTGCAAGGGTAGAAGGAGGGTGGGAAAGGAAAGGGAGAATGCTGCAATTGAGATGCAGGACGTGAAATCCACAAAGAATCAACAAAAAGTAAAATTTAAAAAAAAAAAAACCCCGCAGAATGTAATCTGTTGGTGTTCTGTAGACTGAAGGGTAAGCTCCTCTCATCTCCTAAGGGTAAAAATATCCCATAGGAAGACCTCAGTAAAAGGACACAAACCAACCAAACTTTATACTTATACCTGACACAGATGAATATAGAAAAAAAAAACTATTTGCTTTTAGTCTAGATATTGAAAGAGCAATGCTAATTTTAATGATTATAACTCATTTAATTTCCACAAATACTTCTAAACTTTAAGAATACTATGGTGGGCTCAGTTGAAGAACATGAACTGATAACCTAAAACAAATTTAGGGGTTTTCTGGATAGTTTTAACATACTATCATGAAAAATGTGACGTATAGTTGCTTTTCTGAAGCTTTCATTAGTCACATTTTCACAGTGGTGTCACTCAATGTTGCTGGCTTTGTGTTTTAAAATTTGCATCTTACATACCAAAGTCAGCAAATGAAAACCAGAACAAATTCCATTATTGTGCTTTCCTTCACTTTCTAATTTGTGATTGCCTTTTAAAGTGTACTGTGGCAGTATTTATGGTAGGCTTGTCTGTGAAGAATACCTCCACAGACAGTTTCTGGAGACACTGCTGAAAAGTGAACTTACACTCCCTTTTCATTTCACTTCTCTCTGAAACTTGTCAGATTCAAAATTATTCTTAGATTCAAAGCTATTATTAACTTATCATTACCGTGCAGCTTCTTCTTTATAAGCAAAAGATTACAGTGCTAAAGAGTTCTTCTTCATTGTGCTGGTTCTACCATTTTATTCCCACAATAGGAGAAAGCAAAAAAAAAAAAAAAAAAAAAAAAAAAAAAAAAAACAAAAACAAAACCAAACCAAACAAACAAACAAAAACTCCATAGGATTTTTTTATTCTATTGCAATTTTTACATTTTAATATGAACATAAACATTTCTTAACCTGGTTTATTGTATTACAGACATTTTTTTCCCCATGGGATAATGTATCCTGGAAGAATCTCAGTGTAGTTATTTAACATGGAGATTATCTTCCTCCTTTGTAGGGGTACATCATAATCTATTGTACTAATGTGCTGTAGTTTGTTCAACAACTCCCCAGATAATGGATACTTGGTAAGGAGAAATGCATTAGGATAAATCTTCCTAGCATTAAAATAAGAGAGTAAGGTGGAGATCCCATAACCTAATTTTCTTTTGTTTGCCTCTTCTTTTTCATGCTCTTCTTTATTTTGTCTATGGACTTATTGGATTTTTCCTTTCACTCTTAAGGGACCTAGTGTTGGTGACAAAGTCCATATGAGTAATATGATATAGATCTCACTGCAAACTCCTTCACTTAGTAAGCAATGGAGAATGTAGAAAGCCTGCTCAGTTTCCATGGTTCTCCTGCTTTTGGTTGGCAGCATCTGTTGGAAATTGAACCAGAGTCTTCTTGTAAAGCAACCAGTGCTCTTAACTACTAAGTTGTCTTTACAGGCCCCAAATAATGTATCCTTTAAAACTGTGTCCCATAACAATATGTAGGGTATTCATTTTTTTTTTTTGAGACAGGATTTCTGTGTGTAGCAGCCCTGGCTATCCTGGAACTCACTTTATACACCAGGCTGGCTTCAAACTTACTGAGATCCTCCTGCTTCTGCCTCCTAAGTGCTGGGATTGAAGGCATGCTCCCTGCAGCACATTCTTAAAATGGAAAACAAAATTTCAACCTTAATTAGTTGCTTTACATTGTAGCTGACAGATCAATTTCTTCTTTTTAAATGTTTGGTAAATGTTATTGTATTTTTATTTTATTATCCCAATTGCTGCATTTTTTTTAAAGGCAGATTTCATGAAGATTCAAAAACAGTCCTGGGCCCAAGGCCATCAACACTTCATTCCTGGGCTTATTGTTTTGTTTTGTTTGTAGTATTTGACTAATCTTCTAGCTGCAAAATGATCATTTTTTTTGCTTTATTTTCTCTCTTTTTTGTCTTTGAATAATATCCATGCTTTATTGAAAGATTTTATTTTCTAATTATACTTTCCTGTAGAGATCCAGGGAAGTTTATAACTAGACATACTGCCATCACAGGTTCATCTTGTCTTGCTTCATTAATATGTGCTCAAGGTTTCAACTCACCCACTGGAAATGATTGCTCATTTACTTACAAGGTATAGTTAATTTTGAGGTGATATTCCTACTCAATATCTAACCATACAATGATTTTAGATAACTAAATATATAACAATAGAGAGGAAGAGCTTCTTATCATGACAGAAGAAGGAAATCTCTTGGTAATGTTTAAAGCAGGAAAAAAGTACACTTAGTAGGAAGGAGCATTCAAGCTACATATACATCTCATTATTTGGTCATAAATGCTGTGAAGACAATGAAGAGAAAGACATGAAAATGAACTCTTTTCTGTTCATAAGTGAAGAGAGCATTTTGTCCTAACTGAAGAAGAAATACGTGTGTTGTGAAGAGATGTGTCAACACTGAAAAACTTGAAGAGGACTTTTAAAGGCCACGATAAATTCTTGGGACAAAATTCACACACACACACACACACACACACACACACACACACACACACACGAAACTCAAATTTATAACAATTATAAAAAACACTAATTTTCGACACAAAAGGACACTTATATTCAGATAATTAATAAATAAAAAAATAGCCTTGCATATTACATTAGAAACAATGCTCTCATTTTTTGAATAGTTGTATGCTTTAGTCCAACCATTGTTTATAGATTAAAACAGAACAGGGAAGCAATAACAGAAAATGTGCAGAGACTATCTCACGCCAATGGATTCTGTGAATGACAAGAACCCAGGTGGTTTTAAGGTGGATGATACTTCAATCTTGTAATCTTTATGGGGAGAGAACAAGGGAAAGACAGCAGGTGTAACTCATAAAATTCTGGTGAAGAAAGTTGAATATTAAAGCTGTTCCATCCCTACTGACCACCAGCTCACAATGTGTTCTATCCCAGCAAGGGGTAACACAACAGATGAATAGAAGGGCCAGGAAGGAGTGTGAAGACATTTGGACAGACTTTGACCTTTTCAGCTTGGCAGTTCAAAAGCCACCATTAGCTCTACCTCTGAAACAGCCTTTAAACTACATGTTTGTGCAAAGAAAATAAACTATCCCAAAGAATACATTCTGTTTCTAAATTTTAGATTTCTTTAATTACAGCTTAAATCTAAAACTTGAAATTTTGAACTGCAACTGGAAGAGATTTCTAGGAGGCTTTTTTTTCCTCTTATAGATCATAGAGCTTCCTGTGTTGTTGATAATTTAGGAAGAATGCAGAGCATTTCAAGATTTCTGAAAAATTCTTGAAATTTTTACATATTTTAGATAAAAATAAACAATGTTAAATTTTTTAAGAAAGGTGGGTTTGTGTGAATATATGTGGATGAGGCTATAGATAACAACTTACATATCAAATAGATGATAAAAAGGTTTATTTGTTGATATTGTTTTGATTTTATAAATGTGTATATAAAACATTATAAATGTGATGAAATTCTCTAATATTTGGAGGATTTAGAATAATATACATGATTAGAAAATAATGACTAGTGTGTCTATGCTTGATGTATATAAAGGCTTTCGTTTTCAATTTAGTAAAAATGAGGAGAGAATAGAACTTGGCCAGTCACATGTCAAGAGCCATAAGTAGGTATGATGCCAAACTAAATTCTGATGAACTGTAAATATAAAATACCTAAGGATTTCAAATGCTTAGCAACAGAAAATTAAGATGTGTTAATGTTTTACATCAATATTATGTTACACATAGAAGTGTTAACTTGGAATACAGCCGGGCGGTGGTGGCGCATGCCTTTAATCTCAGCACTCAGGAGGCAGAGCCAGGCGGATCTCTGTGAGTTCGAGGCCAGCCTGGGCTACGGAGTGAGTCCCAGGAAAGACGCAACGCTACACAGATGGACTTCCTCTAGTTATCTTTATACCTTGTCCTAACTGGTAAAAACATGATTCTTTATCTAGGTGGCTTAGAGAATGACAAACTGTTTAATAGTATGACTGTCAATGGGGTTCTTGTATACCATTTTGTCAGCTCACACTTAGGAGGGGTCTAGAGACTGAAGTCAGACACATGGCAGAAAACCTTGTCTATGTGACTGAGTTGCAGTGAAAACCTTGGCCCTTAAAACGACTTGAATTTCCCTGTTTTACAAAACCTCGTGTATTGTCATGCACTGATGCTGTGGAGTACACAGGAAAGGATTTCCCTGGGGAGAAAAGACAGACGCTCCAGGCTTTTCTGAACTCTGCTCTGCATGTCTCTGATCTCAGCTGATTTTACTGTGCTTCTTTTCACTTCACTGGGTCCAAACTCTAAACTAACAAAACCTTCCAGGGAGTGCTGGGTCTTCCTAGATGGTATCAACTCTGTGGGTGGCTTGTGATTGGGGCCAGAGTGAGAGTGGTGGTTGGGGCTGCTCCTGAACTTTTGCATCCCACTCTTTGTTTTCTGCGACTAGACCAGAACATCTGAAAGTGCATGTCCCAGTGAGCGGCTTGTATTTCTTTCAGTCAGCGCTGGGATAGGATATCTGTCTAGCAGGAAAAGGTGAATGCGGCAGCACGAGGTGCCAAAGTTTGATAAAGCAAACCGTTCTCTAATGTTTATCTAAACAGCAATTAATAATTTTAGTTCCAATGACATTCATTTGGCTGGAGCACAATAATGCAGATGTCAGGAGTTTGATCTGCAGAAACAATCAAAAGAGAAGCGCAGTGAGTTGAAAGGGAAGTAAAATAATATGGATGATAAGACTAAATAAACTATTATTGTTGTTTATGAATAAAAAATAAAACAAAATCAACAACAGTCAGTCCTAGAAATAAGTACCAGGAAAGAGATATTGTAACTGTAATTTTATTGCCGGATGGTGAAGAGCACATCCACCATTTGCTGGTTGTATGAACTTAGGGAAGTTATTCAATTTTTTCTGCCTCATTTTAATTCCAAGTGATGGCAGGAGTGATACAGTACATGTTTTATGGTATTTTTTTTCTGAGGATTAAATGGCTTAATATAATCCAATTGCTTAGAACAGTGCCTGGAATATACTCCGTAGGCTGAGACTTAGTTTACCATTATTGTCTCTGTTGGTTCCATGAAAATGTGTACAAATGGTGCTACTGTCCATCCAAGCATCTTTTGTTCTTCTTCCACTTTTTTTTTTTTACCAGTAGGATGATGACATTACTAATATCCCTGACTTTATCTGCAAAAGTCACAATATATTTACACAATAAAATGTGAAATCATTTAACATCTGGCTTGTTGGTTGGTCAGTTAATTTCCATTAGCTTCCTCTTTGTTCTGATTGGGCCAGTTTACTGAAATTGTTGAAAACACCCAATGGGCTCCTCACAAGCCCCCAACAAGCATATTGAATTTGTTCTAGATCTTCTACTTTTCTTCTCCCTTGGCCATCACTGCCATTTTCTTTTTGACACTCTCCTTCTTGGCTTGTCGATTTCTGTACTTTGTTGAGATTAATACCATAATCCTGGCAGCTTGGGGAATTCCTCTGTTCTTGAAATCTCTATTTTGTCTTGCAGGTCCACTCTTCCCTTCCTCATTCTGCTGTGTCCCCAGGAAGCAGAACCATAAGGAATAAAGGAGGAGCCTTCTTAACTCTCTCTGTGTCTTTGCTGTGTTTAACAAAGTGATGATCACAGTCCTGAAAACAAAGTAAAGGAGAAGAATGACACCAGAGTATTTATTTCCTACTTTCTTCGCTCCTAGCAGTTTGCCTACACTGTGTCTCTGCTGCAGTGCTCATGGTGCCTTTTAAGGAGGAAGATTGAAAGAGATTAATTCCCTGCTGGAATGACTACAGAGGAAAACATTAATCTAACACATGCATTTAATGTTTTTCCTTTTATTGGTAAAAGACACATTTATATTTTCCTCCTGTCCATGCTCTATTCTGTAAGATGTTTAAAGCTCATTTGATATGAAATCTCATTGATCTGCAAGGCTGCACTGACATCAGGATACATGTACCAGACATTAGGACCCAGGAAGGAGATATGAAAGGAACAGTAGAGTTTAAGAGAATCAAGATCTGTCCTAATAGACAGAAGTTCAAATGTCAAAGAAAGGGATGTGACGAACTATTGGAAAAGATAACAAGAACGGAATCAGGAAGCAGACCCCAAGGTCAAGATAAACAAGGACAGAACGGCCAACCTGCCCTGAGTTCCATGTCATTTCTAAGTTGAGCTGGGTGTCTGTCACAAAGAAGGCATTGCATATATATTTATTGAGGAAAAACTGGAAATGAAATAATGAATAAATGCCAGACTAGAAGACATTTACTGCTCTTCTATTAAGGATTCCTATCTGGCTGTCAGATCCTAAAATGTGTTCTGTGAGGACTGACTGTACATGTTGAGCATAACTCATGGCTGTTGATTGCTTATTGTGTGCTGGCACAGCCTAGGCACAATTAATTTTCAATCAAAACAAAATGAGAATCTTAAATTTTTATTTTGTATGATAATATTGAAGCTCTGACAAAATGAGCAAGCAGTTCAAAGTGAGGAACCCAGAAGCTGGTCTTACTTTTTAAAACACCCTACAGACTGAGATTAATTATTGCCACCTCCATGGCTAACAGTAAAATCTAATTACCCTGACCCTCAATTTAAGATGCACATTTCCAGAGTCACATTTATAATTGATTTCATGGACAGCAAATGAAATAAAAGAAGAAAAATGGCAATTTGATCTCATCCTACCCCTCTGCTCTTAGGGAATGCTTCTTTTAGGAGCCAAAAGGAAACAGAAATATTAGACATGAAGGAGTTTATTCTATAATCTAAACAAAGCCTAGGTTGATGGAATCCAAGTGTTCTTGGAGGTGAGGTGATCCATTTCCTGGAGAATATAACTGATATTATTATTATTTGTAATCTGTCTGAGCAGAAATAGTCCTGCCTCCTTGTCAAACCTTTCCTGTATCAGGTCCCTTGGTTTCCCTTCTTTTTCCTACTGAGACTTCTATTCTTTCCTTTTGTCCACAGGCTTCTTCCTCACAAGTGAAAGGGATCACCCCTCCCCAGTTCTCTTCCCTAATCATGCATCATATGATCCATTTCCCCTGTCAAAACTAAACTTTGTGATGACTGTTCAGTCTTTTTCTTCACTAACTCTCCATCATTTACAATTCTCTCAATACTTTTCCATAAAAATAACACAAATCAGAATCCAAACTCCATTATATATTAGCTGTGTGATCTTCAGTTTTTCAGTGAACATCCATATATCTCCATTCCCTCTTTTGAAAAAATAGGATAATGTTATCAACATTGTGTTCAGAATTGTTTTTATTAAGCTATAAATTAGCTTATTGTATTGAGAACTTATGATGAAATTTTTTCTATTCTCCTTAATATATTATAATATATATGATACACTACTTCTATTACCTTATGTCAAGCTTTTGTGTGTATATGTGTGTGCACACATGTGTATATGTGCGTATGTATGTGTAGACCAGAATGACTTCAAACTCACTATGTAGCTGAAGATGAACATGGAGTCCTAATTTTCAGGCATGACCAATTTGCTTTCTTAAATGTATAGGTACGTTTTCATTTCCTTGTGGGTACTTTGAGTTTTGAGACTGATGATCCTTCATTTCCTCTTAGAATCTCATATGCCATAGCTCTTATATCAAATTAGGCCAAGTTTAATCATTTAGTAATTTATGATATGTGTAGTTATACTATTTATCTTGTTAGTCTCAATCTTCTACACTACAGTACACCCACAGAAATTTAAAATATCTGTTTTTATGGGGTAGTCACATATAGCACCATATAGAATTCATTGTCTTTCTGAGCTTTGAATAAATATAATAAGAGTATGATGGGGGGTCATGGCTACACACAGACAAACAGAAAGCTTGAGTTCTGCTAGAGAAAGTCAGTATTGCTTTAGGAAGCAAGACAAACGTTGCAAGAGAGAAATGGGAGTTTATACAGTAGGGCTACATCAACTGTGTAGTGATTGGAGTGGAAAACACTGTGGGAAGAGGGATACCGAGTACATTTTTAAGTGTTCACAGATGTATCTGTGATTACTGGGTCAGCATCTAAGAGATAAGAGAGATGATTCACCGAGGGTGAATTAAAGCGTGCAGATGTTGTAAGGGAAGCTGAAAGAATGCAACAGAGGGGAAGTCTGGATTAACTAGAGCAAATGCAAATTGGCTGAAGCAATTTATTAGAGCAGAATAAATGATCAGGGTGAAAAAAATGAATACTCTTATTAAAAATGAAGCAAACACCTGGATGTACTTTCATGTCTTTAAATGCTGGTTTAAGGCTTCAGACAGCCTTACAATTGTGCTAGCTCTTTGTGGTGTGTGTGTGTGTGTGTGTGTGTGTGTGTGTGTGTGTGTGTGTGTGTGTGTGTGTGTGTCTTTCCTTATGTATCCCATATATCAGAATTAGGTATACACAACCTATAAACTGTATGTCACAGCAAAATGCTATGGCTCTATTTTCCAATCTCTCTGCTTGTCTCTGTCTGTCTGTTTCTCTTGGTCTCTGTCTCTCTTAATATCCTACAAGTTATATAAAGGAAGTTAGAAAACAAGGATTGGTATTAATTGAAATGGAGGAACGGGGAAAATACAGAAGGAGAGGAAGAGAGGAGGTAAAAACAACACCAGGGGTCTTTGAAAAATCCATAAGGAATCCTGTCATTTTCTTTACACATACATGTAGAAAATATGCGTGCGTGTGTTTAATTCAACCAAGTTGTGCTGTTCAGGCTAACCATATTTCCCTTCAAGAGCTATAGGCTATACCTAAAAAAAAACTTCAGTACCAGGCATGAGTTACCCCTTATGAATTGTTCGTCAGGGAGTTCAAGAGACTGCTGATGTATTTTTCTCAAGCATTTCTAAAAGACTGTTTTTCTTTCTTCAAGTAGTAGAATCTATTTTTCTTGTGTGGCTTTGATTAGTAAAATATAATGGGAATTATACTTTGTGATTTCTTACACTAGGTTACAAAATGGTTCAGTTTCTGCTCAGCCCTCTGTTCTTATCTGACAGATTTGGAGCCCTGGATCACCATGATGTAAAGATGATGGGGTTGGTGTGGGAAGGTGGTGAGACTCAGGAAAGGGAGACTCAAAACCTTCACTTGTTGAAGGCCTTGGCTGTTTGAATCTTCACAGCCAGCCACTGTCTGATGTAAATTTTGTAAGATATCTTAAACCATAAATGTTGGGCTTGTTGGGAGGCTAATATAATCTGAACAGGATTTCCTGAGATGTTAGAATGTGTCTATTTGAGCAGCTAGTATACTGACACAAAAATACTTAGTGAAGCTGTGTCTTTGTTATGATGGGAGTTCTTAGTCTCTCTCTCTCTCTCTCTCTCTCTCTCTCTCTCTCTCTCTCTTCTCAGACATGGTTTTAATTTAGTTTTAATGAGGAAAAGTATTTTACACTCTGATATTTACTGACAAGCAATACCATACCACACATTTCATTTAGAAACTAAATGTTTTTTAAAGAGGTTCTCACTGAGCCCGAACAAGAGAATATAGTATGATTACTAGCTGAACTAGTAATATAATATGATTACAAGAGAATATAGTATGATTACTAGCTGAACTCACATTCAAATGCTCTGTCAGATTAAAGCATTGGGCTTTAATTTTACATTTTAAGATTTTATTTTATTTTAATTATGCATGTTTCCCTGTGGAGGCCAGAAGTATCTGAACTGGAACTAGAGCTAAAGGTTGTTGTGAATAGCCTGACTTAGGTGCTAAGAATCCAACTCCAGTCCACTGCAAGTGTAACACACATTCTCAATCACTGAACCATATGTCCAGCCACTAATTCTATTTTTATATTTGAACTTACTGGTATATTTTTAAATGTAGAAATTAGAGATAGACAAATAACAAGCATTTCCATATTTACATAGAAGTATTAAACAGTGCTTCGCTTCAATTAGGGAGAAACATCACTAGTGAGTCACACTACAGAGAAATAGTTTCTTGCTTCTTCTATGCAGAGCTCCAATTTAAAACAACGGTATCATAGTTTCTGTGTTTAGAGAATTTCAAATCCAGCTAGAGACAGAAAGAGACACATACAAATAATACGTCAGACATCACTGGCCTATGATGGACAAATAATTCTTTGATAGGCATATATAAATTCTCATGGAACTAAGAGTGAAAGTGGTAGGCATAACTTCCTTTAGCATAGGTATATAAACATTTGTCCTTCATTCATAGGGTAGTAGATTCATTGTGCGTTCACTAAAAACCATTAGATTGAACTATGTAAAATCAGGCAAAAGGTAGCTATTTCATACAGTACAGACTCGTCATGTGGGTGACATGTGAAGTTGAGAAATGACCCCATTAGGCTCTCCAATCAACTGCCTATATCCAGGTTTTTTATATTAAAGATTTATTTTTATATTATGTAATGTAAGAGGTGGAGTTTGAGACAGTTGTGAGTCACCCAACAAAGGGGCTGGGAAGCAAACTGGAAGATCCTCTGGAAGCAAAAAGAACATTTAATCCCTGATCCATCCCTCCAGCCCTTCGTGTTCAGTTAAAAAAAAATCCCACATAAAAACAAGGAATTTGACTCGTTTCTAAGTAAATACTGTGTTTAATTTTGTCTAACATCATTTCCACCTACACTCATAGCCGATTTACTTGGGGACCTTAATTTTAATTGATTTGTTTCAGGTTAGGGTATTTCCCAAACATTTTGCTAAATGGAAACTTAAGATTGAAGGACTATATTCTTAACATAATTCACCCTGGGCTCCCATTGTGGACAGTCATCACAAGGGAGAATGCACTTCCAGTGATACTATTTCCATAGTGAGTTCATTCAAGGAGCAAGTGCTGCCTTACAGTCATCATCTAAATGGTTCTCTAGGCAAACCTAATGTGAAGTAGTTGACAAGTACCAGAAATAATAAACTCATGCCACAAATAGGGTGTTAATGACGAAATTAAATTCAATAGTCAAGCGTCTTTAGTCAAAATACTGTTAGTTTTCATAGTTTGGAGTTGTCCCTCAGGGACATTCTGACTGGCTCTTAAAAGTAATATTTTAGATTTATATTGTAGTTCAGAGCCTTTTTCCAATGAGGGACAGGTGAGATATGAAGTGTTACAAGTGTAAGTTCTCGAGTATTTTGAAGTTGAAGGTTGGTTATGTGGCTTGAAAGTTTTCTTCATTGAGTTGTAATAATTATGTACAGGGAGTAAAGAGAGGTAATTAAAATATTAATTCCTAGTAGTAAAATATGATGTGATAAATAATATTACAGGATTTGTTAAATTTATATACCTTCAATACCACTAGCATTTGTGGCCTCTATGTTTTTTGAAGAAACTTAGATTCCATTCTAGCTTGAGTTTCATGTCCCTTTTGTCCTGGACCTAAAGGTGTTACCTACAATGTTCTTTGAGTGTGAGGAATATGTTGCTGCTTTTGTTGTTTTATCCCATTGGCTTTGGGTATATGAGACATTTTTAAAGCATGCATAGAGTTAGGTAAGATGAAATAGTAGACCTCTTTGCTAAGTATCTTCCCAATACACTCAGAAATGCCCAAGATTGATCACACTCCATTTCCAAAAACATGGTGTATATATTAAATATGCTGATTTGAAAATGGTTTGCAAATGATGTTATTTCAAAATGCCAGAGGATCACTTTTTAGATGACACAGAATATATTAAAGATTTAGCTACATCAAATTATAAACTTTCATTATTTCATGGGGTATTTAAGTTCACCCTAACCTTGCATATGCCCTATATAAAATTTCTAATGTAAATTGACTATAGGTATTACCTTATGAAGATGTTTAATTTGAAATCATATACTATATAAAATGTGCCTTGAGCCTAAATAGCCTGAATTTACTTAAATTCCATTTTTATAAGCTTTGCTTGTGGTGGAATCATTGATCATCTTAAAACTGATGTATCATTTTTGCTGGCCTTCCAGCAGTCTCCAGATGTAGTAGGAATCCCTGAGTATGTATTTTCTTTCTCTTCTCATTCTTAGCTTTGTTGCTGGAGAGATTAGTTCTCCCCTTTTGTGCTGGCAGGAAACCCTTGACTTTTTACACCCTAGGAGGCTGTATGCTCACAAAATAACTCCTGCCCTGGCTTTTTTTCCTCCCCAAAATAAGGTATGCTATTCAGTTGTCATCATTATAAAGGTTTATAAGAGGAGCACAGATTATTTAATGATTATAATATTTTATGTTTCCCTATTCCCTCCCTACTGTACATGGACATGTACATTAGAAAAACAATAATGGTCTGAATTGCACATGTTAAATGATTCTACTCCAATCCTGACTTCCAGTCTCCTTTCACAACAGTCTTGTGATGAAATACTTTAAACCATTGCTTTCTTATCAAAATGTCAAAATATGTCGGTTTTTCTAATCCACAAACATTACAGAGCTACATGGAGCATTGACTTACAGTGGAGTGACCTCTAGCCACATGTAGCACCTGAACACACAGAACAGGCTTAGTCTCAATTATAGTCAGTCTAAGTGCAAAGAAAATACTTCATATTCAAGACCTAGATGGGAAAAAGTAACATATTTTTCATACATTTGCTGGCTACATGCTGACAATATTTTTATATAGTAGACTGTCTTAATTTGTGTTTTTATTGCTGTGAAGAGACACCACGACCCCAGTAACTCTTATAAAGAGAACATTTAATTGAGGGTGCTCACTTACAGTTCAGAGGTACAGTCTATCATGGTAGGGAGCATGGCAGCGTGCAGGCAGAGGTGGTGCTGGAGCTGAGACTACTACATCTTGCAGGCAACAGGAAATCAACTGACTCACTGGGAGATCTCCTGAGTATATGAAACCTCAAAGCCTGCCCCCAACTACAGTGACACCCTTCCTCCAGCAAAACCATACCTACTCCAACAAAGCCACGTCTCCTAATAGTGCCATTCTCTATGAGATTATGTGATTATAGGGTCCAATTACATTCAAACAACCAGGTAGGCTATATAAGCTATATTAGTAAAGTTATTTTGCCTGATGCATGATTACTTTTTATTGTAGTTATTTTGTTTGTTTTTGAGAACTGGTTTAAGAAACAAACAACTCCCCCCCCCCCCAAAAAAAAAAAAAAAAAAACAGTTTTCCTGGAACTGTTTCTGTAGACCAGTAGACCAGGCTGGCCTTAGCGTCACAGAGATCCTCCTACTTCTGCCTTCTGTGTGCTGGGAATAAAGAATAAAGGCATGTGCTACCATAGGTTTCATACTTGCTTTAGAATGTGTCAGGTAGAAATTAAAATTAGACACATGGTTTACATATTAATATAAGACAACGTTGCTCTAAATATTTCTGTCTCTGATGCTGGTGAGAAAGAAATTCAGACATTTTGCTTAGAATGACATGAGACACAGGAACTTGTTCTTTTTTTTTTTTTTGGTCTTTTTTACTTTTATAAAACCTTCAAATAAGATAAAAAGCAGATTTGGCCTTGGACACAAACTACCCAGTGTGTTTATTATATTAAAAACTCAGTCAAAACACTTAACAAAGAAAAAAAAGAAAGCAAGCAAGCCAAGGAAAATCCAGTCAGTGAAATGGTGTCCACCCTGGATACAGAGAAGGATTATGATTTGTGAGGGATTTTCCTGATGATGGGGCCACACTACAGCAAACTTTGTGGGCAGTGTAGGATGCATAGAAGAATACTATATAAAGTGAATTCACACACACACACACACACACACACACACACACACACACACACCTTTCTGCACTGGTATATATAGCTTGGTATTAACACACACACATACACACACACACACACACACACACACACACACACACACACACACACACACATCCTGCATTGGTATATATAGCATGATATATAAAATGTGGTGATGGGGTAGCAACCAACATTGTGGCCCATGGTAGGCGATTATTCTGTTACTGAGCTACATTGGTATCCATTGTTCCACTTGGGTCCATCTAAGTTAGTATCTGACTATTTCTAACCCAAGAAATAGATGTAACAAATATGAAGGACTCCTGAAGCATTGGATGCTCCCTCACTGAAGAGATAAGCCTGTGGTCTTTGTTATGCCCACAGTGTCTAAAGGGAACCATATTCAGAGATGAGGTAACTTGCTGAAATTACCAAGCCAATTAGATTTAAACTGAGTTGTATCTAAACCCCTTAGTCACCTGTTCATATTCTTTCTCTTCATCAAGGTAGATAGTTTCTGCATTTAACTTGTTTTCTGCCTTTTGATAAACATAGTCACTTTGCTATTTTAAATTACAAAGTAATTAAATGGTATGCCATGGAACCTATATGGCTTATTTGCTGTGTTTTTGAAGACACACTGATTTGATTGTGCTGTTTTAAAAGGCACTGGAGGTGGAATCCAGCATCACTTCCCTGCCAGAGAAATTTGATGCCCTGCATTTGTACAGCAGCAGCAGATCTTCAAGGATCCACGTTTTTTTTTTTTTTTTTTTTTTTCTTTTCTTTTCATCAGCTAGGTCTGGGGAACATTAGTAGTGTCTGTGGTTTAGAGGAAAATGGTTCTGATTATGGTCTTTGTTCATTGTTTAGTGCACGGAATGGATCTCTACAACCCAGACTTTGCTTTCTCTTCTTTTTTGAGTCTGGGTTTATTTTGACAAGAAATTTCTTCCTTGTCTTGATTTTGATTGTGTGTGAAGGACCACATCTTAATTTTTTCTGCCGTTTCTGTCTTATCCTGGTGACCATCATATGGGTGATGCATTGTCTTCCATTTACAAGCATTGCATATTTCAAGTAGAAGGTGGCTACCTCTCCTGCCCTAGGCACCATTCTGAAGATGGAATAGTGTGTCCGGCTGCATGGCACACATGCAGCCTTGTAGGAAATCCAGTGTTTGTCCATGCACAAGCACAGTGTTGGGTAGGAACACCTTAGTAGTGAACATGAAGTTGTTCAGATAATGGAAGGATTTCCAGAGTAAGTAATACTTATATTGGGAGGGAAAATTACCTGGGGAGGGAAGTGGGTAGAAGAAGAAAGGAATTTGCAGCAGGAAGCACTTTGAGTAGAGACATTCGGACTTGCCTTTTGTTCAGTTAGGAGTTTGGTTGGAGAGTATAGATAGAGGGTGGGAGTATGTAACAGTATGAAGAAGGAAGAGATTAAGGAGAAACACTCAATCAATGTTGAAGAGATTAATTTTCAAAAGCAATATATCACACAATACCTCTCACAATGTTATTCATTATAAATTACTAAAGTGATTTCATTTACAGTATAAAATTCAGACCATTTCACAGGTATATTTTATGTAACACAAATGAAAATAAGTTTTAAGCTGATAACATCGGCAATCCCATGTTTCTGTGTCCATATTTATATTTGTTGTATACCCACTTCATTAGAATGCTAGGGTCTGCACTGTCCTCATCATTAGAGACATTCAATTCATGATAAATAGGCTTCATTAGTAGCGGTTTGAAGCATTATTACTTATTTATCTATGAAGGTTATAAACCTTTCATTAATTCATTTTCTGGAAATGGTTATTTAAAAGTCCAAATATTTTCTTATTCTTCAAATGAGGTAGAAAATGATGCACGTTTTTTCCCAGATTGTTTCAATGCTTAATTTAAGCATTTAAGTGAAAAAAGACTTAAATCAACTTTACTTCTCAATTTGATCCATCAATGTAAGTTGGGGATGAGATAATGTGTTTGAGTGAGGGGATTCAGTGAATATGCCCATTGCAAGCCTTGTTTAATGTCTTAATCATCTGGCAAGTGTATTGTGTCCCTTCATTGGTCCATTAAGCTCTGTCTGCCTCAGGTAATCAAACTTCAAAATTGATGTAGCATTTTCAGTGGATGTGGCTTATAAGAATCAATGAATTAAATATAGCTTGTAATGCTCAAATAATAGGATATTAATCATTTATGAAAATTTAAGGTTACAACTGAATCTCAAATCCATTACTATTTTGGTGAATTTGAATGGGGAGAATCATAGGCAGGCATTTTAGGGGCTTTAAAATATTGAGGTCTGTACGTAATTTTTATCTTAATGCCTTTGAAGCAAATTGCTTTGTGTCTCAACATTCCATATTCACTTTTGTACTTTGTAAGTCCACGACTCATGTTTCTGGTCACTAAACATGTAACAGGCTGGACAATCTATGCTGTTAGATTATCTAGCAATAGGAAAGGTTTTTTCCTCCTTTGAATTTCTGTCCCCTTTTCCCATCACAAACAACTGCTGGTTTGTATTTGTGAGCAGACTACTAGAGTGAGGAAGATAACAAAGTATAAGCCATTCTCTTGCCCTGAGAAGCTGCATGGGAAATAAATTAACAGAAGGATGGATCAAGAGATTAAGATCAGGCAAAGGAACACATCCTGTCCCTCAGTCTCTCTCTTCCATAAGCAGGGAGTAGCCATGCGCCAACTTTTGCAAATGTGGTAGAAAAGAGTAGCTTTGTTACACACAGTCCTTTATTGCCTTTATGAAATGGAATCAAACTTAAGACCTTTAAACCCTAACTGTGTGTAGCACATCAGTTAAAGGGTCAGTCACGCCATTTGTTCTCAGTAGACGGGTAGAGGGGAGTTTGCCCTTCATTTAAAAAAATATATATCATTTAAAAAGCCACTAGCTGTGATTCAACTCTGCCTCACTCACAGCCTTTTTGCAAACACAGCCCACATGCCAATATTGATAATATCGTAGCCTTCTAGACAGTCAAACTACTTTTGTCAAGGTGAACTCGGAGGGGGAAGATTCGGAAGAATGGATGGAGAGGGAGGAAAAGGGAGAGAAAATAAACGAGACTCTGATGAAAAGATGAGTTGCAGTCCACTTTCGCTCGATTTTTGATGTTTCTTTTTGATGTTTCCTTTGGTTTCATCACCCTCCGGCCTCTCCTTTTGGTTCTGCCCTCACCCAGGCTCCCTAGCTCAGGAGCCTCTCCGCCAGCCCCAGAGCCTATCCCTTTAAATGACAGCTGTGGCTCCAGTCCCGGTTCGGGGCTTGACGTCAGTGCCACCTCCTGGGCTGCGAGTAGTTAGCGCCGGCGCCGGCGCTCCTGGCTGGGGCGCGCTAGCTCGCCAGCAGCCGGGGGTGAGTTTTCTTTGCTCGAGCCCCGCCTCCTGCCCGCCCCCTCGGAGAGCCGCGCGCAGCCCCCGAACCTCTCCAAGTCTCTAGCACACTTGCAGCCGGTCGCCCCAAAGGAGCAGCAGTGCCCGCGGTGCTCCATTCCAGAGCTTCTCTGCCCGATGGAGCTCGGGCGCTGCCGACGCCGCTGCTGCCCGGAACCCTGAGCCTGTCCGGGTATCCGGAGGACCGTGCCGGCCAGTCCGAGAGTGCAAGAGTGCCCGGGCGCACACCGAGGACAGGGGGCCTCGAGGTTCTGGGAAGCACGCCGTGCCGCTCGCCTGGGTTACCTGGCCGGCGGCAGGGACCATGGCTCTGAAGGACACGGGCAGCGGCGGCAGCACCATCCTCCCCATCAGCGAGATGGTGTCCGCGTCCAGTTCTCCTGGCGCTCCTCTGGCCGGCGCCCCGGGGCCCTGCGCTCCGTCGCCCTTCCCCGAGGTAGTGGAGCTGAATGTTGGCGGCCAGGTCTATGTGACCAAGCACTCGACGCTGCTCAGCGTCCCGGACAGCACTCTGGCCAGCATGTTCTCGCCCTCTAGCCCCCGGGGCGGCGCTCGGCGCCGGGGCGAGTTGCCCAGGGACAGCCGCGCGCGCTTCTTCATCGACCGCGACGGCTTCCTCTTTCGGTACGTTCTGGATTACCTGCGCGACAAGCAGCTGGCGCTGCCCGAGCACTTCCCCGAGAAGGAGCGGCTCCTGCGCGAGGCAGAGTTCTTCCAGCTCACCGACCTGGTCAAGCTGCTGTCGCCCAAGGTCACCAAGCAGAACTCGCTCAACGACGAGGGCTGCCAGAGCGACCTGGAGGACAACGTTTCCCAGGGCAGCAGCGACGCACTGCTGCTGCGTGGGGCGGCGGCCGGCGGCGCGCCCTCGGGCTCTGGAGCGCACGGTGTCAGTGGCGTTGTCGGGGGCAGCAGCGCTCCGGACAAGCGCTCTGGCTTCCTCACCCTGGGCTACCGTGGCTCCTACACTACAGTGCGCGACAACCAGGCAGATGCCAAGTTCAGGCGTGTGGCGCGCATCATGGTGTGCGGGCGCATAGCCTTGGCCAAAGAGGTCTTTGGGGACACTCTTAATGAGAGTCGCGACCCTGACCGGCAGCCTGAGAAGTACACGTCCCGCTTCTACCTCAAGTTCACCTACTTGGAGCAGGCGTTCGATCGACTGTCTGAGGCCGGCTTCCACATGGTGGCGTGCAACTCCTCTGGCACCGCCGCCTTTGTCAACCAGTACCGAGACGACAAGATCTGGAGCAGTTATACCGAGTACATCTTCTTCCGTAAGTTAGCAACCTACCTACCTATGCATCTCACACCCTTTCTCCACCATCGCCGCCTTGATGCGGGAGGAGCCCCGCTGTGTCCAGGAAGGGACGTTCCTTTCAGGAGTGCCCTGGCGGTGAGCCTGCTAATCTGTATCAGCAGGTCTCCCTCCAGCATCCCTTGAAACAGTGCAGAGTAAGCCTTGGGTCCTCCCGCATTCCTGGATTCAGGTTCTCTTCCTGAACTTATTGATCCAGTCCTCTTGCCCCGCCTAGCTCCAGGATGCCCTGGTCACCCTCCAATGCACAGGGTTAAGAGGAGAGAGAGAGCACTGTCTGTGCCTGTAGGTCATCCTCCTCTTATCTGATGAGATGTGAGTTTAGGGCTTCAGTTTATTTGAGCCTGGAGAACTGGCATGGAGACAGCGCAGCGCATGCCATGCCAGGATTATCTCCTGTGGTGTGTTCCCGCGCAAGAGCTCCAGTTGCATGTGGTTTTGGAAGGGGGCAACTCAAGAGATGGTGACTGTACGTCTAGATCGCCTCCTCTTAGGAGCTAGCACATGAGGGCTGCTAATGTAACATAGTCTCCATTAGCTAGTAACAAGATAGGTTTTCCTTTGTCGCTTACCTCCAATGCAAGTGTCCGATGTTTTGGACAGGGGTCAGAGGGGAGAGATGAGTTATGGCTTCTGAATGCATGTGCGTGTGCTTGTGCATGCGCGCTTGCATGCATGTGTGTGCGTGCGTGCGTGCGTGCGTGTGTGTGTGTGTGTGTGTGTGTGTGTGTGTGTAAAGGGGCAGAGTGTTGAATCAACTTTGCAAGGTAATAGTTTCTAAAAGAGGGAGAGTCTATGAAAATTCTTTGGCGAGATGCTTTTCATGCGTTTTCCAGAGGGGGCCCTGTTGAGTTCAAAACCCCAATGGAACACCACAGTCTTAACATGCAGGTGGTTGTGGGTTTGTCTTCAGTGGGGCTAAGATTCCAAGGTGGACAAAGTAAAACTCAAGTAGGGACGGCCACAGGAAATTATTTGGCCAGCGTTTTTGTTTGGCAAGATACGAGAAGCTTTAAAACCGTGTGTGTGTGTGTGTGTGTGTGTGTGTGTGTGTGTGTGTGTGTGTGTGTGTTTTCAGTGGGCTGGAGACAGCACTAAAAGCCTATAACGGAAGTAGCCTAGCTTGCGTTGTGTTTGCTTTGCTAAGTAGCTCTCAATTGCAAAGCAAAAATGAATAATTTTCTACACTTGACTAGAGGGTGGAAGGAGCCTCTCCTTACACAGGTGCAGGATTGATTGGAAAGTGGTTCAGTGGTTCAGTGAGGGTATTATTTATTTATTTATTCATTTTTTTTGGTAACCTTGAAAGTAGAGTGACAACACATTACTTCTGAAAGTTAGATGACCTTTTGAGACAGTGTTGGAGGTCCTGAGGAAAGCCCTTCTGCAGAACAGCAAATAAATATCCAGTGAAGTGATAAATAAAATCCCCATCCATTGCTTATGTATTTATCATTTATGAAGGTCTTCCTACACAGACCACACAGGCCTTGAGTTCTCAGCCCTTCTCCCTCTTCCTTCTGAATGCTGTCCTCAAAAGGCTGCTGCCCCAGGCCTGGCTCAGTGTCTTTATTACAACAAAAACTCTTTGTTACACAGTAAAAAATACTGGTATTTGGGCAAGCACAAAAGGGAAATTAATACTTCCTTGTTTGTGTAAAACTGGCATCTCTTCAATCTACATTAAGCAATTAAAATATTTAAAGGTAAATAAAGCACTCCCTGTCACTGAGACACTTAGCAGAATTTTGAATGTATGAAGCCTCTCAGTCATTTTGTCCAGGATATCCTTCCAACCATTTCGGGCAATGATGGGAACTGAACTTTTAAATTTTACAAGGTTAGTGTTTTCTCTTACAGAAGATATAAACATGAGGGCACTTCATGATTTTGTTTTCAACTACAGTAGTAAGGGACAAAGCAGCAAGCTCCGGATAGAATGATGGAGGTGGTTTTCAGGACAGGGTCTTGCACAGACAGGTTCAGGCTGGCCTCCTGACTCTCAAGGCTGGGATTCTAGACACTTCTCAGCATGCCTGCCTGAGTGTGAGTGATGTCTTTGTGGAGTTAAGTCTCTTAAATCTCAGCAATGTCTCACAACTTTGGTCTCCCTTTTTTCCCTCCTTGTACTGTCCACTGAAAAAGGAAAATACAGTTTGTAAACTGGGGGTAAAACAATGCCATACAATAGCTACTTGAAGTTGGAAACTGTTCATTTAATTAAGAAGGTAACTTGAAAATTAAATGAAATTTAGTGTATGTTGCACATTTGAAACTAGAGGTAACATTAAATAAAAATCTAATTTTCATGTTGTGAAAATTGCCACTTCTTGAGTGTTACTTTCCTAGTGAGTTCTGAGATTTACTCATAACAGCCCCAGAAATTGATCATCTTCATGGATTATCCCAATTTAGTGACAAAAATTCATAACTCAAGAGTAAAGTTTTTATTCTCGAAGTTGAAATCCAGTCACTGATCCACCAAATATATTTGTCATTTTTCTGGATATAAAATTTATCTTAAATATTAGTAAGCACTTATTAATCTGTGTTTTGAACAGCTACATTCTATCTGCAAAAAATATTTTGAATTTGATTTCTCTCCATTGTTTGTAAGTAAAGGTATATTCTAATTTATTTTTTTTTGTTGTTGTTCTATTTCTGTTCTGTTCAGTCTGGTAATGCCAGAATGTTACTGCTTTTCTCGAAAGGTCTCTATTGGAAATATTTATTAATGATAGTCGTATGATCCAAATTATTGGATGACCTGATTGTCTACTCATGTTTTGATGCAGAAAATAGCCTCTTCACTTACGTATATTTACTACCTCTTCGACACGATTCTTTCCTCAAAGTGTATAGCATACTTTTACTTAGTGTCATGTGTCAGATATTTTAACAAATCTTTTGAATTTAGGTTGCTAATGAACTTCGTGGTTTGATACTGCCCTAAAAGTGACAAAGTAGCAGTTAAAACAGGGGCATTGAATTTAGTGCTCACTATCAATCCAAAATTTCCAAAGAAGGAAAGAGGATGGCAGACACCACCATTTTACTAAATGTGGGAGCGGGGCAAATTATTTACTTGTTTTTGTATTAGTGTCCCCCTACCTGTATAATGGAGGCTGTCATACTTCCAGTTTTATGGAATTTGAGAGTCCATGTGAAGTACTTCTAACATCAGAATTTGACTCAAAAATGCCGGTTGGTGCTATTCTAATAGTTTATTTCTTTGTCAACAGTAATTTTTTGTTTATTATAGGAATTATAGTGAATTGAGTGGTTAATTAGAAAATTTACTTCAAGAACAGCACATCAAATTTTCATAAGTTTGTAGTGAGTATTTAAATACTGCTTTCCTCAGACCAAGTCACCTAGATGTTCCCATCATATTTTAGTTTGTCTGGGTCAAAACCATCACCACTGACTTCTGATTCAGGATTAAAAAGTGTTTTAGTGATTCTTGCTAGGACTTGAAACTTCAGCAATGTTTTTCTTACATATACCAACCTTGTACTTACGATAAGTGGGTTCAGATCCACAAGATAATAGGCAGGCTATTAGACATTAAATACCAGCCTCATTGCGTTACAAGGACAGTTTTTCACCTATTCTCATTCTTAATTCATTGTTTACAAAGACTTTTAAACATAATAATTCTTACACCTTTGTGATAAATCTTCTTATTACTCCTCAAATACCGAAGACAGCTTGACCTTTCTTGGGAAAAACAGAATGATTTATTGGGTTTTCTGTATTTGGGGGAGGGGCAGGCGCTTGGTAAGTGGAATAGTAGCTTTTTTTTATATTTTATTTTATTTTACAGTATTATTCAGTTCTACATAATAGCCACAGATTCCCTTGTTCTCTCCCTTCCTGTCCCCCTCCCCTTTCCCCCAGCCCACCCCCCATTCCCACCTCCTCCAGATCAAGGTCTCCCCAGAGGACTGGGATCAACCTGATAGACTCAGTCCAGGCAGGTCCAGTCCCCTCCTCCCAGATTGAGCCAAGCGTCCCTGCATAAGTCCCAGGTTTCAAACAGCTAACTCATGCAACGAGCCCTCTGAATAGGTGAGACAGTCGATTGGCTTGATCTGTTTGGGAGGCATCTAGGCAGTGGTACCGGGTCCTGGAATAGTAGCTTTTTTAAACAGCAAGACAGGATAAGAGGCATTCTGTGCTGTATGGAAAAGGCTGTAGACAGGTGTATGCTGGAATGTGCTAAGTAGATCAGTGGTGCTTCAAACTAGCACTGTATGTTTCTTTTGCTCCTCACAGTGAGCATTGTGTACATACATTCTTTTCTTGGCATCAGTACTTTGAGTTTTGGGCCCCCTATGTTGCTTGAACCATGAGTGTCTGTCATAGGTAGAGGTAGTTTCAACAATGAAGCAGAGAAAAAGTGGAAAATCATTGGGATGCAAAAAGTTGGGAAGCTGTGTGATGTGGTCCTGGCTGCTGTATAGGAGCTCTGAACTCTTATTTGTGGCATAGTTTTCTCTCTAAAGTTATCTTCTTTCTCAGTGTGAGGACTTTTACTTCCTGCTTTGCTGTTCCCTGAAACTTTAGGGTAAAGTTGACTTTTCCCAAACAGACTTTTACATAGTAAAAGGAACAATTACTATGCACTTGGTTATGTAGTGAGTGCTTTATACAATGTACCTCCAGGACTATACACTTGGTTATATGATGTTTTATATACAATTCTTCCTGTAACATTTCTTGAGCTGGACATAGGCTTCCCAGTGCTTCAATTGGAACACAGTTGTGGAGAGGTCAGCTAATACCCAAGGTTAGGTCTGTACTTAAAACATATAAAGAAGAAAATATATTTCAATGTTTATTGAGTTCTCAGAATTTCAATCTACAAGTGAAAAAAAGTATGGTGTGAAGAGCTAACTAATATGTGTGATGGTAATAATTTTTAGCTTGTGCAAGATCTCCTTAAAATATAATTAATAGGTATTTTGTGTCTCTTGCTGAAAGGTTTGTTTTATTTATTAAGGGTATACACATGTGTATAGTGTTCTTAAAGTTAAAGTAACATGTTTTTCTTTCTTTAACACTATGGGGGGCAGTAATACATATATTTCTAAACCAGTAATACCTACATGTTTGACAAATCACACATTTAAATAATGATCAATCAAGAAATTAATTTTTACCTCTGTAAATAGAACACACTTTCTCAGAAAGTGGCAGAATGAATTATGTGTTTATTACATAGCTGCTTCTTATTTTTAAATACTGGTTAATCCCATTAAATTATGTATCTGGTATAATTAGATTTAAAAGGCTCCAAATACATGCTGGGTATTGAGAGTGACTTTCAGTAGTTTGGAAATGTGAAACATGGAGCTACATCAAGAATCTGAAATTCTTTGGAAGCAGTGTTTCAAATTCACCTTAACTGTGGATTTAAACACAGGTAGAATTTTTGAGACCTTCTTTTCTCAGACCTCACAGTATTCGCTCCGCATAGCAACCAGAGACCTACAAAGTATTTCTTTGCTTTTCTTCTTACCTTTTCCCCATTTAGTTTTAGACAGAGTCTGCATTATATATCTCAAGCTGACCTGGGGCTCTCTACGTAGCCCAGGCTGGCCTCAAACTTACACTAATCCTCCTGCCCCTCTTTATATCTCTGTAGTGTTGGTGTTATAGACATGAGTCACAACAATCAACTGTGCTTTTTTCTTTTTTAAATTTTCTCCCCTTCGGTCCCTCCCCACCCCTTATCTCAGTCTCTCTCCTCCCTTCTTCCTTCCCACTCATCCTCTGCTTTCTCCTCCTCCCTTCCTCTCTCACCTCTCACTTATCCCCTCCTCCCCATTCTTTCTTCAAAGACTTCCACAAAAGAGACAAATACTCTACCTGAGTTAAAGCTGCAGCCCCATAGAAGTGTCTAGTACTGTACAGATATAGATACAGTTTGCATTTCAACAACAACAACAAAAAAACCCATGACCTATTCGGTACCGACTTTGTGTTCCTTACAAACATATTTCTTGATTATTGGCTTCTTATTATATCTTCCAGTCTCATAGTCATATAATGTGGAGTGGACCCTTGTTGCACATGGGGTGTCTTCCCTTCTCTGTTGTTTCATTGTATGGTAGCTGTAGGTCTAAAATTGAGTTTCTTACATATATGATCATCTGTTTTTATGTTGGTTTTGCATACAGCTTTCTTTTATTATGGTCACAGTTTTGTGTTCTTAACCCTCAATAAAATGGCCAACACCAGTATTTAAGGATTTAATAAATGTCTGGAGTCTGAAAGACTGTGTAGATTAGAGAATGAGCTGGAGATGTTAGAGATTCCATTAAGATAGTTACTTAGTTTGGGATTTAGTTTCCTTTCATTTTAGAGTGCATTCATTGAGCACCTAGCAAGAAACACCACTGTCTGTGCACACACACACACACACACACACACACACACACACACACAAATTTGGATAAGAAGAAACCTTGCATTTAAGATGATCATATACAACTTTATGTAAGTGTGAATTATGTTATGATGGTGATGCCTAGTATAGTAGCAAGAAGTGGAAATAATTTCATAAGTACTGTAAAGTACTATAAATACATTGTACTATAAAGTGAAAATAAATAAAATGTTGACTGTGGGACAAATTAGGAAGATCTTGTACACTGAGTTGTTAGAACTGTAAACACACAAGGTGTATCAGTTACATTTCTATTACTGCAGTAGAAACCACGACCAAGGTAACTTATAGGAAGAAGGACTACTTTTTTATTTATGGTTCTGGAGGGATAGAAGGCTGTCACTGCCAGGAAGTATGGCAGCAAACAGCAAGAAAGCATGGCTGATGGATTGGAAGCTGAGGTCTCATATCTTGAACTTCAAGGAGGAAGCAGAGAAAGTGAACTGGCAACAGTGTGTGTCTTTTAAAACTCAAAGCCTGACCTCAGTGACATACTTCTTCCAGTAATGTCACAACTCTAAATCCTATCCAAATAGTGCCATTAACTAGGCAGCAGGTATTCAAACACCTGAACTTATGGGGGGCATTCTCATTCAAATCACCATGCAAGGATACCCACTACACATGACAGATAAAATAGTAGTTTCCGTGTGAGGTTAGAGAGATAGCTCATTTCTTATGAGCACTTGTTGTTCTTGGAGAAGACTGGGATTTAGTCTCCAGCACACATGTGGTGGCTTACAACAACCTGTACTCAAATTATAGTGGTTTCAATGTCCTCTTCTAGCATCTACAGGCATCAGGAACTGCATGTAGCATAAATATACACATTCAGGCAAAACACAAATACATTTCAAGTAAACTATTAAAAATTTAGTTTTAGTGGAAATTAGAATCAGAAAATATCTGTTTGTGTTGATCCTATTTGCAAATGTATGGAGCCAAACTCTACATTGCACCCAACTCAGTTTCTTTTCCTTTTTTTTGGTTTTTTGAGACAGGGTTTCTCTGTGTAGCTTTGTGCCTTTCCTCAAACTCGCTTTGGAGACCAGGCTGACCTTGAACTCACAGAGATCCACCTGCCTCTGCCTCCCCAGTGCTGGGATTAAAGGTGTGTGCCACCACCAACCAGCTCAACTCAGTTTCTAAATGGCACTTAAAAGCTGTTGTTTAATGATAAATATGGCAACATCAATTTTGCTGATACCTTTTAATTTTATTTTGAGAGTAAACAAAGATATGTAGATGACAATAATAGTACTCATTTGGATGCCATACAATAGGATGCTTATTAATTTTGTGCTTAGTCACTAGGTAACACTAGTGCAACACTTTGCCAGCACTTAGAATGATATTCCTACCACATTGCAACCATTATCATATTACAGATGTTTCTACAGGAATGCAAAGAAGTACAACACAACCAAAGGATATAAGAAATATAATGTTGAGTTCAGTAACCAGAATAGTCTGTGATTTTACCCCTTAGTTGGGTTGCGTCAATATTTTCACTCTTTATAGTAGCAAAAATTTTGATTATGGGTTTTATACATTAGTGCTTTCCATTTCATTTCTCTAATTGTATATTTTATAATTCACAGAACAAGGCAATTAGTACTGTTTAGTCAGAGGCAATGCTAGAAGCTGTTGGCCATGAAGAGTAAATTCTTGACAGTATGAATGATTTAATATTTCATAGATTCTTTGAAAACTACTGGCTCTGGATTTTAGATATTGGAAAAGCAGTTTATTTTTGCTTCTGAAGGGAATGTGAGGAAAACAGATATATCCACTTTATAGATTTGTTATAATGGTTAAATTAAATAAGCAACATAAAACACATAATCATATCAGGCATAAATAAAATGCTCAATAAGTACCAGCTATTGCCATTCTTTAAGGTAAGAGCCCTGATGTATGTAGCCAATCTCCTTTATCTGAAAAAAAAAATGTTTAGTAACACAATTGTTCTGTAGAAGATAGAAAGCAATGGGTATTCAAAACCACCTGGGAAAGTTCTGCCGTCATTAATGAGCTTTACTTTTAAAGTCCTCATCTACTATTGAAAACATAATTGCACCATTCTACTAAAAAACTTTATTCTAGTTGACTGTCTATTGTGCCTGAGAAAAATACATTATTCTAGACCTAGTTCTAGTACTGGTCAAGTTTATTTTTTTAATTTTATAATTTAATTTAATTTTACATATCAGCCACTGATTCCCTTGTTTTCTCTGCCCCCCCCCCCACATTCCCCCCAGCCCACCCCTCATTCCCATCTCCAGGGCAAAGACTCCCCTGGGGATTGAGTACAACCTGGTAGATTCAGTCCAGGCAGGTCCAGTCACCTCCTCCCAGGCAGATCCGAGTGTCCCTGTATAAGCCCCAGGTTCCAAACAGCCAGTTCATGCACTAAGGACAGGTCCCAGTCTCAGTGTCTGGATGCCTCCCAAACAGATTAAACTAATCAGCTGTCTCACTTGTCCAGAGGGCCTGATCCAGTTGGGAGCTCCTTAGCTATTGGTTCATAGTTCATGTGTTTCCATTAGTTTGGCTATTTATCCCTGTGCTTTTTCCAATCTTGGTCTCAACAATTCTTGCTCATACAAACCCTCCTCTTTCTTGCCAATTGGACTCCTGGAGCTCGACCTGGGGCCTGGCCATGGATCTCTAGAAAACCAATGTCATCATGAGATTTGCAGGCAAATGGATGGATCTAGAAAATCATCCAGATTGAGGTAACCCAGACTCAGAAAGACAAACATAGTATGTACTCACTCATAGGAGGATACTAGATATAAAACAAAGATGATTAGACTGCTACTCACAACTCCAGGGAGGCTACCTAGAAAACAGGACCCCAAGAAAGACACAGGGATCACCCAATGACAGAGAAATGGATGAGATCTACATGAACAACCTAGATGTGAGTAGGGTAATGAAGGGCAAGGGTCGATGGAAAGAGAGCTTAGGGGAGCGGGAGATCCCAGCTGAATTAAGAACAGAGAGGGAGAACAAGGAATAAGAGACCATGATAAATGAAGACCACATGAGAATAGGAAGAAGCAAAGTGCTAGAGAGGTCCACAGAAGTCCACAAAGATACCTCCACAATAGACTACTAGCAATGGTCAAGAGAAAGCCCAAACTGACCTACTCTGGTGATAGGATGGCCAAACACCCTAATTGTTGTGCTAGAAACCTCATCCAATGACTGAGGGAACTGGATGCAGAGATCCACAGCCAGGCCCCAGGTGGTCAAGTTTTATATAATTATTAAAAGCACTCATTTTGGGCTGAAGAGATAGCTCAGCCATTAAAGTCTATGGCTCACAAACAAAATGCACAAGCACTAGTTTTCAAGAAAATTGCCTCAATCTATGAGACACATCTTACACACGTTCTTTATTTACATTTTTCTTGGGAGTTTTCAGCTTCAGTTGTCAATGGTTTCATTCAAGAAACATTTGGACTCAAGCACTGCCATGCGTTTAGGCATTTGGCCAAAATTTAAGACTGTATTTTAGATTTAAATATATATATTTTCAATTCTGGGAGAGCAATGAGCTGTCAACTCAATCAGTTCCTATTGAAACTCTCTGACACATTCTGATTATAAGCTTTCTGGTTGCTGAAATCCAGGTATTTGAAGAAAGCACAGAAAAGCTGGCAGCCTTTCAGGGATAATTCTCTAACATTATGACCTCGTTTCTTCCAGTTGGTAAAGGCTGCAGATAGCACTTCTCTTTGCAGGTGCAGGAAAAAGATTCAGAAATTCAATTCCACAGAAGCTTCCATTTTTGATAAGGGAGTGACTTCCATGGTAACTGTACAGTGATGGTGGAGGATGTTCTTATGGTGGTTGTGAATCGTTGGTTTCAACTCTGTATAGGTTTGGGGACAAATGAGTCTTTCATGTTGATTTTTATTTGTAATAAATGAAAGAACTGACAGTCAAAGACTGTGAACATAAAGTGTTCATTTTCATATATCTCTTTCTCTCTCATATATATATACACATACATATACATGTATATATCTTAATTTGTGTTCCTTTATTTTTCTGTATCTCAGTTCTTAGGGCAAATGATTATAGAAATGTATCTTTCTTCTCTTACCACCATAGACTGTTATAAGTAATATATGCCAAATAATTTGTGTTGAATAACAATAGGGTATATCTTCCTGTTTTGATGTGTCCAACTGCCACTTCTAAATGGAAATGTGCAGAGTTTATTTTCTGGGTTTATTTTTACCACCAAAACAGTTCCTGAAGAGTTGCAGCCTTTCATGCATTATCTCTTTTAAAGGCTTGAAAATTCAGAAATATAAGACCTATTGAATCAAGAGAAATTCAGTAGATGGATTTTAAGGTATTTAATCTTACCTAATATTTAGTCTTCTTATTTCATCAAGGCATTCATGAATTCCTTGATCAGTGTTATAAAGCTGCCAGATGCTGGAGATATAATAGTAAATATTAATGAATAAATATCCTGCCCCTTATGACTAGGGCCATGGAATATAAGTCTGTATCATATGTTCTACTTGTCTTTAGGATGCATGCCATGTGACTAGCACACTAAGTGTCCTAGTTATTTTTGTATTGCTGTGACAAAACACCACAACCCAGCCTACCTATAAAAGCAAACATTTGATTGGGCTCACAGTTCTAGAGGGTTAGAGTCCATAAGCATCATGACAGGAAGCATGGTAGCAGGCAGGCAGGTATGCATGGCATCAGAGCACTACGTGAAAGCTTAAATACTTATTGGCAAGTAGGGAGAGACAGACAGACAGACAGAGAGTGAGAGAGAGAGACAGAAAGAGACAGAGACAGATAGAGAGAAACACAGAGAGAGAGAGACAGAGACAGAGAGAGAATAATTGGGAATGACATGGGGTTTTAAAACCTCCAAGTACATTTCCAGTGACATCTCCTCCACTAAGGCCACACCTCCTAGTCCTTTCCAAACAGTTCTACCAAACTGGGGGCCAAGTATTCATATATGAGCCTTTGGGGGCCATGCTCCTTCAAATCACCACAATGAGTAAATGTAGCTGAAAGTTTTTCTGTGTTTCACCTGGCCCGCGGTCAGGATAAATCTTTTTCACTCACCAGTCCTGCTGTTGCTCAGACCCAAATAAACACACCAAGGCTAATATTATTTTTTAAACTATGGCCATGGCAGGCTTCTTGTTACCTACTTCTTATATCTTAAATTAATCCATTTCTATACTTTTCTACATGGCTTGTGGTTTACCGATACTTTTATATCTTGCTTCTCATGGCAGCATCTGGCAGCATCTCTTCTGCTCTGTCTTTCTCCTCCTCTCTATCTGTTTGGATTTTCTACTTGCCTTGCCATATGTCAAAAGGCTTTATTTATCAACCAATCAGAGCAACATATTTTCACAGCATACAGAAAGACATTCCCCCATCAAGAAAATATGCAATTAACAAATATGATGGCCTTGTGTGAAGTCTCTGCTCATGGCTGAAAACTGACTTTGTCCCTTATTAATTTTTGGTCATGAGTCTAGACATGACAGTGTTTGTATATGTGTATGCATGTGTGCTTGTGTGTATGTGTGTGTGTACACATGCATGCAAGCATATGTTTATACAAATAAGCATGTTTTGGGCAAGTATCAATGTAATTCATTATGTGATTGTAGACAACTACAAATGTGTCCACTGAAGAGTGACTATTTGATGGTCAGTATATGTTCCTGAATAAGGCATGTCTGTCCTTCTGATAAAAATTTAGAGCAATATGAAGGGATTTTTTTCCCTAGTGATAATCTTTCTTGCCTCTGAATTTCACCTATTTTTTATGAGAAACTTTACAATTAACAAAAGTAAAATCTATTTGAGAGTCCAGATTTCTGCCATCATTCCAAGAGACACTATTTATTACTCAGGAACAAATTCCAATGTCAAATTAAGGTGAAGATTTTCCTAGTTATCTTTGGCAAGTACCTTATAATTAAGATTAAATTAGAGCTGGGCGATGATGGCACATGCCTTTAATCCCAACACTGAAGATACAGAGGCAGGTGGGTCTCTGTGAGTTTGAGGCCAGCCTGGTCTGCAGAGTGAGTTCCAAGACAGCCAGGGCTACATAGAGAAACCCCGACTCAAAAAAAAAACAAAAAACAAAAAAACAAAACAAAACAAAAAAAACAAAATAGCAGCTACAACAAAAAGTTTAAATTAGAATCAGCAATGGTTTCCAGTTAACCCCTTCCTGTAGCACGAATCTTAACAGGTCTTATTAATAAAAACAAACCCAAAGCCAGTTATTGGGGTGAATGCTGGAAGATCAGAGAAGCAGAACAAGCTTCAGCCACCTCACCTTGCCAATTCCTCAGCTGATCCTGTTTCCTCAGACTGGAAGCCTCTGAGTCCTCATCCGAATGGATCTCAGCTGAACTGCTGCTCAAAAGCCTAAAGCTTAACCAGCCAAAGGCTTCTAGTTTCTGGTTCTCATGCCTTATATACCTTTCTGCTTCCTGCCTTCACTTCCTGGGTTTAAAGGTGTGAGTCACCATGGTTGACTATTTCCAGTGAGGCCTTGAACTCAAAGAGATCCATGCCTCCAGAAGACTAGGATTAAAGGTGTGAGTGCCACCATTTTCTAGCCTCTGTATCTAGTGACTGTTCTGTTCTCTGACCCCAGATAAGTTTATTAGGGTGCACAATATTTTGGGGAACACAATACCACCACACCTTCCTTTTAGTCTGTAGATCTATAATGGGTTACTTTAGCCTGCCTTGTGACAGTGGCCATAGATGTTTGCCATACAGCAGAAGGAAGTACCTTGCTAAAGTTATCAATACTATCAACAAGTGCATTCGAGAATAAATATGCCTGGAAGCCTATTTTGCAGCTTAGTGTGTTTGCTGCTTTTCTTCCCCTGCTAAATTGATGAACATATCAGTCTAATAGATGCTAGAACCATTATGATATTTAGTTCTCTCATGCTGTATGAGAATTTTTGGATTGTAAAATAAACAGTTCTTTCAAGCTGTCTGGATTATAGCTGCTGCTACTAAACCATATTTATTATCGTAATACTTTGGTACTTAACATTCATACTCGTGAGGCTCACTCGTATCCAGTGTTTGCTAGACATGAAAAAGGAAGATATTTAGCCACAGTTTCAGCACAGTCACTATACTCTTGGGACCAATGGAAGTTTTTTTTCTTTTTGCTACACTGCATGCATTGTTTTATGGATTGAATCATAACTTCTCAAGAAGATATGTTGGAGCCGGGATCATGATCACATGTTCTTCTTGTTCTGTACCTTATCTTGCCATGGTGACTTTACAGAGGGAATCTAGTAAACTGAGGTCACTAGAATGGGCTCTCACTGATCAGTATCCATGTCCAAAGGGGAAATTTGAACAGAGATTAAAGATAGTTATGTAAGCACAGGAGGGATGACAACTGAGCATGAGGGCAGAGATATTTGTCCTGCATTTACAATCAAAGAAAGCCAACACTGGCCAAAAAGCACCAGAACTGGGAGAGAAGAGTCGGGTGAATGTTCCCTATGGTTTTCAGGATGATCCAAACATATTAACACTTCAGTTACAGACTTCAACATTCAGCATTGTGAATTTGTATTATTCAGGCCACTTCATTTAGGGTGCTTTGCTTCATCAGCCTTAGCAAATGACTGCAATGGTTTCAAGATGTTTATCCTATCAAAAAATTATCTAGAGCTATGCTGTGGTGGCACATGCTCTTCTTAATCTCAGCACTTAGGAGGCAGAGGCAAGTGGATCTCTGTGAGTTCCAGGCCAGCCTGGTCTACAAAATGAGTACCAAGATAGCCAGAACTGTTACATAGAGAAACTGTCTGGTAAAACAAACAAACAAACAAACAAACAAACAAACAAGCAAAACAAAACCAACCAACCAAATAAACAAACAAAAAAATCAAAATTGAGAAAAGCAATATTTTTCAAATTTCTTATATTCTTCAGAGGCTAGTTACATAACAAATTCCATTCTAGCTAAATAAAGCTAGAAATAATGTTGTAGAGTCACACATTACACTAGTTGAGAAGGCTATATTTTCGTATGTTTAAAATCGAGTTGCCTAGGGAGGGGCTGATTGGCAAAGATTTCAGAGCCCATAATCTCCTCTGTAGTTTTGGAGCTACACACAACATTATTCAAGGCACTCAAAATAAAATCCTCAGTACACTTCCTGGATCCCTTTATGCCTCAGCTCACAACAGTGTCAAGTTATGGGATTTGGTTCATGTGTATAATCCACATCACTAGATAATCGTGAAGTAGATCTTTAAACCCAGCCAATCCCTCTATACCCACAGAGTGTTCATTGTTACACGTATGAGAAATTCTCATGTCTATCAGTATTTTCACATTTTATACCATTAAGCCTTCATCACTTCATTTTACACAAATAATTTTCTCGTGTGTGTGTACAAGTTTAACGGTAATCTTCACTTTTAAATAGGTGCTTGAAAAATGAATGTCTATTTAGTTTGTCTTGCTTATATTGGTAATTGGCTTTTGTTTTCTATCAAATTAAGTGCTTTAAAAATGATTTCTTTGTTTTCATGTACCCATCTAAGAGATTGTTTTGAATTGTTGCATGTTACATCATCATCTGTAATTGATTTGGGTCATGATGCCTTCATCTGACCATGTGAAAAATTTTGACTCTATATCTATGAATTGCTGGGCTTCAGACTATGTGCAGACATCATCATTTAGCTAAATTCCATCAGGGAGCTTTGTAAACAAGCACAGTAGTCTACACAGAAGCAGTGTGTGTGGAGCCTATCATCCCCACTTGCTGCCTTCACCCAATAAATCCCAGATTTAAAATTGTTGCAAACACAGGTGATGTTTCATTATGAACTGAAAATTTATGTTTTTAATCCTCATAATGAGTGGAAGTTACAATTTGATTCACAATCTCTGTAAATTTGTGTATTTTGAAAAGTTTGAGCAAGGATCCAAATAGCCCAACCTTATCGCCACTTTATCACTTAAGATGATTTCATCTGAGAGACATCAAGATGGCTTAGTAGGTCAGGACATTTGCTTGCAATCTTGATAACCTGAGTTCAATTCCTGGAATCTAAATGGTGGAAGAGAAAACTGATCCTCTCAAGTTGTCCTCTAACCTCCACAAGTGTGCCCTGGCATGTGCATGCTCTGCCCCCCCCAGATATACACCAAATAAATTATAAATATATAAATAAAACATTGTATTAGTTACTTTTCTATTGCTGTGATAAAACACCGTGATCAAGGCAACTTATAAAAGCAATGGTTTACTTGGAGCTTAGGGTTCCAGAGGGATGGGTCCCTCACCATCACAGAGAGGTAGCATATGGCAACAGGTGCGAGGCATGGTGGCAGAAACAGCTCAGCACTCACATTTTCAACTGCAAACAAGGAACAGAGAGAGTAAACCAGAAATGGTGAGTCTATAAACTCTCAAAGCCCACCCCCAGTGATGTTCTTCCTCCATCAAGGCCATACCTCCTAAGTGTTCCCAAATAGTGTCACTTACTGGAGACTAAAGATTCAAATGCCAGAGCCTGGGGGGGATATTTTCATTCAAACTACCGCATTCATTACAAACAACAAGTAAATAAAAAACGCATAAATAAGTATACTAAAAATTCCAGCAATAGCAACAGTACCACCATTACATATTCCTGCTTCCAATCATGTACTGTCCTTTACACAAATGAATATTTTTTTAATAGTTGCCTAAAGAGGATACCCTGAACTCTCATCAGCCTGCCTTTATCTTCTTGCCACGTTCAGCACTATGTTATGTGAGGTTTGAATGAGATTCCTTATAGAACAGTCATCAGTGACTTCTGCTAACATGCTGTATGTCTCCAAAGCATTCAAGTAATCAATGTCAAATAGGGCAAGGTTGACTTTTGTGACAGCTTTTGTTCTGAGAATGGGGGAGATGGACAACTCAACAGCCACAGATCTACATAGTAAACATTGCTACACAGACGGTTTGAATGTCCTTTCCCACAAGAGAATGAATTTTTTGTGAAACCCTCTTCAGTCACAGTGCTTGAGTCTTCCATTGGGCAACCTCCCTTGTCTGTTGCTCTTGTGAGTCTTTTCTTTGCCTTCTGGGAAATCCTTGTCTCTTAACTGTCCTCCACAGTCACCTCTGAGGCACACTGGGCACTATGCTCTCTTTACAGCCACACAGATTTCACAGCTCACTTCATGGATTTGTAGGCCAGGGGCTTTCGACTTGGTTTAAGGGCTAAAATACTTGTGCGGTTTCATAGCCAGTCTTTCACTTTCTTTTGCAAAGAATTTAATTCCTGAAAACTCTTGGAGCACTTCTGGTCAGGTCTGAGAGCAAATTAGCCCAAAGCGTCTTAATGATTTTTAGAGGTAAAGACTCTTTTGTGCCCTCCGCGAGTCAGTTATTTCTCGTTCTTAATGTAATAATGGCTTAGGGGAAGGTGCCAGCTTCGTCAGCAGGGCAGTGGCCTTTGTGGGAAGGAGCATCGGTCCCAGCTGCTGATAAGGCTGCAGATATTTGCAGCAGCTCCTTAGGTTTCACTGTGGCCATTGCTTTGTCAAAACATATTATGCAAATTTCAAACACGTGAAAAAGAGACAGAATGGTTTACAAAACTTTCTGCATGCTCACTCTTTGGATATAACAGTCATGAAATCATAACTGCATCTCTGCTTTTCATTCCTGATGACACTTAAGTAATAAGAAAATAATATGCTATTTTACTCCTACATACTTGAAAATGTAAAACACCTGTATTTTACAGCCTTTGGTTAGACGTTTTATAGGTGGTTAACATATTCTTTAGTATGTAGTGTCTGGTCATTGCGTTTTTGTTTTTTTATTAATTAAACTGATCAGCCATTAGCTCAGGCCTACCACTGACTAGCTTAAACTCAGCCCATTTCTATTAATCGATATGTCACCATGTGTTCCGTGGCTTTACCTGTTGCCTTTACATGCTGCTCCCTGGGTGGCAGGCTGGTGTCTCCTAACTCAGCCTTCCTATTCCCAGAATTCTCTACTCTGCTTGTCCCACCTATACTTCATGCCTGGCTACTGGCCAATCAGCATTTTATTTATACAGAGTGATATACACAGCACTTCCCCTTCTATTTATTTAGTTTTTCAAAAAGGAAGGTTTTAACTTTAACATAGTAAAATTACATATAACAAAACAATTACCAAGCAAGAATTACAGTTACAATATTAAAGAAGATATCCTATCTATCTTATATTTGTGAGTCTAAGGTTTTATATCTAAATTATCTTTTATCATAACTGAGGAAATTATAACTATCTAGTCTTCAACTACATCAAAGACCCCAGAAGGATATACTATTACCTGAGAAATGGGAGAAGGATGCAAGCAACTTTTGTGAGTCTTGCAGGGTAGACAGAAATGCTGGCAGCCTGGACAGTTACCAAATGTTCCTTTGTAAAGTTGGGGCATCTGTCTTCAGCCCACAGGCCTAGAGTCATTTCTCTCTGTGTCCTGTAGAATGTCTGGCAGTTTCTTCTGTGAAGCAGGAACCTGAAGGACCATTTCACCAAGCAAAGTTCAGTGGTCACCTTCCTATGGGCCCTGCATGTCCAGATGAGCAAGCAGTCCAGGCAAGAACAATTTCTTGCCCAAATGGCTATTTTTTGCCAAGGTGAAGATAAACTCCATATGGAGTGTCTTCAATGCCCATCCTCCTCTCTGAAGTAAATTGGTGCTGTCAGGAGCAGACATGTCTCACTGTCCAGAAAGTCTAAATTTTTAAAACATTTTAAATGCCATATTCTGTAGGTCTTTGAAGTGTTTGAAAAATTACCTACCTATTGAATTATGTCTATGTATACCTAGAAAACAACATGACTATAAGTTTGACTATCATAGAAGAATAATGATTAATCTGTATTTCTTAATTATCCATTACAATCTAAATGTGTTACATAAACATAATACCTCAAACAAGAATAGAAATATATTTTAAGGTACCTTAACTTCAAAATTTGGATGTAAGGATATATTGCTTTGGAAATGAGGCTCTGCTTTTTTTCCACAGAATGCAAGAGGCTATGGACTTGTTCCAGATTAAGATATATCAGGTTTGACCAGGCAAGACCCCCTGAAAGGTCCTCAAGACACCATGGCCCAGATGATCCAACATCTGGAATGGTTTCAAGGCAACTGGCTCAGACATTACAGCCTCACAGACTACTCCATAAGCCTAAAATTTTCTTTATGTCCCTATAAGATACAATGCCCCCATCCAGCAGGAAGTACCAAGAGAAGCTATGCCTAAATTCCCAAATATACCAATCTGACTTTAGAGATGGAATTGGCTCACTCCTTCTCTAAACCCAAGCATATTCCTAAAATAAAAGGTTAAGAGATTCTTATGTCCCATATCAGAAGAGCCCTCTGGTGTGGGACAGAGAAAAACCAGTATTTTTATTCAAAACAGGTTGATTATAAATACAATCTCTTTCTAAAGAATAAAAGGGGACAGTATAGATAATGATAAAAAAGGGTAGATTATTGAACCTACTTTTAAAGAGTAACAACTTGTTTAGAAATGTTTTACATTGCTATGGATTTTAGTCTATTGATACAAGTTTAAACTTAATTTTGTTATACTAGTTATTCTATTTTTAATGCTACTAAGATTAATTGGTAGATGTAAATGATTTGATCCTCCTCTTCTGAGTATCTGAGTATTTATCTAAGTGTATCTTTATGATACAAAATTGCCTTATTCACATGTTATATTAGGTCTACAATACTGTGGTTTGTCATGGTTTATTGCTTGGAGTTTTATAATGAAGAACTTTTTCTAATGTATTACTTAAAATGTAGTTTATAGAGGAGAGTCAGAATTTTACTTGTTTTTATTTCTCACATAATTCTCAGATAACTGATCACATGTAGAACCTCATCTTACCCAAATCAAAAAATTTATATTTCAACCCTCTAGCTTTTTTGCACTCATTCCTATATTCTGCACACTACATCTTGTTCGAATTTGAGAACATTTTAAAGACAACAATTTTATTAAAATACTAACAATTTCTTTTATATTTAAACATATCAAGATTCTGCAAATACAACTTAATATAGCTTTATATTGGCATTTATTCATACTGTGTTGACAAAAAATCACAACTTACTTCAGAAGGGGATAATAAATAGTTTATTTTGGAGCCAAATATGAGTGATCATGGCTTTGGGAACAGAGTTTTGCATTACATCAAGTTCCATGTTCCCATATCATAATTTCCATAAAGTTTTATAATAATAGAATCAAATAAATAATAAAACAAGTCATTTTCAAATATATTTATAAAGACATTGGGTACAACCAAATTGGTTTACTTAAAATAAGGAAAATATCTAGTATACATTTTGAATGCTATCTGGTAACTTTGTAGCCTTTTAATTGGTGGAAACTGAAGTCTGTTTGCAGATTCCCAAGTATTTACCTAGTAGTAGTCACAAAGATGTCAGCTCAAACCTAGAGGTAGGTAGCAAACACCTATTAAAGGCTAACCATTGCTCAAGATAATTTGGTTCTAGACTTGCAACAGTTGAGTTTCTCCACATTATTGAAGTTCTAAGCATTCAAACAGCCGTTGTAGTCACAGCTTCATTCCAGGAACTCTCACTCACAAGTGCTGTGAGTGTGGAGGAAATGGGACAGATGACTTGACTCTCATCACCCACGAAGTTTCTGGTTTGTGAATTAGCCATGAGCAAAAGGCACCGGAAACAGAATCTCAGAATGAGCAACGGCAAATTCCTGGGGAATATTTGTTTTATAGAAAAAACACAACTTCAAAGTAGGTAGAGCACAGAGAATAAGTGAGTATCCACTGAGTCATTAGACAATTACAGATGTAGGTTTACTAACATTCCCTAGGATTCTAGCAATGGTTAGAGAAAATTTGAAAACCTTGACTTACTTTTTGGTCTTTATCACTTTCTTTGTATTGGTCTCATGAAAATAACACAAATGCTTTGAGATTGTCTCTTTATTTCCCGTATCTCAGGTGCATTTTGCCCTACCAATTGAATCAGCAACAAACAAACAAAATAAATAAATAAATAAATAACATTCTTAAATTGCTTTGAGAGAAACACAAACAAGAGGAGACTAAGGAAATATTTCCATGTCATATATATATATATATATATATATATATATATATATATAAATTCATAAAATTATATACTTGTTGCTAAGCAATGAACAACTTTTGTCCAACATTTTGTATAAACTTTGTAGCTGGAGTTTTCTTTTGTCCCTCCCAGGCCTGAAGCTGCTCAGACCCAAATAAACACACAGAGGCTTATATTATTTTCAAACTATATGGCCCAATGGTTCAGGCTTTTTGCTAACTAGTTCTTACACATTTCTATAAATATATACTTCACTATGTGGCATATGGCTTACTGGTACTTATATCTTGTTTCTCCTGGTGGCGCTAGCAGCGTCTCCTCAGATCTGCCTTTCTCCCTCCTCTCTCTTTAGTTGGAATGTCCTGCCTAACCATATTCTGCCTCACCAATGGCCAGCTTTACTTATCAACCAATCAGAGCAACACACATTCACAGCACACAGAATGACATTCCACAGCAAAACTGAATTCAGTTAAGTTTGAGGTACAGGGTAGATAATGTAAATTTCTAGTGTAATACTTCATTTAAAAAAAAACACAAAAGGCCATGGATAATAATGATTATGAGTTGACTTTCAATTTCCCAGAGATGCTCTTTATTAAGCCAGAATCAAATGTTTAGGACAACCAGGCTAAGGAAGTATGTTTTGTCCTGCTTTTGCTCAAAAGTCCTACACATGTCTGAAATTCAGAACTATTTCAAGATTGAAGTAATAAGGATTGGTTTTATCCACCAGGATTTTAAATAAATTTAACCTTTGGTTTCTCTGGTAATGGCTACTTTGTAAACTATATCCATAGTGCAAGTTCTATAAAGCCTCAAGCCATGTTTGCTACTTAATTGCTACTTGGCTTGTGTACTAAGTGATTAGAGATCCATGGTAACTGTGTTTTATGAAGAGACTCCTGTAGTAAACTCGAACTACATTCTCACACAATTCCTTCACAGTTAGTAAGTTTGTGAATAGGCAGTTTTGTTTTCCTAAAAGCATAGATTCTTTTGTTAAAAGTTATTAGATAAAAGTATTTTAGGGTGTTGCTCTGAATCTTTAACAATATGATGGACAGAAAGCACAGCACCTGATTCAAATATGAGTCATATTAAAGTGAACAATTTTACCTATTTATTTATGAAAAATAATGCTGAAACAGAGAAGGAACTAATTACCTGAACTGGAGAGAAAATTTGCTTGTGTGTGTGCATGTGCGTGAGAGAGAGAGAGAGAGAGAGAGAGAGAGAGAGAGAGAGAGAGAGAGAGAGAGAGAGAGAGAGAGAGAGAGAAATGACCTGGAAAATTATTGACAGAACTATGGGCATCTGTGTGAGAGGGATTGAACTACCTAGTTCACAAAAACATGCCATGATGTAAGAATCATGTAAGAATGTTTTGGGGGAATGAGGAAATCGGGAAATGTAGGCAAAGGCAAGAAAGCATAATATATTAGCTATTCGTCAAATGTTTTCAACCTGAATATACTCCAATGTATGTTTGACAGCATTGTGACACTGAATTGTGGAAACTGAATTTGTTTGGGTAGGTGGGGGCTGTTGAAAAGGTTCAGGCTAGAAATTAACTAAACCAAATTTATTTGTGGCAATAAGAAGTGAGGGATGAATTCTGCTCTGAAGGTGGTGGTTTATTCAGAGGAATCTAAAACATCAACAAGCTGGCCTGTGACTCATCCCTTCCGATCTTCTATGGAGCTGCCTTGAAGAAAGAAAGAGATAGATGAACATTTCTAATCTCCTTGTCAAGTGGCTGGCCAAGAAGAAGATAAATATTTCTCACAGGGATAGACCTTATCTCATGAAGGTCTTTGCCAAATGACCCTGGCTGAAATGTGACATACAGTAAATATACAGAATCTATGAGGCAGAACTCCCTGAAGGATACCATATCAACTATTCATTTTCTGGGCATATGAAATGTAAAGCATTCAAGATCATACACTCCCTTATTATGAGGCAATCCATAAATTTTCTTATTATATTCCACAAATTTCTCATTGAAAACTCTGAGGCAGGCATTGAATGTCCAAGGACAGGAAGAACTGGGAAGTTATGAGGGATGGTTCAGACATCTCTTATTTCAGCTCTACCTCCATAATTTCTGCTTCACTGTTATGCTTCACATTCTATCAGTCTGTCTTAGAATTCACTATGGAAGCCAAGCTGCCCTCAGATTCATGGTAACCTTCCTGTGCTTAGTCTCTATATCTCTGGAATACCAGGCTTTTATTGTTTGGAGTTATTTATGACACACGGGTCTCTGACTTGTAAGATTTTGATTAAATAGTGTGATTTTAGCACAAACTTCCTGGGTGTGAAGAGGAGAGGATGGGAATGAGACCTCAAGTACTATTGTGAGATTGGAATTGATTATTATAAAGGGAGGAACACTGGATGAAGGAGCTTTTCCGCTATACTTAATATGGTTAACAAGTCAGTTTTAGATATCTGAAGTTCCCACATAAGTTGTAGGTAAGATATCCCTTATGCAGATCCTGGTGGTTATGTGACTGGCTACTCAGTTTTCAATTGTACATGTTGAGGGTGTTGAAGAACCAGGCAAAGGGGAAGTCAGTTAGACTTTAGAAGCATCAGATGAAAGGAATAAATATGAAAGCAATGGGGGAAAGTTAAATATAAAGAAATGTATATTCAACAGTGTACATGACATAGGGAGAGAGTTGTAGATTAAGACTAATAGCTTCAATTAGATTTGCCAATTAAGAGTTTATTAGTGACTTTAGAGATAATTAAAGAAAATTGTAAATTTGCTGTACTAAACTGTATTACTGAGAGATAGTATCTGGTGTGGCTACAGCTGTAGAGATGGTAGAAAATTAAACTGATCTCCTCTGTGAATTTTTAGTATGGATATTTTGAAGACTAGATGGGGGCTGGTTAAGATGTTAAGACAAGAAGTTAATGTGGCTAGTTTCTTCTTTCTGGGTTGTAAAGGAATCAGTAAAGATATAATACTTAAAAATGTTTACAGTATGGTCACTTGAGACATTAGCTATAAATGAGCATTTGTTCCCTACTGAATTCAATTCTCTGTGAGATACTGTGTGGGGAATTATTTAGGTAGCTTTATGGATTATTGTTTAAGAATGTGGTCAATATAAACAAGCATATTCCCTGAAAAAAATGTGGTCTTTAAATACTAAATGAAAAGGGGCAGAGATTTGTGTGTATAGTATGTTGCTAATATGTTTTAAAGCAGATGTGATATTACTACATTAAAAAAGAGACACACTTGATAACACCATCATCATTGTCATCATCATCATAATGCAAATTACTCCATAGGATTAGCATACTGATGTGGAGAAATGTGTTTACAAAACTCAAAATCAGAAGACTGCCCTCTTCTTCTGTGTAGTCTTCAACTAGTTTTGAATTTCACTAGTCTTATATAATGGTTAACTTTTTCCTGTTGTTTCACTTGAGGTATGAATTATTCTTTCATTGATAGTTTGGTAGAAGACACCTAAAATTCATCAGGCCAGAGGACGTAGGGGAGAAAGAGCATGTGCTACCGCTGCCCAGCAATAAAATTTAATGATACGTTTTGATTATGAAAGGGAAATAACTTTATGTCCTGCTGCAAATAGGAATTCTTTTAACAGATAATCCCCAAACAGTACTTCTTATAGAATGCTTAATTTCTTTCTTCTGTTGAATGCAACTAATTTGTTCATAAGTACAGTGGTGGCTTTGAATGACAGAGAAGGGTTACAAGGGCTGTTAACACAGAAAATAGGTTTAGTTATAGGAAGAGACCTGCGAATGCAAAGCTCTTAGTGAGAGTGACTAGGTAAGACATGCAATGCTGGCTACCGTACATGAGGAATAGCCAATCACCACCTTGATTATGTGCAATACTGTAGGGAAGATGCTAGGATATCTAGAATAGTCTCTTTTGTGACTGCGAGTTAGTGACTTTTCTCAAGTAGACACACAACAGAAACACTTTAAAGGAGAATTTTATTTTGGCATTCAGTTTCATTCCTCAGAGAATACGTGGTAGTGAGAACCTCTACAGTGGGAACTTGTGTTAATGACTGTTCAAGCAGCAGGGATGAAGAACCAGAGAGTACTGACTAGAACCGGGGTGGATAAAACTTTCAAAGCTCCCTTAACCCCAATAACCTACTTCAGGCTCCGTAGCTTAAGTCTGCACATTCTTTCAAAACAATGCCACATGCTGGGTACACTTCATGTTCAAGTCATAACTCCACTATGACATCTTTATAAGACTCACCAACTCTCTTGGTGGACAGTGTGTTCTTGGACCTAAAGAATGATGACATTGATTGTTTTAAATCAAACTAGAACTCATGTTGGGGAGCTAAAGATGGATAATGTGAAGTAAAACTGATGGAAACTCTGTGCTCAAGACTGCTTTCTGAGGTGTAAGTGCAAGGTGGAATTATGATACCATGTAAGTAATCTAATTACCATCAGCAATTGTAAGAGCTTGCTGAATGAAATTTTCTATCAAATTGCCTCAAGGACAATTCAGAGACCTCATTAAATACAGTCTCTAGAAATTGAACTTTTCCTCTGAATAAGACATTAAAATGTGCCTTCAGGATGGAGGTGGAATAATCTGCTGAGAACAGCATTGTTTTTGTCTATTAAGCAGTTCACCTTCTGTTTATATTTCAGTTGGATTTAAAAAATTTAATGACTATCTATCCAAATTAAAATAATTTTATGACACAGTGATTGCTTACTTAGGAAAAGTTCCTAGTGTTCTCCATTTGTCTTGACGTTTCTGGATTTCTTTGTGGATCATAGTCACGAACTTCATCCAGCTTAGACAGAAATGGATTGGATCATTCGTAATTAATTAGAAAAAATTGTCAGTGTTTTCTTAAGCCACAACTGTGTCAGTAGTTAATGAACTACACAACTTTGTGTACCATTGCCATCTTGACAGTTCACAAAGTAATTAAAAGTGTAACTGTTTTACTGATGGGCTACTTTGAGTTCAGAGTATTGTCATTGCTTACTTCAGACATTCCCAGAGAGGAAATGCCTGCAATCTATTTTCTGTCATAGAAGAAATAAGTGTGTCAATCTTTAGCTCAACCACTCTTAACTTAGATACTGTTACCATATCCATGTTTCTATTTGTGTAGAAACAATAGTTTCTACCCATTGTGGGATGCCTGGTAGGATCCCTGGCCTTTACCCAGTAAGTACTATTCATTCACTCTTCTTCTCTTTCACTCTTCAGATGTAAGAGAGAAAAATGTCCCCAGACTCCCAGATTTCTCCTGAGAGGCAAAAGGGACCCTGTGAGAGTTGCTAGCTATATTAGTATTAAGCTTACCTTGGGAATATAAGCAGTTAAAATGGTGTTGTAAGCTGAAGAAGTTTTGTGGAGGCCATCTCAATCTTCACTGGTATCAATAGTGTCAGCAATAGCAGCAATATCACACTGCAGGTAAGGATGGAGGGGAATATTTTCTGGATCTAAGCCAGCTACCAGATACTATCAGGGTCCCTTTGTACTATTTCCATTAATCATGCTAATTCCTCTATGAAAAGAGGGAAGACAGCCATTCTCATTCTACTGCCATGGGAGCTGTAGCTCAGAGTAATTAAACTGAACATCTGATAGATGATATGGTTGAGAATTACTCCACTAGTGACTTCCCTTCACTAATTCCTATTCCTTTTCTTTCTCCTATACACTTAAACCACCATGTGTATATTCTACTGTTGGAGCTAATGATGAGGTGGTTTAAAGCACTGCAGTTTATATTTTTGGTTTGACTTTAAGCTTTTATCATTTGTATATATTAATAAAATTATTAGTGTTTTTTCAAATATGATAGTATTCTTTTAAAACAACTATAATAAAAATGAGGGAGCTCAACTGGGGAGATCATCCGATAAAAAAGTACTTGCTTTGCACATGGGGAGATCCAAGTTCAGATCCCCATCACCCCTCTACAAAACTGGGTACAGAACCAGACTTACCAAACCTAGTGACAGAGGTGATAGAGATAGGAGATTTTCAGACCTCACTAGACTGCCAGCCTGGCCGAATCAATGAGCTTTAAACTTAGGGATAGACCCTATCTCAAAAGATAAGGTGAATAATTGTATTTTATCTCTGGTCTCCACATGCCCAAGTACACATGTGTGCACAGGACCACACACAAAAAAATTAGTAAGTAAAATAATAAATAAATAATAAAATGAGGTTTTACTCAACAACATTAATCACTCAAGGAATTCTAATACAGCTTCCTTTTTGGCTATTGGTATTATGTTCCAGTAATCCTATATACCTGTGTAGGAGTGAATGAGAAATATTCCCCATAGGCTCAGCTGTTTGAACACTTGGTCCCTAGTTGCTGACACTGGAGGGTAATGGGGAAGTGAAGCCTTCCTGGAGAAGTACATCACCCAGGACAGGATTTAAGAGTTCATAGTCCCATCACACTCTCAGTTTGCTCTCTGCTGCATGCTTATATGACTGAGAATGTGATCACACAGCATCCTGCTCCAGCCATCCTGCCTACAGCTTGCCATCATGCCTCTCCACCATGATGGACTCACCCCTCCAGAACCATAAACGAAAATAAATATTTTCTTCTATAAATCCTGTTTGGCCATATAACAGCAACAGAAAAGGAACTAGTACAACACCCTATTTGAAAAATTACACTTTGGAGTTGAGATCTTGAGACACTACCAGTCCTCTTGTTCTCACAGAAAAATCCATTCAGATTATGCCAATTTTCTAATATATAGGTTTTTTTTTATTTACTGGTTGTACAATAATGAGTTCTTTGTATGTGCTTTTAGCTAACCTAGGAAACCTAGGGATTTTTTTCACAGCTTTATGGATGCAGAGACTGAGGTTTGAAGGATTTGTGGTTTCTTCAGAGTGAAAGAATGAATGGTTGGAATTTAACCAAAGGCATGTCCTATGGTAGATATCACATTTTAAACACTGATATACTCTCATGTGTTGCTGTTTGTTTTTGTTCTTTTGACTCTTTACTATTTTGGGGGGTCCACCACCCAGATCTCCAAAAATACACAGACAGAGGCTTATTCTTAATTATAGATGCCTGGCTCTAGCTTGGCTTGTTTCTCGCCAGATTTTCTTAAATTAAATTATCCCATCTACCTTTTGCCTCTGGACTTTTTTCTTTTCTTACTTCTGTATATCTTACTTTCACTCCATGGCTGGCTATGTGGCTGGGTAGCTAACCCCTAGTATCCTCCTCTCCTTGTTCTTTCTCCTTTTTTCTCCCAGATTTTTCCTTCTACTTATTCTCTTTGTCTGCCAGCCCCACCTATCCTTTCTCCTGTCTTGCTATTTAAGCTTGGCCGCTCAGCTCTTTATTAGACCAATCAGGGATTTTAGACAGGCACAGTAACACAGCTTCATAGAGTTAAATAAATGCAACATAAAAGAATGCTACATAGCTTTGCATCATTAAATAAATGTTCCAGAGGATAAACAAATGTAACACATCTTAAATATTCTACAATATTCTACAACACTCATGTGTTCAGTAAGACTGTTTTTTTTTTAATCTCTTCAATTGCTCTTCCTCTGTAAAAACATGTAAAATTAACCTCCTACTGGTTTCGTTGGCCTCCACCATACCCATATTTCACTCATAAAAATATAAAGCAACAATGTAAAAGCCTCTGTAGTAAGTTTTAGTTGGGAGGATATTTGAAACAAAACTACTACAGTTCACACTGAGTTGACCTTGTATGAAATTTGAACCATTGTATCATTGATTCTTGTTTATTCTTTTCCTGGTTTGGGCTACACCAGTATTTCTTCCAGGGATGCTGTGCAGGGAATTATGGAGCTGGCCCAGTATAGCTTCTTGAGAGGCATATTTATAAGATTTTAAGGTTAGTGTCCATGGCTTCTGGGGCACTGTGTCTTTCGATTTCTGAGAAATTGAGGGGCTTCCTGAGGCAGTAGGACATCCAGAAAACCTTTTCTATCTATGTGTTCCTTATAGGTAAACAAATCATATAGAAGTTTGACAGAACAATTAGTCTTAGATATTAATCTTGTGTACTCTGTATGACTTGCAAACATGAGTGTATCCTGGCAACTACCATTATATCCTGTTTCTGATAAAGGTATAAAAAGTATGATTGCTCGCCATACACTTCACACATCTTTAGTCTTGCTGTGACTCTTCTAACCCAAGCCTGGTGGTTGATATCCCCTCTGATTACAGTCAGGTAACCTTTGATTGATGAGTAAGCAGTGGTGCTTACGATATTGTCCTTTACTTTATCCTTCTTTCTGCTCATGTTCACACCTCTTCATGTGATATTTTCCTTTCCATTGCCATTCCAGGAACATAATACTTACATGGCTTACTCTACACAGATTTTCCCAATGTCCTCCAAATGCTGATTTATGGCATTCAATGATCCTTACTCAGCCTTCTAGATCATAGCATTTTTCACAAAGTCTTTAGGCCAGTCACTTATGTTCATGTGTGATCTGTCAAACTCAGAGCTTACTAGGTGTAGGAAAACATCTTATTTATCTATCTAACCACAGGGTTCCCACAGTGCCCAAAACATAGTAGTTAATTAAACTAGTTTTATTGTATGATTCTAATTAGTGTCTATGAGATTATATTACTAGATATGACTTATTTTAGCTTCTTGGAGAAGGACAACAAAGAAGCAGTTATATGCACAATTTCCTTTCTCTTATTATCTATCAACACACATTCAAAATTACACTTTAGTAAGCCTGGGTAAACAAGAAGATAGCGTTTGTATACCTGTTTTTGCCACAAAGTCAACTTTTTATCTTCCATGGCAGCTCTCTGAAAATTGTCTGAGCATGAATAATGTTTCTTCATGTACCTCATCTTGTCCAGCAAAATGAAATATTTTTAATTAACTTTTGTAATCAGCTTTCTTTATTCTTGGGTCTAGTGGTTTATATTCATTTAAGCAAATTGAATTTAAAAAGGAAATTAAACACTGCATTTATAAAGCCAAATTTAGATTGATTTTCTTCTCTTTACAGCTTCAAATGCTTTATTGATGACAACAATTTAAGTTCCCTTCATCCATTCAGTTCATTCACAAACTTAACAAATCAGATATGTATTGACAACTAGATGGTGTCATCTGTAGATAGTTCTAGAATGTTTCCAAGTCAGGGATCATAAACTTCTTTGGAAAGATTTTACTTTGCTTCATTGAATTAAAGTGAGGTAGAAATTTTAGGACATTGAGAGTCCTTGAGTAAGGATTTTTAAAAAATGGGTTTTCTATTTACTGTTTTTTAATTGTCATCTCAGACAGTACTCAGAAAGGAGGCAAACTATCTCTGTTTCCTGAACAAGGTGGCATAGTTGAATTGAATTTCTTACAGGCTGTGGTTCAACTAGTTCAGCAATGGCTGTCTCTCAGCAGGAAGTATAAGAATTCAGTAATTGTTCAGTCAATGAGGCTTGATGTCTCAGCTGTTCTTCAATATATACCAGAGTCCCAATAAGTAGGCTCTAATGCTAGAAAAATGTATAGACTTGCAAGCAAGGGAGAGAGAGAGACCAAACAGGCAAAAAGACTGAGGAAGAGCTTCTTTCTTTCTGTCCTTTATATAGGCTGCCAACAGGTGTGGCACAGATTAAAGGTGGATCTTCCCACCTCAAAAGATATAGATTAAAAGTGAATCTTCCCACTACAAATGATTTAATCAAGAAGAAAAGTCCTCATAAGGGTACCCAACTGATTGGGTTTTAGTCAATTCCAGATGTAGTCAAATATACAAACAAGAATAGTCATCATGAGTATCAAATTTAGTTTTCTTAATGACTAGCATCACATCCTGCCCATCTTTTTTTGAAGGTGTTTTCTTTCCTTGCAAACATGAATTCTCTATGATCTCCTTGTTGGATAGGGGAAATCTAAGCTCCTGTCAGGGCAGAAGTTGGAATCTTTTGAAAAACATCAGCAAGGGTGGGGTGTGAAGTCACTCCACTTGAAAGACTACAAAACAAAACAAATATGTCTATATTTTAAAATAGAGACAGAAGTATGGATAATTTCTAAAAGAAGCCCCCCCATTGTCTGGGAAATTTTAGGATATTCTGTGTTTTTTCTTATTCTAGTCTAGTTGTAAATCTTGGAGAAAATTGTTTTGGATGGTAGTTGTATATATAGTAGGCTAATGCCACTGGTTTCTTATAAAGGAAACAAACATAAAACAAACCCTTTCTCTTTTTGTGTGGTCTATGTCTATTGTGGAGTGATACTGTCCAGGCATGATATGACTATTGACTTTGTGAACTATCAGCAGCTGTAATTACACAGTAACTCTTAATCTTGGATTGGGGAAGGGACACACAAGGCAATGCTCCTCTCCAAACATTTAGGGGCAGTTAATGGTTCCTGGGAAAGCGATTTTTTTCTTCAGTGGTGTAGTCCCCTGCATATTGCTCAGGTTGCTGTGGTGACCTTATTTGAACACCAGGCTACATTTGGATAAGATCACCTTTTCTTTCTTTCTCCTTTCTTTTCTTCTCTTTCTTTCTTTTCTTTCTTTCTTTCTTTTCTTTCTTTCTTTCTTTCTTTCTTTCTTTCTTTCTTTCTTTCTTTCTTTCTTTCTTTCTTTCTTTCTTTTGTTCTTTCTTTCTTTCTTCTTTTTCTCTCTCTCCTTCCTTCCTTCCTTCCTTCCTTCCTTCCTTCCTTCCTTCCTTCCTTCCTTCCTTCCTTCCTTCCTTCAGGTCTTATCTAAGGTGATTTGTTCACACCTCTTCAGAAAAAAAGTCAATCATTTTATTCACTTTTTTGCAGACTTCATGGATGAGATTTCCACAAGGATCTTCCAGAGAACAGGATAGAGATCCTTTAATTTCTTTCTTCCCTCACACCCTTTTACCAAAAAAGCCTGTGATCAATAACCATCAAGTTCCTTTGAACCAGCAAGTTAGTAAAATAGATAGGGTTATCATTTAATTTAAAACAATTTTTAATGAAAAATATTTTATAATACACAATTTGTAAACAAAATTTTTCTCCAAGCAATAGTCTATGAGCAGTATTATGGGCATAATTGTTGTATGCTTTTTACTTTAATTTCTGTGAGAGATGCAAATTCAGTTTTGATAATGCGATGCGAAAAACATATAAAGGCAGCATTTAAGGCTTTTTAAAGCATGCTTTGTTGACCTGTTGGCTGTAGGGGAAGATACTCTGGCCCTTAGCAGCTGTGACACTGTGACTTTCATTCAAATCTTAGCTTTCAGATCAATCATGTGAGGATTCAGTGTTGGGCTAGTTAGTTAATAACTTTGTCATTTTACAGGTTACCCAGTTACTTTAAGCATCATTTCTCACTTCTGTAAGGTCTCAAAAAGTATTTTGGAGGTTAAAATATGATTTTTTTCAAATTAAAGTACAGCAATCATAGCAAGCTTTCAGAATATATCTGTTATCTTTATATCAATACAAATATGAGCACTTTAAAAACATTTAAAACTGTCTTAAAAAACATTTCAAATAATGCAGACCATGAGTTTATCTTACAGTTCTGATGTATCTATTCAAAAATTGCCAGCATAAAGGTGTGAGGTATAAAAATTAGAAGAGGCCACATTCTCGTGTTTTTCTCAAGCCCTCTGGCTCCTACAATCCTTCCTCCTGCTCTTCTGTTGGGTTCTCTTGCTCTGCTTAGTGTTTGTCTGTATGTCTCTGAATCTGCTCCCATCAGTTGCTGGATGACATGTCTCTGATGACATTTGGGCTAGGCACTGACCTCTGAGTATAGCAGAATATCATTAGGAATCATTTCATTGATTTTTTTTCCCAGTCATGTTTGGTTCAATCCTGGGTCTCTGGGCTGTCCAGTCTTTGGTTCTTGGCCATCCAGGCAGTGTCAGGTGTGGGCTCCCTCGCCTGGTGTGGGCCTCAGGTTGGACCAGTGATTTGTTGGCCACTTCCACAAGTTCTGTGCCACCATTACCCCACCACATAATGCAGGCAGAATGGATTTTAAATAGGCTCAGAGGTCCTGAAGAGCCTTCTTACTTTTCACCGATTTGTAATAAAGATAAACTATTCTTATGGGTGGAATACAATTCACCACCTAGAGCACCTATTCTGTATTTTACATCCTGAAACCTCATTTAGGTGTTAGAGAATTTCACGATGAAAGCAAAGCAGATGGGATGGCCAAACACCCTAATAGTTGTGCCAGAAACCCCATCCAAGGACTGAGGAATCTGGATGGCTAGGCCCCGGGTGGAGCGCTGGGAGGCTAATTAGTGAGAAAGAGGAGGGTTTATATGAGTGAGAATTGTTGAAACCAAGGTTGGATAAAGCACAGGGACAAATAACCAAACGAATGGAAACACATGAACTATGAACCAAAGGCTGAGGGGCCCCCAACTGGATCAGGCCCTCTGAATAGGTGAGACAGTTGATTGGCTTGATCTGTTCGGGAGGCATCTAGGCAGTGGTACCAGGTCCTGGGCTCGTTGCATGAGTTAGCTGTTTGAAACCTGGGACTTATGCAGAGACACTTGGCTCAATCTGGCAGGAGGGGACTGGACCTGCCTGGACTGAGTCTATCAGGTTGATCCCAGTCCTCAGGGGAGACCTTGATCTGGAGGAGGTGGGAATGGGGGGTGGGCTGGGGGGAAGGGAAGGGGGGCAGGAAGGGAGAGAACAAGGGAATTTGTGGCTATTATGTAGAACTGAATAGTATTGTAAAATAAAAAAAAGGAAAAACAAACAAACAAACAAACAAAACAAAAAAACAAAACAAAAAAAAGAAAGAAAGAAAAGCAGATCAAAATGGGCTGCATTGTTTTTAAGAATTTTTTTTTATAGAATTCAAATTTCTTTTTAAGAATTCTTTTTTTTTTTTTTTTTTTTTTGGTTTTTTTATTATTATTATTATTATTATTTTACAACACCATTCAGTTCAACATAATAGCCACAGAATCCCCTGTTCTCCCCCTCTCGCCCACCCCTCCCCCCAGCCCACCCCCCATTCCCACCTCCTCCAGATCAAGGTCTCCCCCGAGGACCGGGGTTGACCTGGTAGACTCAGTCCAGGCAGGTCCATTCCCCCCTCCCAGACCGAGCCAAGTGTCCCTGCATAAGTCCCAGGATTCAAACAGCCAACTCATGCAACGAGTCCAGGACCTGGCACCAATGCACAGCTGCCTCCCAAACAGATCAAGCCAACTGACTGTCTCACCCGTTCAGGTGGCCCGATCCAGTTGGGGGCCCCTCAGCCTTTGGTTCATAGATCCTGTGCTTCCATTCATTTGGTTATTTGTCCCGGTGCTTTATCCAACCTTGGCTTCAACAATTCTCGCTCATATAAATCCTCTTCTTACTCACTAATTAGACTCCCAGTGCTCCACCAGGTACAGTATTTTCCTTTAAGTATCAAGTTTCCTCCTTACAATGATGAGGGAATCTTTCCTAAGTATTAAATAAAATCCTTAAAATATTTTGCTGCTTAAAAATATTGAGATAGGCTCTCACTATGAAGTCTAGAGTAGCCTCCATTTGGTCAGCTTTCTGCCTCAGCCTTTTAAGTGTTGGTATCATTGGCAACTGCCATTAAACCCAGGACACTATATCTTCGTTCTTTTTCTTAGAACTCTGTAAAAACCAGGGCAATGGTTTCCTATCACTGCCATGATCAGTTTACTTTAACTGTTTAAAAGAGCATGATGCTGTTAATTTACAGTTTTAGAAACTGCAAATCAAAAAGGTTCTTATGGGATAAAGATCCAGATGTTGCCAAAATCTATGTTCCTTTTAGTAGTTTAAGGGATCAGTCTTTCTTCTTGCCCTATCAGGCTTCTAGAAGTTGTTCTTCTTCTTCCTGGATTCCTTTTATCTTCAAAGACATTAGTGTGGCTTTTTCAAATACATTATTCATCGATTCTCTGTTCATTGCTTTCTACTTAAGATTACTGTGGAGCCTGCTGTATGATACAGGGTTAACCCATGTCTCAAAATGATTCATTTGCAAAAACTTTTATATAACTACATGGAAAGTAAATGGTGGACAATATTGGGAAAACTGTTGCTTTGTGTGTCACAACCATCTCGTAAGTCTCTTTCTTTGGTTAAATCATTATTATTTACTGCAAAATGGCATGTTTGCATTTAACAATACCCCAGTTAGATTTCCAAAGTGCTTTCAAAAGCACTAATTATGGAGAAATCTTGTCTTTGGGTCAAGGCTCTTTATGTAGGTCATTTTATCCTTTATATGTTAACTTTAGTAGTTCAACTCTTAGAAGCTACTGTTACATCGAAGTTTGAGTAATCCTCTTACCCACTACAGGCCATAAGTATGTAGGTCATGAATTTTATAGATTTCTATCTACGTTAGTGGAGAATTCTTTTACAAAGTTCGTCTTTTACTAGGTGTGTCAGTTACTTGGAGAATTCACCTTTATGGAGTTACTCTTGCTAAGTAACAGAATGTAGGTAGCACATTTGCAACATCTGTAGCAATTTCTTAAAAATAAAAGATCCTATAATTCATCTAGACATCCTCATGCTTCTCACTGTCAATATAGGTAAATTATTCAATGAGTTTCCTCTCCTAGACCTCTCATGTGCAGTATGTGGGCACTGATAGGATGTCACTGGTTCTGTTACTACAAGATTTACTCTATTTAAGAGCAGGACATCAGGCAGAATAAATATCTTTTATCTGGGGATGATTCCCACTTAGCATTTAGATCACACATTGTAGAGCTGGTTGAATTAACAAATAAATTGCAAATGACCATGAAAATGTGAGCATAAAAGGTTGAGAGAAAAGATGACCATGTTTCCCTTTTTGTTTTAGATCAACCTTTTGAATAATTTAAGATCATCTACATGAAGTCCTGGGAACTAGCTTAAGCATATTAAATAATTTAATGAATACCAACAATATGCCAAGAGAAATGACATTATTATTTTAAACTGTATCTTAAATGTCACTATAGAAAGTATTTTCTTCGTCATTCCAATATGCTTTAGGAAACAAGTTTGTTTCAATTAAGTACTACTAATCACTGTATTGCCACAGGCCAGACTCTGTCTACCACCTTTATTACAGAGACTACTAATTGCCAAAGACATGTGCCTCTAGTAAATGCCCTACTATCATAACCTCATGGACACAAACATTTCCCCGATGTCTGAGAAACAGTATTCTCACTAGGAAAACTGTATCTTAATGACTCTTTCTTTCCTTGCTATGGTAATACTGTATATTCCCTTTGGAGTTCTGTAAAGTACCACAAAGGGTCAACAGCAGTTTGGTGGTCAGAGTGATAATGACAGTGTGAAATAGCTCATACAATATTTCTTTATTGTGTCCTGGATGCCATGTGTCTAAGTTAATATTATAGTGATTTTTCAGGATTAAGCTGAAAGCTTCATTTTTTTTCTACCTGAGAAAAGAGTGTAATGGATTTGTTTCTTACTCAACTAGCTGTGAATTCTTCCCTACAAATAGTATCTCTGCTACATAGGTCATCTGAGTATCTGTTCTCAAGTTTCTCTTCAAACATCGATCCATTGTAGCACAGTGCCTCAGGAGTTTCTGGGTGGGTGGAGCTGTCACTTCATGACATCCCTTAGCTTCCAACTGCTGCACTCCATTGCCCGGCTATTGCCATTAAGCATTTGCCTTTTGCATCTCCTGTGGAATAATGGTCCATTCTAGTATGATGTGATTTTATTCTAATTAAATTAATAAGTTATTATTCTGTAGACCTTGAAGGTTAGGATTTCAACAAAAATTAAATTTTGATGGTCACAATACTATTTATAGTACTATGGTTATCACATTTCTAAAAACCTAGATTTATTTCATCATTGTGTTCCCTCTTTTGTAGAACTGGATGTCACATGATTGCATGAAAATAACTATTACATTTTTTTGTGTTTCTTAATTACAAAATTTTGTATTTGCAAAGTGTATTTACATCATTTCCTTCCCCTTCTCCTCACTACTCCTGTGCTTCCCAGTCCACTCCCTCTCAAGTTCACAGTCTCTTTTTATTTAATTATTATTAATACAAATATGCATATAGATGTAGATACATCTTGCTGTGTCCACTTATGTAAATATTCTATATTATGTTTATATATTGTTATCTTTTTAAGATTATTTAAGTTAAGAACTGGGAAAAAGCACTTAAGAACTTGCACTTTGGTAAAATGCTTGCCTAGCAATTATAGGGCCTGAGGTCAATCCCCCCATTATTTAATCTTTTATGCAAATTTTAAGTGCAAAAATAAAAGGTAATCATAGTTAAACCATAAAATAATTGAGATGATGAAATTTGATAATACAAATAAATAAATGACCCATTCATTCAATGTTTATCATTGCATTATTTTGCTTAGTATTGTATCAACCACTTTTTTTTTGTCACCAGCCATGAATCTGGAACAATAAATGATCTATCAGCACAGAAGGCCATGCTCATTAGTTTGAACATGATTTCTATATAATGTACAAATTAGAGATATCACATGGCTTCTTTCCAAAATATTACTTATTAATAACCCTGTCTCAGTTTGAAGTTCCTTTTAGTTAGAATTATTGCAAAAAATATGAGAGAAACTGATACATTTTAGAAATAATGTTGCATAGAATGACTGAAAGCGGGTTCCCATTAAAGAAATCATTCTTTTTATTGTGTTATTAATACAGAAATGCTCCACCACACAAATGAAATACAAATGACCGAAAAAGTTTGTACTAAATGTTTCATAACATACTCTTGGCATTTGTATGTACTCTACTAATTATCCATTATTCCGTCATTGAGCTGATTTTTTTCTTCTTTTCCAGGTATTTTGTTTAAGCATTTATGCCAAACCCTTTCAAATATACCATGAACTGGAAACTCAAGAAGGAGGGTTGCATAAAGGTGCATTTTAGTTTCTCCCTTATACATTCTTTAGTATATTTTTCTACACATTGAAATAGCTGATTCAGTGACCTCTATTTACCTGGTGACATGATACTGTCATTTTTCCCTTAAAATGATCACTTTTATTTTAGCTAAAGATTACAGCCAAGATCCTACTTCACCGTGTTGTTTCCTCTCTGAGTGTCTTCCTTTTTGTGTTAGCTGTTTATGATTTCTGCAAATCAGGGCTTTACTACCTACTGTTAGAGCTCTTCCAGCCAAAAACACTTTTCTTATGAGCATTATCATTACTTTTTTTTTTTTAGTTATTTGAGAGTTTCCAGTTTTGTATGATATTTTTATCATATTCATTCCCTCCCCTAACTCTTTTTTAGATCAACTCCATCTTCCATACCCATTCAACTTTTTCTTTAAAACCTGTAAACCCAATTTGTGGTGCCCAAATAGTTATGAATATGATGCCTTCCACTGGAGCATGGTTAATTTATCAGAGAATATACTTTTAGAGAAAACTCTCTCTCCCCTTTCCAGCAGCTAACAATTGCCATTTGCTTCATGGCTGGGGTGGGGTTGTGTGCCTAATTCTTTTCTACATGCTGGGATTGAGTGTTGTTGGCTTTACACAGGTTTTGTTCATGTTTTCATAATCACTACGAATTATTATGTGCAGCTGTGTAGTGAGTCTTTCTCTGTCCTGACAGCCAGCTCCACAAAAATGACATGGAGACCTTTTATTAATTATGAAAGATTGGCCTCAATTTAGGCTTATTTCACTGGTGCTTTTAACTTAAATTAATCTACATTTTACCATGTGGCTTTTTTACTTTTATTTTATATGTCTGACTTCCTGTGTCTCCATGCCATCTCCTGCCTACCTTGATTCATTTCCTGCTTTTCCATTCTCTCCACAGAAATCCTGCATATACTTCCTGTCACCTGTTGTCTGTTCAGCTTTTTATTTCACCAATCACAGAAAATACATTTTCACACAGTGGAATGGCTGTACAAACAATTCTCCAGCAACATACCAGTCCACTGTGTCCAGAAGACAATGTTATTTGCAGTTATTTACTATTTTTGGCTCTTAAAATCTTTTAACTCCCTCTTCCACAATGATCCCCTAGTCTTATAGAGAGGGATATATATATATATATATATATATATATATATATATATATATGTATATGTATATATATATACATATATATGCATGTGTGTGTGTGTGTGTGTGTGTGTGTGTGTGTGTGTGTGTGTGTGTGTGTGTTCTCTCTAAAGATTACTTATTCTCTTAGTCTTTACACTTTGGCCAGTTGTTGATATCCGTGTTAATCATTGTGTATTAGAAATAGAACCTTTTTAGGCAAAGGTTGAGAGATTGATTGATGGGTAAAACAAGAAGTCATTAGGAGCCCGTCCTATGCCCATGCAGCTGCATCATACTAGAAGGCTCTCCCATAGGTCCAATGGCATGTCTAGCTATAGTTCTCGGCTCAATATGTAGAGCTTTCATCTTATTTAGCTTTCTTCTTAAACTCAGCTTCCTAAATATAAAATTTTAAATTATGCACACATAAAAGGAGTTAAACATAGTTACCCTCCAACTATGTAAACATTCTCCTACTATGCACCAGAGCAAACAGAGCAGTCTTTTCTCCATCAGCCTTCTTATACTTGGTGTGCCCTCCTGGTGTGTTTATCTAAGTTATTCTGTTAGCAGTAAAAACTCAGAAATCAGATATTGGGATGCAAACCAGATGGAACAGAAAGCAACAGAGAAAAAAACAGGATGATTCTTTCTTTTCACCTTACCAGCTTATAAAAAAGTCTCCCTAAGCCCCACCTTATCTTTTCCTGTACCTCTCTATCTGGCCCATCAAAATTTCTATGGCTAATTCCAGTCAGGCAGTCATGGACTCTGCCCCTTGATTCAAGGTTTAACATTATTCTCAGTCTTAGAATGTCAGTGAAAACAAATACCTCAACATTTCCCCTAAATAAAAAGGAAAAGTTTTAAATCTAACATAATAAAACTATGTACAATAGGAAAAGTTATCATGTATTATCTTGAAGCGTCTATCTAATTTTTCTTTATCGATAAACCTCGGGAGTCAGATATCGTGATAAGAACCTGAATGATCAGAGAAGCAGCACAGAAGCAACCAGTGACCTCTCCCTCTCCTTCTTTAATTTAAAAGAGACGAAGAACCTTTCTAAACCCATCCCTACTACTTCCTGTGTCTCTCTATATGTCCTTGGTCCTGCACAATGTTGATGGTTTATTTTGGTCACCTAGTGGCTAGCTCTATTCTTTGATTCAAGGGAAACTTTATTGGAGTCCCAGCAATGTCAGAGGGTGATCAAAATATTCTACAACATTCTCTAAATAAAAAGGAAAGGTTTTAACTTTAACAAAGTAAAACTATCTACAATAAGAGCAATTATCAAGTAGGAATTGCATTCACAATATCTAGTCCATTTGTATTTGGCAAATTCAGAGAAAATACTCTATTATCTATCCTATCTGGGTGAGTCCAAAGTTTTGTACCTAATTCACTTTTCTATCATAACCTGTATTGCCAACCTCGACATATCTTTTTAAAACTTAAAACATTTTCCTAAACAACTGAAGCTTTTACGTCTTTTAACCTTATACACTTTACATACCTTTTGTGAGTTTCTTTTCTGAATTTGGTAACAAGGAAAGCTATAACTATAATTAATCTAGTCTTCAATCTCATAAGAGACCTGAGAAGGGTATAATATTACCTGAGTAAACAGGAAGTACAGAGGAAACAACTTCCAAAACTGTACAAATGACAGAGACATCTGGCTGCCTGGACAGTCACCGAGGTTCCCATGCAATGCTAGGGCATCCATCTTCAGCTTACAGGCCTAGAATATCAGACAGACTTTTCTATGAAGCAGGAATTTTGTCTTGGCAAACTTTGGCAGTCACATTCTTCTGTGTCCTGTTAGTCCAACTTGGACAGCATACTGTTGGGAGTTGAGGGAAGGGTAGTCTCTTACCCAGTGGCTAACTTTTGCCACAAAGAAAGCAAATTCCATACTGAAGTTCTTTGATGCCCATCTTCCTTTTCTGAAGCAAATTGGTGCTGTCAGGAGCAGACATTTCTCACTCTCTTCAAAAGACTTAGGTTATTAAAGCAACTTAAATGACATATTCTGTAGGTCTCTAAAGTGTTTAAAGATCATCTATCTGTCTAAAATATATCTCTGTTTGACCTTGAAAACATACTTAACATAGCCACAAATTTGGTTGTTAAATGACTGACTAAACTTCATTTCTTAATTATCCTAAACAGTTTGTAATAATAATTTTAAGGACTTGAAATTTATGTTACATTTTTAAATGAGATGTATAGGAACAATACCTTAAACAAGAGTAGGAAGATATATAGAATATAACACAAAATAGCCTTAATTTGTATTAATATACAAAAATCCATACCAATGTAATATTTGAGATTAATAGTCACTTTTTAGTTTAAACGTAGATTTAATAATCTACCCTTTTATACTATCATTTTTGTATGCTTTAATTTTTTTCCAGAACAAGCTTCCTGAATATAACCTCCTTTGCTTAGTTTCCTCCCTGATCATGACCACTAACAACTTATAACCAATCCCTCTAAATGATGATAAATATCTATAACTCACTGACCAAAATCCACCTTCCCATCTCTTGGAAATATGGGCATTGTGTTCTTAAAATTACTTCCTGCTATCTGGGGGCAATGACATTTCCTTTAATAAGCATGATTGGGTTTAGAAAAGGAAAGAGTAATGGTCCAACTACAAAGGCAGCTTCAATATTTAATTGAACCAGAACTACAAAAAGACCCTATCTCTTATATGTCTGTAGAAAACAGAAGAAACAAACACTGGGGAAGATTCATGAAATTTTATTCTGCTGGATGTGAACTTTACCATTAGACTAATTTACTCCTTTTTTTGGGACATTTTCTCTCGATAATTTGTCCTTCTTCTGATGTCTGATTTGTCAAGTGGTCTTCAGATTCTTTACTTGGATGCTTTTATTCTCCTGGAATGACAAAAACAAAACCTAGTCCCTACCCTGCCTTTCGGGAGTTCCTTTTTTGGCAGGTTATATCTGATCAAATGAAAGGTATTTGGTAGTCATACAAGTTGGTTTAGATTGAATGGCCATGCTGTGGGACGAACTATCCCTTCTCCTAATCATGAAATCTCTCTTGTTCAAATTTAATCTTTAACAATCTTGATGGTATCCATGTCTTTTCTTCTCTGTAAAAAAAAAAAGAAAAGAAAAGAAAAAAGAAAAAGAAACAAAAACAAAAACAAAAACAAAACCCAAAAAACACATATCCTGGTTTCCATTTTGAGGTCCCCACATCTTTGAAGTATACAGACTAATTTAATTCAGCAGTTTTTCTACTATCCAATGTCTCTCTGCAACTGTAGTTCATTTTTCATTAGCATTTAAGACATTAAGAATTAATAAAGCATTTTGTAATCTATCTTGGGGGTCTTTATAAACTCATTGTGTTTATTAAGCATATCTTTCAAAGTGCTATCAGATCTTTCTATAACTGCTTGACTTATAGGATTTTGTGGTATACTTATAATATGCCTTATGTTGTAATATTTAAAAAAATTCATTTTACAAGAAAAATATGCTGGAAAATGTCAGTTTTAATTTTTACAGGTAGTCTCATAATAGCCATAACTTTTAATAAATGTGTAATTACAGAATCAGCCTTTTTCAGAACTCAATGTTGTTGCCCCTTGAAATATTGAATAAGTATCTATGGTATGGTACACATACTTTAGTTTCCTAAACTCTGCAAAATTTGTTAAATTTCATTTCTCTGAGTATTTTTTGGGTTATTTCCTTCAGGTAATGAGTTTGGTTATACAAAGAACAAGTAGGAAATTTCCTTATAATTTCCTTGGCTTGTTGCAAAGTGATAGAAAAATCTTTCTTCTAGCACTGGCTATTAACATAATGTTTCTTTTGAAATTCTGACGCTTCCATTATATTTTCTACCAATAGTTTATCAATTTCATCATTACCTTGTGTTAAGTGGCCTAATAGACCCATATGGGATCTGATATGTGTTATATATATAATGGATGATTTTGATTTCTGATTACTTGTATTTGAATATATAACAAAGTTAGTTCTGAAACATCTCTAAAAAGTTCAGTGGTTTCAATATGTAAAACAACTCTTTCTGCATATTGAGAGTCAGGAACTATATTAAGAGGTTCTGAAAAATTTAATAATACCATGAGAATAGCATATAATTCTGACTTTTGAACAGGATCATTAAGCTTTGAGGCTTTTTGCTTATTTTTCCTGACTTATAATCTGCCTTTCCTAATTTATTTCCATCATTATAAAATGTGGGGGCTTCAGAATGTTTCTCATACAATTTGAGGAAGGATCCAATTATTTCTCTTTATAAACTGAAGTCTCTTGCTTTTAGAATTATTTGTTGCTAATTTCTCCCAAGAAACTACTGCAAGCTCTATGCCAGTGTTCATTTTTCTGCCGATAATGAGGGAATTTCAGCATTAGTGAAAGGCACCACAATTTCAGCTGGGTCTATTCCTGGTAATTGATGAAGTCTCAATTTTCCTTTCAGAATCAATTCAGAAACCTTTTCTACATAGGTCTTTATTTTTTTTTTTTACTCTATTTGTGTGGTAAAAATATCCATTCTAAGAAACTGTCTTCTCTCTGTATGAGAATTCCTGTGGGGAATGCATAGAAGGAGGTACTACAGGGACACAATCAAGCTTTGGATCTAAGTGATCCACATGTGCCCCACAATTTTTCTTTTACCAAGTCCAATTTTCTCAGCCTTAGCTGAGAACTTTCTTGAACTATTGAAGTCCTTATCACCTTGTAAGGTATGAAATAAATTACTTAGTTCTTGAGTTGTTCATCCAGTTGTGGGTCATATTCAGTGAATATCTCCCAGCAATTTTTGAAAATCATTAAGAGTTCACAATTGATCCCTCCTAATGTGTACATTCTTTATGAAAAATTGGTCGAATTTTTTTGTAAACTTATCTTATATCCTAAGTAATTAATAGAGCCCCCTCTTTGTATATTTTTAGGAGTAATTTGTTGTTGTTTTTTTTTTTGAGACAAAGTTTCTCTGTGTAGTTTTGGTGCCTGTCCTGGATCTCAATCTGTAGACCAGGCTGGCCTCGAACTCACAGAGATCCACCTGGCTCTGCCTCCCGAGTGCTGGGATTAAAGGCATGCACCAACACCGCTGGCCAAGTTGTATTCTTAAACAACACAAATTTTCTTTATTTCTTCAAACATCTTTTTTATATTGTATCTGCATCTGAATCAGCTAGTAAGATATCATCCATGTAATGGTAAATAATAGATTGAGGAAACTGTTTACTAAATATTTCCAAAGGCTGTTGTACAAAATATTGACACAAAGTGGGGCTGCTTAATATCCCTTCTTGAATGATGTTCCACTGATGCCTTTTAACAGGCTGGGAATTATTATAAGTAGGTACTGTGAAAGCAAATTTTTCTCTCTCCTGTACTTGTAAAGTTATAGTAGAAAAGCAATCTTTTCCATCATTTACTATAATAAACTATACAAGGTTTAATAAAGAGGGCAAGGGAATTCCAGGCTGTAAAGAGCCCATTGGCTGCATCATCTTATTAAGAGCTCTCAAATCTGTTACCATTCTTCATTTTCCAGCTTTCTTTTTAATAACAAATATAGGATAATTCCAAGAAATACTTGATTCTTCAATATGTTGAACATCTATCTAGCTGCTCCTGTACCAGCTATTCTAGTGCTTGTAAATTTTCTGATGTCAAAGGTCACTGTTACACACATACAAGTTTATCAGTTCACCATTTCAAATGTAGGGCTATTGAAACTTTTGAAAGTACCAACAAAAAAAAAAAAAAAAGAAAAAAAAGAAGAAATCAAAAGCTGTTGTGTCTTGTTCATGCACAACCTGAACGGTCAATAACTGTTTTTGATAATATCTTTTAATATTTTTCTCAGAAGCACACTTTATTTTATTTTTTGTTTCAGATTGGAGAAATGTTAATTGTGTTTTCCGTTGCTGTAACAAATCATATACCCATAAATTCATTGCTATGTTAGTCACACATGGTTTGAATTTCTCTACTTGTCCTTCTGGCCCTATACACTTGACCAACCTTGTATTTTATTTTACTTGAGATAAAGTTCCAATCCTTAGAATCAAATATTTACCTCCTAAAAGGACCAATCTGGATGCCAAGGTTTTAGTGATGTTATTATTACCTCTGTGCCTATGTCAACCAACCATTCAATTACAATGCCATTTATTCATATTTTTAGCTTTGGTCTTTGATCATTTATAGAAGTTTGCCAAAATACTTGTTTTATGGTTTTTCCTGAATATTTTGTTTTATCTACTGAAGTGTTCTGTCATCCAGAACAATATGTTACTTACCAACAGACATTAAGTCTTTTAATTGTTCTGTGGATGAGTTTCCCCAATGCTGACAGGGAATGATTAAACCCAATTTGACATTGTGATCTGCAAGAGGCCCTCTAATGTGTTTCCAGATGACAAAGGGTTACCTTGCCTGTCTCTTTTTGATCTGCGTTCATTAGTCCAGTGCTGGCCTTGGCCATACTGTCTGCATGTTCCTGAGAGCTGGGGCCTTCTGTTTGGATTAACTCTAGAAATAAACATTGTTTCTAGGAATGCCTTGCCTACAATCCCTTTTAGATGACCTTGTTTACCACAATTAAAACACATATCCTTTGATTTTTTCTTAAATTTTTTAGAAATCACTTCTTATATAAAAGTATTATCATGAATGTGATTTCCAATATCAGTTATATTTTGGATCCATTCATCTATGGGTGCTGATCTTGCCTTTAAATGCCTAATCACCCTTCTGCCCTCTGAATTCATATTTTCAAAAGCCAAATATTCAATTAATGTTTGTCTCTCTACTGGATCTGATATTATTCTAGTTAAAGTTGAAGTTAATCTTTTCAAATAATCAGTAAAGACTTCTTTTGGGCCTAACGTAACTTTAGTGAGTGACACAGTCTTCTTTCCTGATTCTTCAACTGTGTCACAAGCATTCAAAGCTGCTAAATGACATAGGGCCAAGGTGTGATCATCTAATCCAAACTATCTTTTCAAATAAACATACTGACCTTTACTGTGAAGCTGGTCTTGGGAAATTTCGATACCTCTAGCTCTATGTCATTGTTCTATGACCCCAGCTTCCTTGTTCTATCATGCTGTCCATTATAACTGAGAATCAACATGTAGCTGGGTGCTGAGGGTTCATGGCATTGGGTGTGAGTGGGTGTCAAGGCAGCCAAGTGAGGAGGTCCAGGGAAAGGCCACAACTGGTGGTGAGAGGTAGTGAGCCACCTGGAAAGCAAACACAGAAGAATGTGTAGGAGAAGCCTGCCTGGTGGGAAGCAAGGGCATGGTGGAAGCAAAGGCATGACAGAGTGGACCATGAACAATGACTATGGTATGCGAGATATTGTGTTTATCTAAGTTATTCTTTTGTCAATGAAAACCATGGAGTCAGATATTGGGATGCAAACCTGGTAGATCAAGAAAATAACGGAAAATAACGGGCTTCCAGGGCACAAGACAGAGAAGAGAAAAGAGAATGGAAGAACTAGATGGGTAAAAACTTGAGAGGAACAAACTGAGATGGGGAAGAACTAGATTGAAGGGCTAAAAGAGAGTACTAGAGGAACGAGATGGAAGATGAGGAAGAGCCAGATGGGGAAGAACAAGATGAGGAATAACCAGATGAGAGAGAAGGAGACGGGAGAGGAGCTGATAGGGGAAAGAACTAGATAGATGAGAACCTAGAAGGGACAGGAGATGAATATAGAGTGAAATCAGGCAAGAAAGGAGCTAGACATGAGAGCAGAATAGAAGTTGTGTAGAGAGAGAACTATCACAGAATAATAAAGTGTATGAACTAAAAAAAAAAAAAAGAAAGAAAGAAAGAAAATAACAGAGAAACAACTGGCTGACCCTTTCCTCACCTTCCCGGATTGAACAGTCCCTGAAATCTCCCTAAGCTCCTTATCTCTTCCTGTACCTCTCTATTTTGGTCCTCCAAAATATCTATGGCTAATTCTGGTCAGCCAGTCATTGACTCCATCCCCAGACTCAAGGTTTAACTTTATTGGCAATCTCAGAGTGCCAGTGGGAACAAATACCTTGCAAGACCTTCCCACCACATCTCTGCAGTTTAGGTAGGTCTGTCTTGGAACAAAGATTATGCATCTATGTTCTTCCTGAATCTATCACAATGTCCTTATTTACATCGTGCCTACTTTTACTAAGAAAATCTTGATATTAAAATGACACTGAAAAGTTAACTGTTCAAAGACTTCTGAACTGGAAAATCTTCACCTTCTTTTCATATTAAGTTATGGCTGTCAGTGGGCATGCCATTTCATGGTCTTCTTGTTTTCATTAGTAAAACATTCTAGCTAAGTGTGATCCATATTCCATGTATAGATTATCAGTTTCCCGAGTTAATAAAAGTATATGGACGTCAATAAAACAATGTTACAAAGGTTTACTTTTTATTTGATAAGTATTTAGTGATTGTTTAATGATTCAAGATTATAATTTTAACTACTACTTTACAATTATACTTAGAAGTATTGACTTATTATTTATTATATTTCCAGATAAAATTCTTCACCCAGGAGAGTATTTAATATACACTGTTTCACTTGATCTTTCATTGACCAAAGCATTGGTCCTATTAGTCCCTGTATTAAGGAGAAAAACCCAAGATTTTGGGATTCAACTTGCCCTTCACAGTGAACAGAAGATAGCACTCCAGTTGATTTCAAAGTTGACTAAGACACTCTACTATATCACTTTGATGACAGGATGAACAAAGAGAAGTATTTAGGAAGAGGGACATTTAGTAAGTAGTAACAAAGTCAATGAACACTCCTTAAATAAAGTATGGAAAGTAGAATAATAGGTGAGCAAACAAGAGATCTAAATTTATTTGCAGAGCTCAAATAGATCACCATGATAGTAATAATAAAGTTTAACAGAAGATAAATTTGCCAGTATTATCCTTAATAATAGACTAGGAAGCCTTAAATTATTTCTGAAGTGTTAACAAACTATTGGAGGATTTAATTCATGGTTAAGAAATTGTTATGACAAAATTAATGGTAAAATAGAAAAAAAATAATCTCATGATCATATCAGGGTAAGTGAAAAGATGTATCATAAAAATGAGTTAAGTATATGTTATATTTTTGATGACAACCTGAACCAAGGTTGCTGAAATGTGTAATTTGGGGTTGTAGTGTGAGATGAATGGAAGGGTAGTGCTACTGCAATGAGTATTTAAAATAATTGTAAGGATTGTGATACTAGTGATTAAAGTAAGGACAATATAAAGAATGCCTTGTGGGTGAAAAAAGAAATGTATTTAGAAAACTGTACAGTAATTGTATTAGTTATTTTTGGTTACCATGACAAAAAATACCATAACCAAAAAAAAAAAAACTTAAGAAAGAGTTTATTTTGATAGACAATTCCACAGGGAGAGTCCATAATGGCAGGAGAGTAAGACACCCGGTTATCAGAGCAGGAAACTGAGAGATCACATCTTCAACCATACACAGAAAAGCCAAGGGTAAACTGGAAGTAGAGTGAGGCTATACTGCCTCAAAACCTGTCCCTAGTGATGTGCTTCCATTAGATCTATCACTAAAGTTTCCATAATCTTCACAAACTGTGCTACCACCTGGGAAGCATGTATTCAAATGCATGAGCTTGTGGGGAACATTTCTAATTTAAATCATCCCAGTGGTTGAGTAATGAACTGATATGCCTAAAAGGCTATTTGACAGATGGAAAGGAACTTGTGTTGGTTGTCAATTGAAGAGGAAAAAATAGTAAACTATTTGTATTGAATATGAAGAATTTGTATTGTCATGTTTATTTAGTTATGTTTTATATTGAGGATTTAAGTACCCAACTTGAGCTCCTCAATTTAACCTGAGAACAGAAACATTTGTAAATACAATATGTAAATTTGAGGATAAAAATAATGTGACAAGAAGCACAGATGGGAATCTTCTACTAAAATCATGAAAATGTTCTTTTCACATTTTTTCTAATTCAACTATTCTTTTTCAATAAAGACTCTCACTAGTGTATCATATCTATGTTCCTAAATTCTCTTCTTAGGACTTGATATTTTATAGATCACTCTTTTAAAGAGGACCGGGGTCTTCCAATGCATGATACTATGCTTTGAACATGATGGATTGAGTTGTCCTGGCCCTCATATGCAACCATTATATATTATAGATGTTGCCTGGACTACCAAAGGCTTTCCCCCTTCCATCCTCACTTCAGGACTGGCATTTACTCTGTGTGTGTGTGTGTGTGTGTGTGTGTGTGTGTGTGTGTGTGTGTGTGTATTTATATATTTATTTATATATATATTAATTTTTATCTTTTGCATGTCCTGATATAAGAGAAGGAAAAAGTATTTAAAGATGTACATTAGCAAGAAAAAAGCAGAAGTGTCTCAATAGGAATAAAATATTTAACATTTTCTGTTAGCCTCAACCTAGCAATGAGATGGATAATTTAAATGTTGATCTTAAAGGAAGCTAGGCTGGTAGAACATCACTCCCATTTTTTAAAATGGACACCCATTTCTTCTACTATTGTCCAAGTCCCTGCAACAACAACATGTTTTAGAACAATGGCTCACAGGATAAAGACTTGCTTTGGGATTGGAGAAACTGTGCAGTTGGTGTTCTCAGGGAGGACAAAGCTTTTGATATACTCTTCCCTAGCTGATGGCTTCCCAGAATGACAATTATTTATTTGGCCTAAGTGAAAAGTTGGAAAACAATTTTCTTTCATTTGAAATTATCAAAGGAGGGATGCAGAGACAAAGACACGGAGAATTAGAAGAGTGAGCACAGCTATGACTCCCCAAACGCCTCTTTCATTCCAAAGGTCCAGATGATCATACTTTGGACATTGTGAAAAATGAAATCACCTTCATCAACTCTGACCTGGTAGTTCTTTGATGTTCTCAAAGCAGTTTCTTATTCAAACAATACTGAGTGAAAGTGAACTGTGAGATAGAAGATGCATGTAGTCTCTGCAAGTCTGACCTAAGTCCTCAGCATTTCAGGAACATTTGAAGTGAGGATGCTCAACAATTCTCATTGATTTTACATTACTTCACAATAAAGTTAATAGTGGCAATTGGATTGAATTCTGAGTGAATTAAATCAGGGGGGTTATTGAAATAACAAAACATGGCAGTTTATAAACTGAAAAAACACCTCATTTCTCTTTCTCTTTCTCTTTCTTTCTTAAAGGTAAGCTATTTCTTTAGGTCACTTGGTCTCTGCATTCTTTTTTTCCTTTTAGTTATGAGAAAAGCTACAGACCACACAAGTCCATTCTGCTGTGCCAGGACAGTTTTATGTAGCAATTCCATAATTGGTGTTACATTAAAGAATGGCACAGGAGACTTTAAAGATACAAATAGCATGGTTTACTTGTCATCTTGATGAGATCAGGCTCATATAGAGATTAATAATGTCACTAGGAAATTTTTCCTTATTCATAGCATTTGACTTTTGTGATCATATAAACAAGGCATGAAAAAATATACCAAGAATAAAATAACAGAATTAATGTCTAGACTTTTCACGGCAGTTGGATATCAGACCAAGAACAATGGAAATTACATTTTGATCTCCTCTGGAATTTCAGAGATGATGATTTTTTTCAAAATATGTTTAAATCAAATATATCTTAAAATATTTTTCACAGTTTCATACATATAAATAAAGTATATCAATCATTAATTCTGTCCCATCTTATCCCTTCTTACTTCCCAGGCCCTCCTGTAAACCTTTTTATTTGTCCCCTTCTAATATTAATGGCAATCCCTTCGTGTGTGTGTGTGTGTGTGTGTGTGTGTGTGTGTGTGTGTGTGTGTTACTGACTGACTGACTGTATTTAATCAAGGTTGCTTGCATGACTGTGGGTGCTGTGTGCATATGCGCATGTGGGTTATTTACTTGAGCAAGGGCAGAGTGCCATGGCTGCATCACTGTGAAACAAAGGTCTACCTGTTTTAAATCTAATACAATGATTTAAGTTTTTATGTTTCACCAGTTACCTCCCACTCTATGAAGGCATTCCAGATGAAACATGGGTTGAATCTCTCTCTCTACCCCCTTTTTTGAATACTAGGATGGGACCCAAGGACTCTTATATCCTAAATTTGGATCCTAGTTTTGAAATAGATATCAAAATTGTGACAAATGTCAGAAACACCACAAAATCCATGAAAACAATATATAATACTTAGAAAGTATTAATGCTCAAATGTGTTCTTGTTATTTTCTGACTGCTTTTTCACTACTTATTCTTAGTGTCTCTTAGAGACTTAACTGAATTTCTCTAAATTTCATTTTGAAATTTGTGATACTTGGAAACAAAAACTTTAAAAGGTGATTAAATAAGAGAGAGTAATGGAGGGTTAATGTGATCAAAATATGCTATGTACATATAAATCATGTTACAATGTATCATTATGTAATTATATAGTTTATATATCCCAGAACAAACTAAAGATAAAAGCACCTGAAGTAAAAATAACACTTAAGTGAAATGAGGTCTTTAAGATGTATGTAAACTAGTCTTCCTGGTTCTTCATAGAAAGCTGAGATGAGGATGTGGACACAGAAAGACTCCAGAGGTGGGAGCCTACTAAGGAATGACCATGTGGGAGAAGAGAGGACATTCAAAGGGATGTGAGGACAGGTTGCATACAGAAAGAATGGCTGTGTGAGGGGAGAGAAGGTTGCACATGCAGATTAGAAATAAGCTCAGGACAGAAAAACCTTCTTACATCATAATCTGAGACACATTCGGCATACAGACGACACAGTTTCATTGTTTAGGATACTGACTAAATGCATTGTATCTCTATCTTTGATATGTAACACGTGTTTCTACCTTCTATATACTAAACTGACTTTACACTATTTTCTTCCACAAAAATTTAGAAAACTTATGCAGCCTTTGTTTTAGATGAAGGTTTGAGGATTGGTTTTATTTTGGAATACAGAGAACTTGTCATATTCGACACTGATATACTCAATTTCTTTCAGTATTGTTAGAGTTTTGTGGCCAAAATAATAATTCTGAGAAATTCTAGTTTCCTCTGTTCTCACCTCTCCTGATACATGCATTGGAAGTTGTTTTATGCCACACCATTTTGTATATTCTTGACAAGAGTGATATTCAATTTTCACCAAATGTTGATGAAATTTCCATGTTCAATTTTGAGACTAGGTAAGTCAAAAGTTGGAGAAAACAGCCCACTCCCTCTTGTCCTTTCTCCCTCCTTACTTCACACATTATGACACAAACTATCCATTTCTTCATTACTTTCAGAAAAGTTAAGGGAGTCACCCATTCTAGATTTGCTTTCTCTCTTTAAAATCATGGATAGTAACAAATCCCTTGAACGTGTGCCCCAAGACTTCTACTAGATGCCCCTTGAATGGCCCTTTCCTGATGGTGCTTGACCAACAGGGTCACACTGAAGGAAAAATATGGCTCATTGTTTCATCAGGTCCTGCCACTCTTAATCAATAATGTACATTTCCCCAAGGCAAGGTTCTACAAACTGCTGTATGACTTGATTATCATAAAAGTTGGAATAGCATAATAATCCCCATTGAACACTCTCCTCTTATCAACATCTCCAAGTCCTTTAAAGTACCACCCTGGGTACCACTAATGCAGTCTTCACTTGGCGCTTGTAAGTGGTTCTTTCCAGCATGTATTGATTTTACTTTTTCAAATACCATTCCTTTTTCTATTTCAAAGTCAATAAGGATATTGATTTATTTTTTTTTTTGGTTTTTCGAGACAGGGTTTCTCTGTGTAGCTTTGCGCCTTTCCTGGAGCTCACTTGGTAGCCCAGGCTGGCCTCGAACTCACAGAGATCCGCCTGGCTCTGCCTCCCGAGTGCTGGGATTAAAGGCGTGCGCCACCAACGCCCGGCAGGATATTGATTTATTAGTGAGATGAAAATCTCAGTTACAAAAGTGAACTTGAGGGCTTTAAAAGCAGTGTGACACAGGTAAATTAATCATCACTGCAAATTTCATATCTCATCAATATTAGTAATATATTTGTATTTTGTATATGTATTAATATCTATTTCTTATAATATTCATCATCTATCAATTATCTATCTATCTATCTATCTATCTATCTGTCTGTCTGTCTGTCTGTCTGTCTGTCTGTCTGTCTGTCTATATATTTATCATCTATCTACCCACCTACCTGTCATCTATGTATTTTCTTTTCTTTAAACTTTTTTCATTTTACATACCAACCCTAGTTCCTCTTCCCTTTCTTCCTCCTGTTCCCCACTCCCACCTCCCTCCAATCCACCCCAATCCACTCCTCAGAGAGAGTGAGATCTCCCATGGGAGTCAACAAAGACTTCCAATCAAGTTGGAGCAGGACCAAGCCACTCCCCGCTGCATCATGGCTGAGCAAGTTATCCCACCATAGGGAATGGGCTCCAAAAGCCAGTTCATGCACCAGGGATAAATCCTGGTCCCACTGCCAGGGCCCAACAGACCAAGCCATGCAGCTGTAACCATAGTTTGGTCCCCTGTAGGGTCCTCAACTGTCAGTCCAGAGTCTATGAGCTCCCACTAGCTGGGGTCATGATTTCCCCATCATGGTCTTGAGTCACCCCTACTCATACAACCCCTCTTCCCTCTCTTTGACTGGATTCCAGGTGCTCAGCCCAGTGCCTAGCTGTGGATCTCTGCATCTGCTTCCATCAGTCACTGGATGTGACTCTATGATGACAATTATGATAGTGGCCAATCTGATTACAGGGGAGGGCCAGTTCAGGCACCCTCTCCAGTGTTACTAGGAGTTTTAGCTGGGGTCATCCTTGTGGATTCCTGGAAATTTCCCTGGCACGAGGTAATATATCTTGTATGAAAGCTCTGGAGATGCAGATTTTTTTCTAACTTCAAACCTCAGGAACTTGGCCAGTGGCATGAATTGTCTGTACCCTTTGGATGAGTAAGAGTTTGAAGAAGATGCAAACCAGAGAAGTGAGACAGAGACAGCAAGAGTGGCATGCCAGTCAATCCAGAGAGTTCTAAAGAAGTCCGGGTTTCTGATACAGTGATCAGAAGAAATGTTCTGAAGTTAGGCATCATAAGGCCTTGTTTTTGAAAAGACATCAGCACTCAAAACTGACACTGTTTACTTATCATACCAAAGTACATCTTAAGAAACTCAAGATTAAAAAAAAGTCTATGAAATTTACCCATTGAACTAAAATAAACTAGATGTGGTGTATTCCTGTGAGATTGATTAAGCTTGCTGAATTGAAGGTTGCTAAGAGAAATGCATTTGATGTCTTCTTTTTCTTCTTTTTTACTTTCTTTCAGGTCTCAGCCTGGTAGCACCAGAGTAATAGGAAAGTTAGGATCAAGGATCCTATGGCTTTAACTGGACATCAGTCTTTGACTGAAATCTGGAGAAAGTGGAGGAGATGCTACACTGTAAAAGATGTTTTAAAGTTTTGGGTCTGATTCAAACACTCTGCAGTTGTTTTTGATTGGGTACTGGAATTTCAGGAATTTGAAAAAAAAAAACACACAGAATGTTCCTTTTTAGAAATTAAGTCCGACTGACAAAATTTAGTCTGTTTTAGTGATAGAATTAAAAATATAACTGAATACTTACTATTGAACAACTATGTAGTTGCAATGCCAATTACATCGACTGAAAATGTATACTTAGCATTTGCACTTGATTAATTGTATGTTTTCTAGGTTCGAAGCTCTGTTGAACTATTATTTTTTTGTTAACAGAGGAATGATGGTTGAAGGACATGGGGGAATGTGATGTTATTTTAACAAATGTGGTAAGGGTTGCCGTTCTTGGAATATTATGGGCTGTATTTCATGTTAGTGCCTTTTAAGGTATCTGATCCATCCATTTTTCACTGGGGACATATGTGAATTTCCACCAGTGTTGTTCCTTTTTCCTTATGTCTGCGGTCCCCACTGTCCACCTTTAGAACTTCCTGATGACTCTACATCTCCTTTTCATTGCAAAAGCAATGCTATAATATTTAACGGGATATTCTCTCAGTTTTGCTTTCAGTTCAGGGTCCTGAACCATGTGTTGACTGTTGCTTTATTGGACACCCTATGTCTTGTTTGGGGACCATCAATTATGAACTGACCTAGCCTTTTGTATTTCTTTAAGAGCGTTGATTTCTCCTTTCCTTGTATTTTCATTCAGATAACTCTTCCCCCCTGACTCTGCCATCCCTTTTCAAATTCTTTGGAAAAGATCAATAATCTCCCTTTTCTTTTCCTTGCCCAGGTAACCCTTTCACTCTGACTTCGATTCTGTACCCTTCTAATTCTTCTAGCATCAGGCATGCTTAGTTCCTCAATCCTCCTTTCCACTCACTTCTTGTCTTCGCACAACTAAAATTTCAAAATCTGGGCAATTTCAAACAACCATGTACTTCATCTGAATAGTCCCTTTTCATCTTACCTCTAATAATGCCTTCATTTCCCAAATCAAGTTGCCTGACTTCTTTCATTAATCAATGATTTTTTTTTTAAATCCCTCAACCTGTCTCTTATTTTGAAACTGTTTTCATCTAAGGGGTTATATTGGATGACTCCATGTGAGTCTTCAGTGTTTGTTAGTTATTGAAGGGCCCCCTCTTTGCCTGGAATGCTCTCCTTCCTTGGCATCTAGGATGCAGTTATGTCGCAGACCAATTTGGTGTAGTGATAAATTCCAATCTCCTTACAATGAACTGTGTGCATCTTCATCTGTTCTTGGCCTACTTTCGAACTTTAGCTTACACTGCCTCTGCCATCCTTTCCTTTTCTCTCTCCCAGGAACTATATCTGTACCCATTCTTCTAAAAATAGAGTGCTCAGTGATTGAGGGTTCATGCACATAAGATACACCTCAGTTGAGTTATTTATATGATTGGCTCATTGTGCAGGAGCTAGTTTGAATAATGATTATGTATCAGATAAACCTGTTTTAACACTTCTGGAGAAATCACCCATAAAATGAACGGTGCTAGATGGCCCCTAAAATCTATTCTGGGCCTTATTTCCATGAGCAACCTCAGTGGTCAAAAATGACAGAGTTGGAAAGTTGCATTGGTGATCACCAAGTAAGATATCCTCAGGTATCCCCATCAGCAACTGTATTTTTAAGTGCTTGAGTGTGATGAATTCTCAGTGGATACTTAAGGAATCAATTAGGAGCCACTTTTGTGTGTGTGTTTCGATATGGTGCTCATGTTTCACTGTGTGTTTCTCTTTTGCTTTGGGTGAGAAATTACAAAGAAAATCTACACATTTCATCTACCCATCACATAAGAGCAGGCAGCAAGTGTTGGACAGCTTAGCTCAGGGGACTGCACATCATAGGCTTGCATCAAAAATTTAAATGATTGAAATAGTTGATATTTACAAGCAACATTTATGCAATAAAGACAACTCCTTCTAAGTAGGGAGTTATATAAAATGCAGTTGTTTACTTGCCATGCCATTTCAAAGATGATCTCAGGCCTTCCTCATAAAATTACCTTTCTGATTTTATTTTGTTATTTTATTTTTAATTTTTTTTATGATCCTAAGAGCCAAACTCCCTGTGAGTGGTTGTTTCCTGCATGACATGTCTGTTTTAAGGTCTTTCACTAAAGCAGAATAACAGTAGCCAAGAGGCATTTGGCATATTTTAAATGTAATTTTAACTGTAATTCATTATGCTACTAATATTTGCAAAATATGTATGGCAAACAAATTAGGCATGATACCTATAGTACATTATATGTGAAATAATTATTTAAAATTCTTACTTTTCTTCATGTATTAATAGCAGTTAGTAATGTATTTTACTTTCAGAGTATTACTGACAACAAATCCTAACTCATTCCTTAGGGAGATTTCATTTTTATTTTCTAGAAAAAAAAAGATGGTAAGCTTGCTTTTTAAAAAAGTCAATAGTAAAATAATATTTAAAGACTGTGTAAAAATTCCTCCCGAATAATTCTTAACAACAACAAGATGGGGAGAATAGATATGTTCCATGTCTTTATTTGTTCATTTTGTGGTTTTCATAGAAATACAAGCACTTTTCTTCCAGCCTTTCTAGGTGCTAGTATTAGAGGGATTGCAGACATAGCTTTGGATATTGGAATCAGAAAGGAATCTGATGGGAATGTGCCGGGAAATATCTTGTTTCCAGTTAAAAGTGGAAAGCAATAGCTGACCCTTCCCCTTTCTTCTGTGAAAAACAGCTTAGTGTGAAGTTGGAGCAGCTATCTTCACAATTTGGATTTCCATACTTATGGAATTTCCAGCAAATCACACTTAAGGCTCAAAATATCTTATTCATTGGGCCAATCCATATATCAGAACCTAAGAATTTGTTTCTTTTTTGTCTTTTGATGGATGTTTCACAACCCAGATGTTCATGACCGAGGAAATTAGGGAGCCAAACATTAATGCTTACCAAAGTCAACGTGATATGGTGCTGCTAAAGCTTGTTGTCTTACAACAATAGTGGTTTAGGATATAACTCAAGGGACAAATTAAAATGAAAGCAATGCTTTACTAAGATGGAGCAAAGGAAAGGGGAGAAACTGTATAATTATTATTATTTTTAAAATAAACTCATTTATTTATTCACTTCCTTCTTTCCTCTTTCTTCTTTCTTCCTTTCTTCTTTCTTCCTTTCTTCTTCCTTCCTTCCTTCCTTCCTTCCTTCCTTCCTTCCTTCCTTCCTTCCTTCCATCCTTCCTTCCTTCCTTCCTTCCTCCCTCCCTCCCTCCTTCCCTCCCTCCCTCCCTCCTTCCCTCCCTCCCTCTTTCTCTCCATACATCAGGCTGGCCTTGAAGTTATAGAGATCCACCTGCCTCTGCCTCTGGAGTGCTGGAATTAAAGGTATGTATCACCAAATAAGCAACATTTTTTGACGTTTTCAAAAAGGGCTAAACAAGAAATGTTAAGGAAAATGAGAAGTTAAGGAAAAGTAAGTAAAAGAGTGTGGATGGCTCAAAGAAAGAAAAATCTTTCAGTGGCTGGTCTATGGCTTTTTATAGAACTTATGTTAGAAATTAGACAAAGACTGGAAAGTGGTTTCTATTGAGATTGATTGGTTCCCTGGCTTTGTCTTGTGACAAGTCGATTAAAGGATCACTACCACTCTGATCAGGCACTTCTATAAAGCCAGAAAGATGACACAGGATGCTCAGCTTGATCACCTAGTTTTATGTGTTTGTGCCCTTCCTCTGTCCTCCTCCAACTGTTGCTTTGATGCTTACTGACTTTGACTCATCTGATAGCCATTATCTCTGGGTGGAGTTGCTACTCTCCAACCCTGTAAATGTCGCTGGTCTTAGACCTCAGTGAGGTTTGCTAAATTTTAATTGAACTGTGTCCTTTGTTCTCGTATGTATATAACCAGGCTGTAATTCTACCATGGTGAAGAGCTAGCTCCTACTGCAGCTACCAAGAAGTAGTTATAATTTTCCTTGGTTATCTCCTATCTAGTACCTGTCTTACAGAGTGGTCTGGATGTGTTAGCTTTTTGTTGGAAGTCATCTTTATTCTTTAATTTATTCTGCTACAATTAGCTGAATCAGAAGCCTGGTTATATGAAACAACAACAACACAAGTTTCTCAGAGCATGCCTGCTTGTGTATATGTGATGGGACGAGGAAGGGGCTTACCTTCTCGAGCTCTGTCTTTCTCCTCACCTTCTCAGCTTGGCTATCTCATAATAGCTGCATGCCTTTTTTTTTTTCTTATCCTAGTATTCTTGACTATATCATTTTAACTCTAGTATTTCTTTTAACATTAATGTCTGTTCCACATTGAATCATTTGGTTTTTAAAGGTTTAGATTTATTTTATTACTTTTATTTTTGTTTATGTGTATCACTGTGAATATATGTCACATGTATGCCAGTGCTTGCCAAGAAGAGAGTATTGGATCTCCTGGATCTATATCGAATTCTCCATCAGTACCTTCCTGGTAGATATTTTCCCAGGGCTCAGAATAGACACTACCAGTGGTGAAGAATTAAATCTGAGGGATATCAAATGAATCTAAGTACACCAGGCTCTTTAGACCATCCACTTTATTTTTCTGAGTCAATTCTATCTACACAGCTTCTTTTCTATTCTCGTACTTTGCTCCTCTCTGTCCCTTCTTCTGCTGTTTTCTCATTGTTCTGTCTTAGTTCTTTCCATCTTTGTTCTCTCCTGGTCTCTGAACTTTCCAGATATAAACACATACAATCAGCAATCCTTTGGCTGTGCTGTTTTCTGGCAGGGAGGGGGGAAATTTACTCAGTTGCTAGGCAACCTGCATCACAATGTGTAGTGTTTGGTTAGTAAAAGCACTTTTGCTCTGAGTTAATTGCAAAAAGGGGAAATCTTTAGAACTAGGAATAGCACCTGGGCTGAGATAAAAGAGGGAGGACAAAAGCTTAATTTGCACAAGAAACGAAGCTTGGCACCTATCCTCCACCTGGCCTTGTCCCTTGTCTCCTTGGGTCAGTAGGAATATTTACCTTATCTCAGTAACTAGCAGATGGCCAAAACACCATCCCAGAATTGTAAGGAATAAATCTCTTAAATTAGGTCTTGTGTAAATAAACTTTGGTGAAGGTAAAGAGTTAAGGATTTAATTGTTAGTGGTTATTTTCTCCTATCTGTAGGTGAGAAGAGCTAATGTTTATCTATTTGCAATCTGTCCTTGGATGTAGAGCAGTATCTAGGTGAAATACTTTTGTCCAGAGAATGACCCTGACCAGATGTTTGTTAATGAAGAATAAACAACTGGAAAATGTTATCCAAATACCCCAAATGTATTGGGGAAGTTGTGCCCAATCAATGATCAATCAGAAGATCTTGTGGAAAAAAATCAAATGGGAAATCTACAATAGCACACAAGAGATTTGCTACAGGAAACATCTAATACATTCAAAAGCCAATATCCCCAAAACTCCTTGAGTTTTGGCCTTATCCTCTGGAAGAGTTCTTGACTCTTTTGCCATTGTCAGCTGAATTCCTATTGCATATTTCTGTGGCTCGCAGTAGATCTAAAGTTACAGGCATTTTTGAACTGGCATATATGAGTGTTGGGAACCAAATTCCAGACCTCTGTACAAGGAGCAAGCAGTCTTAGCTGCTGAGCTATCTCTATAATTTATCATTTAGTCTTTTCTTAGGATGTCCTTAAAGTCTCAGTCTTTATGCATCTTCCTCCATGTACTGGGATTACAGGTGTGAACTATCATGCCTGGCTTCAGGTAAATGTTTTCTCTTTTTTTTAATAGTTAGCCAAACAGTGGCAGTACATGCCTTTAATTCTAGCATTTGGCGAGGCAGAGGCAGGCAGATCTTTGTCAGTTTGAGGCCAGCCTGGCCTACAAAGTGAGTTGTAGAACAGCTAGAGCTACACAGAGGAACCCTGTGTCAAAAAAACAAAACAAACAAGCAAAAACGATTGTCACTGTCAATATTTATTCTTCCATCATTTTCAGATAAATCTGTCCCAATAAATGCAGTGTCTGTTTCTTCACTTAATAGAAGAGATTTTTGGTGTTTTTGACAATTTGATCTGGCATAGATCTGTTATAATTCAAAGTCCTTAGACAAAATCCTTCAGTATTTTATAGCAGGCCAATAATAAAGTTTGCAAGTCAAATGATCTGAATTGGACTCAGTGACATTTTATGAAATAAATGAGGTTTGAGTTTGATGCTGGGATCTAATCGTAAGGATCCAAATTAAATCCAGTGACCATCGTGAGGACATCATGGAGATTCATGACATAAAATAATATAATATGGATATACATTGAGGAAATAATATTGCAGGATCATTCTCTTGTACCTGCAAAGACCAAAGGTTGTTCTCTCTCTCCCTTTTGCCCCTCTCTTGCCTTTTCTTCTTCTCAGTTTCATCTTGCATGTGTAGGGGGCCATATCCCAGGTCTTATACAGGCTAAGCAATTGTTCCACCACCTGAGCTATAGTTCCAGTCTTTAATGATTTTTTTAAAACTGCTTTTAGTGTGTGTGTGTGTGTGTGTGTGTGTGTGTGTGTGTGTGTGTGTGTGTGTATCAAGGTGATGTAGGTCTGAGGACAACTTTGTGAAGTTCATCATCTTTTTTTTGGTATGTGTGTTCCATATATTGAACACAGGTTGTCATGATTGTTTTGCATACACTCTAACAATTTACCCATCTCCAGAGCCCTTCCTAAGTTTTATTTGAGATAAATTATAGCTGGATGCTGAGTTAAGAGGAGGCACACACATTTTCCCATCATGATCCATGAACTGTGTACTACTAGCTATGGAGTCCCCATAGGACTAAACCAGGCCCTCTGGATAGGAGAGACAGTTGGTTAGCTTGAACTGTTTGGGGGCCCCCCAGGCAGGGGGATTGGGATCCATCCCTGGTTCATGGGTGGGCTTTTTGGAGCCCAGTGCTTAGGGTGTAACACCTTGCATAGCCTTGGTGTAGGGAGGAGGGGCTTAGACCTGCCTCAGCTGAGTGTGCCAGGCTCTGCTGACTCCCCATGGGAGAATGTGGGAAATTTGGAAAATGTGGGGTTGGGGGTTGGGTTAGGGGGAAGGCTGGGGGGTGAGAGGAGGGAAGAGGAGGGGATCTGTGATTGGTATGCAAAGTGAATAGAAAAATTCTTAATAAAAAAAGAAAAGAAAGAGGAGGCACACAGAAGGCATATACTCAATCCCTACTCTTGTAAACTGTCAAGTTTCACTGGTTACTTAAGCTTTCCCTGCTGTGAAGGGGCCTCCTATCAAATGCAGGTCCTACTTGTGAAAACTAGTCTTTTCTATGCTACTGAAAAACCAGTAGATATTTGCCCCCTTCTTTTTCATTTGAGTTTGATATTTACAATTATTTTTTAATGAAGAAAGTTTTGCTTTGTTAAATAGATTTGTGTTACTTTCTAATTACTTTATGAGAAAAGCATTAATAGTTAACCAAGCTTGCAGAATGACTGAAAGTTTATTTTCTCCTTAACTCTCTGTTTTAGTTGCCCAAAGGCGTACTATATAGATTAGAAAATTTTGAAGTGGTATGTGTGCATTTTGTGCTGGCATTCTACATAACATTATGTTTATCTTATAATTCATAAAATATTTAAGTATCCTGGTTATCACTGTTCATGTTTTCCATTATTAACACATGAAGGTATTTATAAATGCTCATTTGATATTTTTTAGTAGATTTGGAAACTTGAATTTAATATTTCACTGTTAAGAAAGGAAGTAAGTAAGCCTCATTTCTGTGATTTATGTGTGTGTGTAACTTTTATTGACTGTTCTGCTTGAAAATATATTACATTTTCCAATATTATTGGTGTAGTTCTAATTTTCTAACTTTGTGTTTCATTGCTCACATGTAGACCTCCTGGTGCATGAGTAACTGTTATACACTAATTCCTTCAGGGACATGTTACTTTCAAGATGAATCTGCATTGCTCTCTTAACTCACTCTACAGATTTTTGGAATGCAGAATAACCTTGCTTTCCCCACCCCTGTGTCTCCTTTGCTGAAACAGTATCATCCTCCTGGACATCCACCAGAGCTGTCGTTAGCCTATCCTCATAATGCTCCTAAAAATACCTACTCACCCAGGGCTTCGGAAGTGTGCTCACTATAGCCAATGCCCCAGTGAGGAAGTGCAGCTTGACTGAGCTGTCACAGTACCACATCTTTTTCATATTTTGTGGAGTCACTATTTCGAGCTAGAATTGAGATTCAGCGTCAGCACTTTCCCACATCTCAGTGGTGATCAGTATTCTTGCTCTGCAGGCTGAGGGGGGGAAAGTGCTTCTTTGTCTGTATCTGTTCTGACAATTTGATATATTTAGGTTCATCTTATGAATATCGTTTGGTGGTATTTTTGGCATTCTGTAAAAATAGATGTTTTTCAGCTGCATAGAGCTATGGTTTATAATAAAATTTATATTGCGGTGCTCATGGCAGAAATTATGATGAAGCTAAATGGTTCTTTGCAGTCTAAGCAGCCTCACCATTTTCAAATGTCTTTTCATTTAACCTGGAAAATTAGTAATGTTCATTACTTAAGATTATTTACACTTGATTATGCTTATTTCTTGAAGGGTTTTATCACTGTTGTGATCAATAAATCTTACTAACCACCCTCTAAAATTGTACTTTATATGAGTTCATCGGACTTAATAAGGCCATTAGCCTTAGGATACATATAGTCTTTGGCAGGGTAAAGCAATGTGCTTTGGAGAAATTTAAGTATTCTCCAAACACACCCATACTATAGCTGAGTTATGGATTTGATTTTGTGCTAAATCTGATGCATCCAGAACATTTAAAATACCAGTCTGTAAATTCAACTTATTTTATGTTAATAGGCCAAATGGTATGGTTTAAAAAAGCCCATTTTATGTTTTTTTATTAATTTTTTTTTGTAGAAAACCTTTTATCTGTATGTTGTTAGCCATATTCTCATAACTAAAAGCTGGGGATGAACAAGTACAAAAGTGTTCTTGTCCAGTTAAATAAACAAGATGTGGTACATAAAAAAAGGAAATACAGCTGAGGTTTAAAAAGGAAGGGGATTTTGATATATGATACAGCAAAAATGAGGCATGAGTAAGTACTTTGCACTAAATGATGACAGTGATACTTCCAAGGCATGAGAGTGTGATTCTGAATCCTGTCTCAAGGACCAATTCCATCTCCCTTCTTCAATAGTTCTCCTGTCACCACTGTGAGGAAGGAGGAGACATATTTGATATTTGGAGGAGAATCAGACCTAAAGAGCCAGTCCTATGTTTTAATGACATAGCATCAGTCTAAATATTATGGTCTGTGAGAGTAGAAGGAAAATACAAAGGGACATGTGGCCAAACTTTGTAGTGCTCCTGTAAGTGAAAGCTGAATATTTCACAACTTTTAAAACAACTCTAAGATCACTTCAGGGTAGTATTTAGTGTAGTTCATTTTAGGGTAGTTTACTGTAGGCATTCAAATTTGCACACAAATGCTCTTGGACTTTGGGTTTTGGAAGATTTGACCTGGTGAATGGCCACCGTGTGCCGTTTCTAGAGACTGATGTGGTATGGAAGGAGATGACCCTCCCATCTAATCAGATAGCAGAAAGAAAGCATGCCACTTGCACTGATTCTGAACTTTTGAACACTCATTATGAGCTTTTTATATTATTTAATTCTCTTTTTTCTCTTACTTATTGTTTTCCAGTGCAGGGGAGAAATTTTGGGGAGTTGCACATTCTAAGCTACTGTTCTATCACTAAGACACCCTAAAAATTTGGTAAAAACACACTTGAAATCAGCCACATTTTAAGTTCAGTTCCATAGTGTTAAGTACATGTGTTGTGTAACCAATTTGGATCTTTCCCTTTTTAACAATACTTAAGCTTTCTACTCTTTCATTCTGTTCGCAGCACCTTTTTAGTACTGTCTCTGTGAACTCAGTTATGCAGGTACCTCACATAAGCATAATCACACATGGAATATCTGAGGGGTAAATAATTGTGTGTAATTTAGGATGAAAGCCTTTCATCTTATTGATAATTATACTATTTTGGAATCCCCTTTCTTTTCCTAAAACTCAGCCATCATCCTTTATACATTTTCTTTCTTTACCTGAATATGAATGCTTTTTTTTTTTTGCTTCTGCATTTTTTTTGTTGTTGTCGTCAACATGGCTCCTACAAATATACATGTAAAAGTACCTATTATATATCCTGCTTTCTACTATGTTGGGTAAATACCCCAAACTGAAATTGCTGGATCATAGTGCAGTTCTATTTCAAATTTCTGAGGGACAACCCTACATTTTCTGTTGCTATTGCATCATTCCCTTTCTGCCAGCTGTGCACTGAGCTTCCAGTGTCTTCACATCCTTAATAAACCTTCATCTCTGCTGTTTGTATATTTTACTTGTTTCATGGTAACTATTCTAATAGGGGGTCACAATATCTAGTCTGAGTATTGCTTTAATTCTCAGTGGTTTGGTACTCTGAGGGTCTTTTCATGCCTTTATTGGTACTTGGATTTTGCTTGAGAACAATCTATTCAATCCTTTGCTAATTACTTGTTTGGACTTTAACTTTAGAATTATAGGAGTTCTTCATAGATTCTGAACATTAACCATTTTTAAACACATAATTTTGGATTTTTCCTGTTTTTTTTTATGTGAGTTGTATCATTGATGCCCAGAAATTAATTTTGATGCAATTTCACTTATCTGTGTGATATTTTGTTCCATTCTGTTTGTAGAAAATCACGTTAATTCCAATAGCATGAAGACTTGCCCATTTTTCTCAAAATGATTTATAGTTTTAGCCTTATTTTATTTACTGCTCTGATGTATTTTGAATTGTTTGTATGCAATGTCAGATAAGGAACAACTTTGTTATTTCACATGTACATATCCACTGTCCCTAATACACTATGTGTTGGAAAGACTGTCCTTTCTACATTCTATAGTCTCAGCATCATCTCAAATCTATTTACTTACATATATGGCACTCTGTGTCTAGGCTCTATGGTGTGCACTGTCATATTTGGGTCAGAGAAATAAGTGTCTTGTGTTTGCTGTTAATGTAAGAGAGAAATATGAAGCATCATGATGGACTTTATTTAACTGAAAAGAAAACGCTTAGCTATGCCTGGGAGATTGCAGAGAAATTATCATTTTAGAATTAGGACGACTTTTAAAATGCTTGTTAGGTCTATATAATTGCTGGTTTTAGTATGGAATATGTGGAGTTCACATGGTAAATTGATTAAAACGACAAAACCAGCAACCCGTAATTTTACATAACAAGGATATATAACTCTATTGTTGTCTTAATATGTTATTTCAATCCAATTATTAGTCATATTCTTTGTAATTTGCCACCTCACTGAGGATATTTTATAATAAAATATGAAGAAAACAAGATGTGATTTTTAATGCTTCACATGCATACACACATCAAGTTCCGTTTTGTAGCTTTTATTGACTTTTCACATACAAATCACATAGTTTCTTTAAGACTTGCAAAAATTAAGTAGGAAGACTTCTCTGGCCAAGACAGTACACAGAGTAATAACAATGACTATGCAAAAATGCAGCAATAACTTTCAATGATCTGTCAGTTGGTATAGTTTCAGTAGAAGACATGTTTACTTGTGAAGATTAGGAACAAGTCTGCACAATTTTGTTTTCTTTAGTGCTTTTTATTTAAATCAATGATAGGAAACACTTAATTTACCTACAGATTTATTTCAATCATACATGACAGCCATTGATATCTATGTCAGGATAAACAATAACCTCCAAGATGTCCATATCCTAGTTGAGGATTATGGAATGTTACTATATAAAGTAAAAGAAGCTTTGCCTATGCAATTAACTGACGTATATTAAGGTAAGGAGATTATTGTGGATTATTCAGCTGAATTCAATATAATCTCCTTGGGTCCTGACTAAAAGCAAGATGTTCAGAGTCAGAAAGATGATTGGTCAATCCTCTATATTTGATGTTAGAGATAGAACATGACTCTTTGAGCAAGGGATGGGGTGGTAATTGAAGTTTACCAAGGGGAAAGAAACATACTCCTTTAGAGCTGGGAGAGGACCAGTCCTGATACCCACTTACATTTTTGTCCAGTCAGACGAATTTCACATTTCTCACCACCAGAACTGTAAAGACTGGTAAATGTTCTTTTGAGTCAACAGGTTCATGGTTGTTGGTAGCCATGGAAAACATGTGGTCTGAACATATAGCTTCAAAAAAATAAAATCAAATAACCCTCAGCTCCTTCATAATTAAGGGTTGTGCATGCAAGCTGCACTCTGTATTACTTGTATGCAGGCTATTACCTGTTCCTGCAAGTGTTTCTTTCTTTTCTTCCTTTTTGCTTACAAGTGAAAGTAGGTGTGACCTTGGCATTTTCATCAGAGTAGCGATGTATACTTTATTTAAATAAGATAATATTGAACCGTCAAGTAGCAGGCTGTGGTTTCTATTCACAAATCAACTCCCATGCTACAAATGGTTGAGTTTATATACATACACACACCTGATACACAGATGTATGCACGCATGCACACACACACACACACACACACACACACACACACACACACAAATTTTGTCACAACCTATGGAGAAAAATATGTGTGTTCAGTAAACTTACCTGTGTATGGTAAATAGAACTGTGCAAAGACTTTGCTAGTGATGTAAAGAGTCATTTAATTTAACTGATGCTTCTGCTCAAGAAATGTACCGTGGGAAGAAGGGAATGAAACAAAATACTATACAAGCAGGCTTATGGGTCTGGAGACAGATCTTGAGATATCACCTGTCTCACCATTGACTTCCCTGAGTGGAAGTACAGCATATACAGGACAATAAACCGAACAGCCAAAGAGCAAACTAGTCAAACGTGGTGGCTGGTTCTTGTATTCTCAGGAGCTGGTAAAAGAAGACAGGAAGATCAAATGTTTAAAGCCAGATAAGACCAAATAAATAAAAACAACAAACAGAAAAGTAAAGAAAAAGAACATTCCACAGACGTGCCTGTTCCTTTCATCTCTCTACAGAAAGACTCCTCTTGCACTTGAGCAGTAGGAACTTATATGCCAGTAGCCAAGTTTGTATGGCCCTATATTATCCTACAGATGTATTTTATCCCACAGCATATGTATTGTGAGATCAAGGTCTGGTTTGCCCCTGGTAGCTACACTTATTTTCTTTCAGACCATGCTGTAGGTATAATTCTACCCCCAAGCATATGACTGAGCCCATTTCCATGGCGGCTGCTGGCCTCTTTCTGTTAATCTATTCTGCCCAAGAGAAGGCAGTTACTCTGCTTTCCCAAATCCCAAGCAACATTCATTTTTCACAATGTAGAAGAAGCTTGATTGTGCAGTCTGCTGTGTTCATATGTGCTGTGGGATGTGCTTTATGTTAAATGTGTTGCTCTGATTAGTTAATAAATAAAACACTGATTGGCCAGTATCCAGGCAGGAAGTATAGGTGAGACAGAGAGAAGAGGATTCTGGGAAGTGAAAAGCTGAGGCAGAGAGACACTACCAGCCAGCCGCCATGACTAGGGAGATGTAAGGTAGCAGTAAGTCACGAGCCATGTGGCAACTTATAGACTAATTGAAATGGGTTAATATAAGATATAAGAACAGCTAGCAAGAAGCCTGCCACAGTAATACGGTTTATAAGTAATATAAGTCTCTATGTGTTTACTTGGTTGGGTCTGAGTGGCTGCGAGACTGGCAGGTGAGAGAGATTTGTCCTGACCTTGGGCCAGGCAGGAAAACTCTACACATATGTATCTGAGGAAATCCTCCACATAAAGGAAAAGACCCTAGAGTGCAATGGAAATGGTAAATTTTTTAAGTACTTACCATTGATCAAAACAATCCACAATGAAGTTTTAAATACTAGATCATTTCATTTTCATAGCCTTCCCATGAAGCTGGCATTCCTAAACTTTCCACTTTGCAAATAAGAACACTGAGAAATAAAATTTACTAGATATGTGCATTCCCAAGGCCCTAAGTGGCAGGGTTAAAATTGAGCTGAAGGTAGCTCTGGAGCATTTGGGCTTTGTTCTCACTTATCCCTCTCAGAGTTTGCATAGGGTATGAGCAATGTAAAGGAGATAGCACTTTTTAGGCATTTACAAGATTAAAGATCACGGAAAGACAGAGACCCAAAGCAAAAGAATTCTCTCCCCAGGTCTCAGAGTGAGAGATGAGATCAGAGGTGATATTCATGCCTGCTGGTGGTCTGGCATAAGTCAGTAAAGCAAGAAGGGTGAAAGTTAAGAAAGCTAGGCCTTATTAGTACAGGCAGAGGTTTGGGGTTTGAATCTACTTTATGTAAGGGACAAAAAGCATTTGCTAAAGATGAGTCATTCTACATAGGAAAGTGTCCCTCCATGTTTTGAATGAGCTGCTAAAACCAACCACATGGATTTCCAAAGCCATTGACACAGCTGGGATTTTATTATAGATTTACCACAGTGAAAGATAATGTGGAGTTATTGCTCTGTACCCAGGATACAGCTTGTAATCATGTCTCTCCTTTTTAAGAGAATTGAAAAAGTATGTGTGAAATCTGAGCTGATTTGCAGAAGCATAAATTATCACACAAGCCTTTGCTTGGGAGTGCATCCTTGTCATTCGCTAAGACTTTGCTGAAAGAGAGACATAGTTCCCTTAACAGGAACACTTTGCATCTTGGAATGGGCTTGTGAGTAAGGTGACTATTTGGAAACCTACCACTGGCCCCTTCCTCTACCAATGGAGAATTCTGCAGGGGCTGTTCTGAGTCTCATTTCCCTCCTGGTTCAGGCTAGCTGCTTCTGTGGTGTGCACCTGCTCTTCCGTTACCTCCTTCATAAGGGTAGAGCCCATTACCTCCCTTTCTGCTGTGCACAGACAGCAAGATGGGTGGAGCACCAGCACAGCACCTCATCTACATCCTGAGCCCCTAGAGAGTATGGACTGGATGACATTCAGTACACGAGAGTGTCTGACACAGTATTCTTGCTTAAAAATTGAAACAATTATTTCAATCAAACATTTGCATGGAGAGATAATGCTATTTCAACCAGCAAAGAGAAAAAAATGCATTGCTGCCAAGAAGTAATGAGCTGGCCACCAATATGCATACATATTAGTGTATGTTTGTACCGTGTGTGTGTGTGTGTGTGTGTGTGTGTGTGTGTGTGTGTGTGTGTGTGTTTTAGAGGCAGAGGGGATGGAGACAGAGATGGGCATTAAAAGACAGAGAGAGAGAGAGATTGTGTGTTATGGTATAGTGAAAATTGGCCTCTGGCACAGAATGTCAGCTCCAAGTTATACATAAATTGTCTTAGATAAAAAATGTGCAGAATCAGGATGAAAAGCAAAACTAAAGCACAAACCAAAGTTTTCGATTCACCAAAATTATCATTAGAAACGAGGAGTGCATAAAGAAAGCACATGCTTTCGGTTTCCTAACAAAGGAATTCATTTCATACCACACTTGTAGTAACTCTGAGCTATAAACCTCTTGCATATTTTAGATGGTGAGGTATCTCTTGAAAAAAGTTCACTCTTAAAACTTTGGGATTTAATTTCAGCTATATTTACATGTGCATGTTTTAGGATTGGGATCACATAACATATAGGTATATGTTCAGCTTTCTTTGTTTAAAAATACATGGGAAACTTTCACTGTTTCTATATCATTTAAATATACTTTAAATTCTTACATACATTCTATTTTTGTCAGTTCGTTCATTCATTCATTCATTCATTCATTCATTCATTCATTCATTCACTTATCAAACATTTACTGAACACTACCCTGGGCCAAGCAATATACTTAACTTTGGAGGTGCAAAAGTCAACGGATGGTGTTGCTGCTCTCCAATAAATTTGCTTCAAAGATACAGGTTATGTGGTTGTGATTATCCTTTTTATGTGTCAACTTGACTAAACTTAGTACTACTAGGTAGGTAGTAAGGGAATATTTCTAAGTATGCCTCTTTAGTATGTTTCTGAAAGATATTAGTATTTGAAAATGCACACTGAACAATAAAAAGTGAAAAATATTGTCCTTTTTATTGAGAATTCAAGGAAAAAAGAAAAAGCCGAGGAGGGTACAGTTCCTCTGTAACTCACTGAGGCGATCTCGAGCTGCCTCACAGTACTGTGGCTCCTGGTTCTTGGCTTTCAGACTGAGATATGGATTTATAACATTGGTTTCCTGTTTTCAGGGGTTGGGATTGATTTTCACCTTGGCTTTCCTGCCTCTTTATCAGACAACCGATCATAGGATTTTTCGTTCTTTGTGTTTTCATATGTGTGAACCTGGCTGAGGATAACGTTGTCATGTATTATTTGTCAAAAGCTTGGCCCTGAGTTTGGATCCCCAGTCTCTACACAGAAAGCTGGCTTTGTGGTGGGAAACTTGCAACCTTGTACTGGGCATATGTGTCGAGAGGACAGATGGGCTTGTTGGCCAGCCAAGCCAGTCTAGCTGAAACAGAAATTAATCTCTGGGTTCAGTGAATAATCTCTGAGTTCCTCAAAATAATAAGGTGTATATGGGTAGTGGACAGTAGTTGACATTAACTTCTGGCTTCAGTATTTGCTTTCATAGGCCTGTATACACTCATATACCACATATACCACACACACACACACACACACACACACACACACACACACACGTAGTAACACAGAGACACATAAATATACACACCATGTATCTGTAAACAAAGCTCACATAATATCTGATCATCTATTATATATATATATATATATATATATCATATCATCATATCATATATTGCATTTTTCTATCCATTTATCCTTTTGTGTATAATTTTCAAAAAGTGCTAACAGAGTACCAAATACTATCAGTTGGCTAACTTGACATTCATGGCCTTATCTCTTGACAGTCTCAGAAACTGGAGCTGGAAAAGAAACCTTCTAAACTTCTCTTCCAGCTGCAGCTGGTCATGCAACTCAGTTGTAGCTTATGTGATTGAAATGCAAGAGAGGGACAAGATTTCTGGGAAGATTTTGCTTTTCATATAGAGGGCCTGATACATTGAGATTCTTGACAATCATTTCCTTTCTTTTATTTTTTCTACTTTCATAGAAAGCATGATATTTGGGTTGTCTTTTCTGTCAACTATGAATATAGAGGCAGCCTACTGAGGATTTCAGGAAGGAAAACCCTATTCCTCGGGGTATCACTGAATACCTGAGCAGGTCCAGCACTGTGTGTGAAGAGAGTCTTTATGTAGCTTCATCTCTGCTTTCCTGCCTATGTGCCTATTACATTCTCTTGTTCTCCCTCCTTTCCCCCTGTAGATTGATTTCCCTCTCACAGGTCCCTTTCTGTGTTCATAAAACACACACACACACACACACACACACACACACACACACACACAAACACACACACACACACACACACACACACACACCAATCTCAATCTAGACTTATGCATAAGAGAAAATTATGCAGTAATTGTCTTCATGAGCTTGGCTTATTTTACTTAACACTGTGATCCCCAGTTCCATCCATCTCCCTGCATAGGTCATGATCACATTCTTTCTCGTGGCTTAGTAAAACTATACTGAGTAGATATATACTTGTCCTTTGTCGATTCATCTGTTGAGGGACATGTGGGCTTATGCTGCTGTTTCTGTCATGAATAGAGCAGCAATAAACATGGATGTGCAGATATTTTCAAAGATGAGGTGAAATTAGCTTGACTTGCAACGTCAAAGATGCCCGCAAAGAACTATCATTTCATTTGTTGTTCTAATGGCAAAAATCTTCTCCACACCTTGAAGTAAAGAGATTATGGCAAAAAAACAAAACAAAACAACAACAACAACAAAAAACCCAAACCCAAACAAAAATAAAACAACTAACCCTGACTTGCTAAATTTTGACTGGTCAAATTTCCTGATATTTATAACTAGACACAATAACAATGTTTTCTATTATTTAGCCAAACTATTTTTATTGCATCTTTAGTCTCTTGTCACATTTCCCCCATTTTAAACTATGCTATAAAGAATAACTTCATCAGAACAAAGGTTAGGGCAAATGAAATTCTGATAAAATAAATTGTGTGGTATACAACTGCAAGACACAACAAACTGCTGACACACTTAAGACATATTTAGATGAATTAACACACAATTTAGACATATTTAAATTTGAAACAGTTTGCCTTTCAAAATACAGAAGAGCACCCATTGCAAATGAGAATTACTTCCCAGTTATATCTCTTCAACTCATAGTATGGGTTTAATAATGGAAATAACAGATTTGATTTCAGAAAACAGCCCCACATGCTTTTTGTGAGAAAGGAGAATTTAAAATTAGTAGAGTCACCTTTGTTCAGCTCACATTTGGGCAATCCTGTGACTTAATGAGTGTGTTGCTCCGTATGCTTCCAGGAGACACAGTCTCATAGTCAAGTTCTTGGTCCTCTGGCTCTTTACTTTTTCTGCCTATCTTCTTAATGTTCCTTGAGCCTTAGTTGCAGGAGTGGTTTGAAGGTGTATCCACTGGGACTGAGTTCCACAACTCTGTATTTTTATTGGTTGTGATTTTTTGTAGCTTTCTCCATCTGTTACAAAGACAAGTTTCCTTGATGATGGGTAAAGACTACACTTCTCTGTGGCTATAAAGACAAATATTTATAAATTGTTGTTAAGTGTTATTCTGGTTTGGTGAATTGGTAGATTCTCCTCCAATAACTGTGACTTCACTAGCATTGAGTAATTAGCTAGTTTTCTAGTACCTAGCATGGTTTCTCCCTTGTTTAGCAGATCTTAAGTCTAATTAGACACTGCGTGCTAACAAGTGAACATGCCATAGTGGATGAAGATAAGCCTCTGAGGCCTTCACCCTATATACAGAACTATAGGCAACTGAGGAAAGCTGGAAATGGGAGGCGTAGTCTTGATCAGGAAAAAAACCACACTAATGGTTGTCTAGTGCTTAAGATTAGCACTGAATAGTTACATTGAGAGAGCATTATACAGACTGAACAGGTTATGTAGGAATTTATATGTATATAAACAAATGTGTACACAGAATAACAATTGGTGGAGAAGAAAGTTATTGATTTGAAGGAGAGTGGAGTATATGGAAGGATTTAGTAGTGGTTCTCAACCTTTTTTAACTAAGGAATTTTTTTATCCATTTTACATGCCAACCACAGGTCCCCCTCTTTCCCCTCCTCCCACCACAACCTTCTTAATGCTGCAACCCTTTAATTCAGTTCCTTTTATAGTGGCCCCATTCATAAAAATATTGTCATTGCTATTTTATAACTGTAATTTTGCTCCTCTTATGAGTCATAATGCAAATATTTGTGCTTTCAAATGAACTTAGGCAACCCTTGTGAAAGGGTCATTGTGTCCTTAAAGGGGTTGTGACCCACAGGTTGGGAATCACTGGTTTACATGGAGGAAAGGTAAGGGAAAAATGTTGTGATTAGATGATAATATCAAAAATTCAGAAATAAAAAGAGTAGTGGAACACGTGTGAGTACTCAGGCACATTTTGCCAAGGAAGGGTTTTCTTGTGTGAACTCTGCAGATGACCTTAATAACCAAGACAACCTAAACAAATGTCTTTACCTTGCAGTGTCAGCAGACATTTGCTCATATCCGACTTGTGTTTTCTCCCTCACTCTGGAATAGATGTGCATTTTTTCCACCCAGAATATCTGCCAACTGTTTGGGAGAAGTCCAGGAAATTCTCAACCATTTGGCTTCATAGCTTTAATGAAAATTTGAAATTGAAGATTCTTAGAAAAGTAATACAATGGTGTTCATTTCTTATAATCTTACCCCATTTGTGAATAAGATGTGATTATCAACTAAATTCAGCAAAAGTACAAAGACCTCATATCCCAGTGTTCAACAAATGGCAAATTTGGTGTGAAGACATTAAATGTGTGGATAATACTGGCAAGTTGAAATGGAATTTTTATTTATCTTATACTTATTATTCATTTTCTTGGAGTAGCTTTTTCTTTTCTTTCTTTTTTATTTAAGATTTTTTCATTCATTTTACATACCAACCACAGATCATCCCCCCATACTTCCTTTTGCTCCCACCCAGCCTCCCCTTCCCAGATCTATCTTCCATCCCCTCCTCTGAAAGGGTAACTCACAAACTATAGACCGACAGCTGTGGAGCCTGTATAGGACTGAAATAGGCCTTCTGCATGTGGAAGGCAGTTGTATAGACTGGTCTGTTTGGGGGCAGCCCTGGCAGTGGGATCAGAATCTATCTCTTGTGTGTGAGCTGGCTTTTTGAAGCCCATTACCTGTGATGGGATGCCTTGCTCAGCCTAAAAGCAGTGGATATATTACTCATTTTTGAATAATGGATCATATATTGAGTTTGTACTGATACATAGCTTTGCTACTTGGAAGATAGAAAACTTGCCTAGGGACTTATTTTGTAGGAATCTAAATATGACCTTATTAGGAATACAAATGCTAAAGCTATTTAGTCCCCATCTTAAATGTTTAGTCAAATACAGAAGATGATAATGGGGGGATTCTTTTCCCCTTCAATACATCTTCTTTTCAGTGGAGAGCCTTCAGTGTCATTGAGTGCCCTATCAATACCCACTGAACCAGAAGGGATCTTTTCATTCCTAGTCCACGAGACATTATTGTGAGCTCAGTTCTTACTCAGATGGATTGCTGGTGTAGAAATCCTAGATGAGCAGTTTGCACGTAACTTTCCAACAAAAAGGATGGAAAGCTGGAACAGTATACTTACTGATGATTGACAAAAGTCCAGTCAAGTGTAAAACTCAAGTTAGAAGCAACCTGTTGCAGGGAGTGGAAGGCAGATAAAATTTTCTAGAAAGTGTGTTTTCTTATTGGTAGAAACCTCAGTTCTTTCCCAAAATATCACCATTGAACTTTGCATGCATTGTAACCTAGGTTGAAATTGATTCCTTTAAAGAAAGTGATTTTGATCATGCCGAGTGTTAAAGAGGAGGCTAACTGAGCCTATTGGTAGTTGTATCTACATTTACTTCTTTACTGTTTAGTTTATGTAGAAGTCTTTCTCTGAATAATTCTATTCCTATGCTGTGAGGTAAAATCTATATTTATTTCCCTGCTGCTGACTAGTTTAACAGCCTGAGGGTGTACAGCATCATATATTTTCTTTGTGTTGATTAGGGGTTCTTCATTTACTCAGATGTGGACTTCTCCTTAATGTCATCAAAAAAGTATTTGAGACACAAAGTTGTAGGGATAACTGGTTGAATTTCATGGTGTACCTGATGTGTAATAGGATTTGCCTTTGGAATGATATGAAGTAGACACTGAAGCAACTGCTTAGAACTGTGCTGTGAAGTCTGTGAAAATCTTGACTTTCATCCTTAATGTCACTTCCTGGACATGCCTCCTTGTATCAGAGGCTTCAGTTCAGTGTATCCATGGAGCAACCAAAAGATTTCCTGACAAGAAATACTTTCTTTACTCTGTCAGTTCATTTATTTTGATACCTGTTATGGCTTAAGATAACAACCTAGAGTAATCATTTTAAAGTTTAAATAAATCATAAATATCATCCCTAGGATGACTGTGGCTTATAATAAATTTCAGTTTTACTCAATTATTGAAAAAAAATAGCCAAATGAATGGAAACACATAAACTATGAACCAAAGGCTGAAGGGCCCCCAGCTGGATCAGGTCCTCTGAATAGGTGAGACAGTTGACTGGCTTGATCAGTTTGGGAGGCAACTAGGGAGTGGGACCAAGTCCTGTGCTCATTGCATGAGTTGGCTGTTTGAAACCTGGAGGTTATGCAGGGACACTTGGCTCAGTCTGGGAGGAAGGGACTGGACCTGCTTGGACTGAGTCTACCAGGTTGATCGTAGTCCTCGGGGGAGGATTTGCCCTGGAGGAGGTGGGAATTGGGGGTAGGCTGGGAGTAAGGGGAGGGTGTGGGAGGGAGGAGAATAGGGGAACCCGTGGCTGATATGTAGAACTGAATGATATTGTAAAATAAAATAAAATAAATAAAAAAATCATGAATATCTTTAGACTGATAAAGGTTTCACTACATGAATAGTCATGGAGAAAGAGAGAGAAAAAGAGAGACAGAGAGAGAGACAGAGAGAGAGAGAGACAGACAGAGAGAATTTCATGCTCATTGTATCTATTTTGGGAGGTTTGAGATTCTTTTAGATAATAGAGTAGATAGCAGCACTGATTCCAATTCCATGTATGTGAAGACAGAAAGAATGTTGAATACTGAGAGAAAATACCTTCATGTTTTCATTTTTTTCTTCCTAGGAATTAAAAGCACTTCTTTATAAAGCTGGTGATTATCTTTCCATAGTGATTCTTTGCTGTGTACTTAAATGAAAGTTTCAGAGCCTCATAGCTAAAGTTAGTCTGGTGAAAGACGATGGATCTCTAAAACTTCTCTAGGCTTTGAGATGGTTTGATCAGCTGGATGATTGATGGACTCATAATTTCATTCAGTGAACGATTTACTTAATTTCTTCTGCTTTAGGGTGTGTACTGGAAATGCAATCTTAAGCAAAAATGGGCTCTGTATACTCTTGGAGCTTATAATAGAGCAGGGTGATGGTCATTAAAAAATATGTCACAAATTACAGTTGTGATGAGTGCAATAAAATAAGAAGTGCATGATGTAATGAAATGTAAAATAAGGAATTCTACATGCTCAGAGCTGGTAAGCATGGTACCTCTCAAGACTACTTCCCTTGCCGGGCGGTGGTGACACATGCCTTTAATCCCAGAACTTGGGAGGCAGAGGCATGTGGATCTTTGTGAGTTCGAGGCCCGCCTGGTCTGCGGAGTGAGTTCTAGGAAAGGTGCAACGCTACACAGAGAAAACCCTGTTTCCAAAAAAACAAAAAAACAACAACAAAAAAAGACTGCTTCCTTCAGCAACTTGAAGAGGTTTTAACTAGCAGAAATGGGTTGGGGCACAAGCTGTGCATGCATCCTGTAGCAGTGTAGAGAACAGTAGATACAACTGACTGGGAATCCTTGCATGGCTGGAGTGAGAAGAATCCTCACCCTCATGCTGGAGACTTCAAATACCAACCTCGCCAACAAGGATCTTAAAGCATTTTATGTTTGCTGGAAGAGCAGAGCGAATGCATTAAAAGTTCAAAGCGGTGAGTGAAGCAGAGAAGAATGTACACAACGCAACAGAATTTCTGTTCCAAAAAGATCTTCCAGGCTTGTGGAGCCATAGAGAACTGGTGTGTGTGTGTGTGTGTGTGTGTGTGTGTGTGTGTGTGTGTACATTTCATCTGCTTAGGATTCTGCAAATGACAGGTTGCTTAACAAGGTTTTCATACATTGGTGATAATGTTTATATCTCCAAACGATGAGCACATACAGAACTGATGATTCGAGGAAGCCTCGTTCAAGAGATTGTGGCTCCCTCTTGGCCATCTTCACATCCACACTTCCTGGCCTTACTTATTTTTTGCCTACATATTTTATTGATTTTCCTAAGTCCATTTTGTAGTAATATTTGTAATTAAATTTATTTATTTTATATCCCACCTGCAGTTCCTCCCATCCCCTCTCCCCACCTCCCCTCTGCCTCCCATTTCTATTCTCTATTTCTCTTTAGATAGGGGGAGACCTCCCATGGGTATTAACAAAATGTGGCATATCAAGTTGTGGTAGGACTAAGTACCTTGCCTGTATTAAGGCTGGGCAAAGCAACCCAGTATGAGGAATAGATTCCCCAAAGCCAGCCAAAGTATGAAGGACAGCCTTTGGTCCCACTGTTAGGAGTTCCACAAGTAGACCATGCTACACAACTGTCACATATATATCAAGGGCCTAAGTCAGCCCCATGTAGGTTCCCTGGTTGTCAGAACCTGTGAGCTCCTATGATCCCAGGTTAGTTGATTCTGTGGGTTTTCTTGCGATGCCCTTGACCCCTTTGCCTTGAACAATCCTTCCCCCCTCTCTTCAGCAGGAGTCCCTAACTCAGCCTAATGTTTGGCTGTGGGCCAAATTTTTACAAACAAGACATAAATCCTTTCCAGCCCTCTCTCTTTGCACATAAAGATGGAAACATATGTCTAAATGTATACATGCAGATAGCTTGTATATTACTGGAAATAGGTCGTGTTATAAATTTAATTTACAATCTCCATTACAAAGTCAATATGTAAGCAAGGTATTTCCTTGTCAAAGTGACTTATAGCAGCTGTGGTGAGGATTGTCTGGTAAAATGTTGTAAAAAGCAGCCATAATTTATTTAATAGCTTCTTCTGTGATGGGCATATGTGTTACTTCCCGTTCTCTACTAGTATTCAAGATTACAAGGAATATCCTTGCACATAAATCTTCTTGTCCCTTTCTGATTATGTCCTTGGGAGAAATTCCAAGATGGAATTATTTGGTCTCTTGGTATACATATTTAAAGTTTCAATACATTTGTGAATTATCTGCCCTTCAAAAAGGTTGAGACAATTTAATCATTATAATTTTGAAGATAATGTCCATTATCCCATGTCTGTGCTAAGGCACTTCTTATTATGATTGTTATTTTTAGCTCTTCAGATAAACTATAGTTGATATGTTTTGCTATTCAAATTGGCTCTTTGTATTTTTTTTAACTTGGTATCATTATTCTTAACAACTATATATCACATTTTTAGTAAATTCATATTCAGAACTTTAAAATGGTCAAAAATCATTAAACTATTTCACAGATTCATGTAATATGTCTTTCCTTGGGGGACTTTGAGGTCTTCTTTTACATTTAGAGAAAGAAAAGAATTTTTGGGGGCATCAGGAGCAATTAATAGCATAATGATAAGTTTCCTTGATGTTGCTTTGGTGAACCCCCTACTTGTTTCACAACTAAATATTTTATCATTTTTGGTAAAGTGAGTGAAATGTATTTTTAGAACAGCTATAGGTTTATAAAAATCCAATGTATAAAATAGTTATTGGTTCCCATACCTATCATCCTTTTAGTGCCTGGGTTTTACATTTTTTCTTGTTTTTGAGAATTTTATATGTGTGTTGGGGTAATATGTACCCCCCACTGTTCCTACAGAAATTTCCCCCATGCCCTCCAATCATGCCCTCCTCTAGTTTCGTGTCTGTTTTTATTTAATACTTGTGTAACCCATTAAGTTAAGTTGGTGTTGCTTATATGTGCACAGGTGTGGTGGCATTGCTTATATGTGCATAGGTGTGGAGGGGCATTGCTTATATATGCTAGGTGTGGGGGGCACCAATTGAATTATGGGAAGCCTACCAGTGGTCACGTTATAAAACAATAACAATAAAAATATCCTTCTGATTATACCTATCAGCTGCCAATAGCTTATCAGTACAGCATGGGGCCTAACCCACCTATGCTAGGATTTTGTGCAGGTAACCACAGGTGCTGTGATTTCGTGAGTATAATAGCTATATTAAGTCCATAAGACAAGACTGCACAGCATTCCTCTCATCCTCTGGTTTTATGTTATTTTCTACCTTCTATTTTATGATATTTGATGTGGAATTGATATAGATTTCTCCTTTAGGAATGAGTGTTCCATCTCTTTTATTCTAAGTATGTTGACAAGTTACACATCTCCTTTATTATTCACTTCAATAAAGAAATCTTCCTGACCAAATTGAGAGCACCACAGGTCTATGGGTATTAAGAAATACTTAGAAGGCTATTTGACAATATGCTGGTACCCAGATTTTCCTATTATTAATTCCTTTAATGTGTTTACCTCTTCTATTATTGTAGTACATTTGTTGCAATTCATAAATCAATGTTGATACAGTATAATTTTCATGGCACATTGCATCTTGTAAGGTTCATTCTTTGTAATGTATACTCTAAGATTTCAGGAAAATATATAGTAACTTCCATGACTGCTTTATACAAAATATTTTTTCAGTCTTAACAACCTGTTGCTCTCTATTTGTCAACCTGTCCTTCCATTTCTCTGTCCATGGATGTCTGGTAAGCTCTGTTTTTTCCCCAATTGTCTATATTTTGACTTGTACAGAATTTATATGGATGGAATTATACATATGTAACTTTGCAGAGTATTTTCTTTGACAAGAGCACATGCAAGATTTTTCCATGTCTTTTCTCAGATTAGGCTCTTAGCTCTTCATACTGCTATGTAATATTCTCAACCAAAGTTCTGCTTTCCTGTTGAAGGTCATTCTAGAGGCTTCCAGATTTTAGAAATTGTGAAGAAAACAGTGGCTGTTAATATTTATGCACAAGTTGTTATATACACAAGTTGTTATATATACATTTTCAATTAATTTTATAAACTTCTTGATTCATATTTTAAGATTATGCTTGGCTATAATATATATATATTTATATTATATTATATTATATTATATTATATTATATTATATTATATTATATTATATTATATTATATTATATTCACACACATACGTACACACAACAACAACTTCTTTTCTTCTAAATTGGCTGAACAATCTTGTATTCTCACTAAAAGAGTGAATGAGTATTCCTCTGGCTCTACAGTTCTGCCCACAGATTTTTTTTTCCAATATTTTGGGTGTAATACACTCTAATACGCCTATTGTGCTATCTCTTTGATTAGTTAAATTGCAATTTACTAATGTAAGTCATACTGAGCTACATTTTATTTGCTTATTTGCCATCTGAATGTCTCTTGGTACAATGAATTGTGCATGTATTATCATATTTCACCTTTTACCCTTTTTGTTCTAATTGAATTTTCTGTGACAATGTTGTACTTGTATATAGTACATTATACACACTCTCTAGATTCTTCTTCCCCCTTGTTACCTGTCAGCCTTTCCTCTCTACAAGTCCTTTTCCTGCTTTCCTTTCTGTGTGTTGTTTTGTGACCTATTCTGTTTTACCAAGGCTGTTTTGTATGAATATGGGTTTTGAACTATTCATTAGTGGGATCCCCAGTTCTTATCTATCTGTAAGCTTTTCCCAGAGTCCATAGTAGACAGTAGTTCAGCCGGCAGATGCAGGGCCTCATCAATCCCTCTCCCATGCCTACCTAACTGCTGTTAGGTCCATTCTTGTGCAGGCCTAATGTGAGCAAACATATCTGATGTGAGTTCAGATCACTTTGATTGTATCATGCCTGGAAGATAAAATTTCTTCTCCTTAGATTATTGCCCTTATATCCTTTTGGGCCCCCATTCCAAGATATTTACCAGACTTAGACAGTGTGGACACAAGTTCATGTCTGGCACTATGAACCTGGTCCAAAACACAAGCTTGAGAAATTCTAGGTCTCTGGGGAGTTAATACTGTTGTTCAACTAAATTGACATGGTGTAATACCAATGTCTACATCTAATCATAATGTGGCTGTTACTCTTATAAAGGTCATGTCACTATTGTGTAAACAGTTGCACCTTGCCTCAGAGGTTAGTAGAGCTCATAGCAAATTAAGAACATTGATGTATTATATTCAACTATATCCCCTCTCTTAAGGTAAGGCATGATCTTAGTGGCCCATTTTTTTTTTTTTTTTTTGGTTTTTCGAGACAGGGTTTCTCTGCGTAGTTTTGCGCCTTTCCTGGAGCTCACTTGGTAGCCCAGGCTGGCCTCGAACTCACAGCGATCCGCCTGGCTCTGCCTCCCGAGTGCTGGGATTAAAGGCGTGCGCCACCACCGCCCGGCTTAGTGGCCCATTTTTAATTTTCTGGCTTCTACAAGCATTCTAAGTTAAATACACAACTCTAGTTATTCAAAACTGGGATCTTATCTATAAAATAGTAGTGCACACTGATGAGCTAGTATCTCTGTAGCAGAATATGGAGTGTTTAGGGGATTTTCTGAGGGGCAGAATGACTGGGTCATACAGTTGTTCTATTTCTAGCTTTAGAACCATTTTAAATTATGTGTATGTGTATATGTCAGTGTGTGGATATGCATGTGTGTGTAGGTACTTGTAGAGGTCAGAGATGTAGCCTTTCCCTAGAACTAGACAAATAAGCAGTTTTAACCTTCCAGACATGAGTGTTAGAAACCAAACTCACATCCTCTCCAGAGCAATACTTGTTAATCACTGAACCACCTATTCAGCCCCTATTTTTATTACTTTCTTAGGAATCTTTAGTTACTACTACAGTGGCTGCACAAGTGTATACATTCATCAATGATGAATGGAAGCTTGTCTACCCACATCTTCTCCTCATATCTGCTGTCCTCAGATTCTTTGATATTAGCCATTCTGACTGGTGTGAGATCGAATGTCAAATTTTCTTAATTTTATTTCCCTGATAACTAACAATGTTGAATACTATTGACAAAAGTTTATTAGACATTTGTATTTTTTGAGAACTTTATCTTTATATCTATTGTCTATTTTTGAAGGGGTTGGTATTTTTTTAATTCTTTGCATACTCTAGATTTAATTTTCTGTCTGATGTATTGCTATTATGTAGACTACCTCTTCATTTGGTTGACAATTTCTTTTGGTATAAGAAGCAATTTTATCAAACATTTCTAGTCTATCTATCTATCAATCAACCATCTATTTATTTATGTAAGCCTATGTTTTTATGGGTGTGTGTGCACATTCACATACCACAGTATGCATGTGGAGGTCCTTGGTCAGTCTTGGTAGCAAGTACCTTTATTGGTGAGCCATCCTGACAGCCCTACGAAGCTTTTTAATTTCATGTGGTTCCATTTGTCTGTTGAGTGGCTAAAATCATACTTAGAGAGACTTTCCTGGGGCCTAGCTCATGGTATACTCTGCCTTTTCTTCTGGACGTTCCTGGTTTCACACTGACTTCTTTAATCTATTTGAAGTTGATTTACATGTGGAGAGATAATTGTTGATTTTGTTCTTCCGCTGGTAATGCAGCCTTTTTAATTTCTGCCATACCATTTATTGAAGATGTTTTTTCTTCAGTGCATATTTTTGGCATTTCCTCAAAAGTCACATGGCTATAATTGAGTAGATATAAATCTGAATCTTATATTCTGTTCCACTGATCTCCATTTATATTTTTGTGCCAGTACCACACTTTTTTTTATTTTATGGCTCTGTGGCATAACTTGAGACCCAGTATGGTAATAGATTCAATTTTTCTCTCTTTGCACACAATTGTTTTAGCGATCTGGAGACTCTGCTTCTATGTGAATTTTAAGATATAAAAATTTTAAATTTTATACTTAAGTTTTGTATTTTATATGAATATTTTATATTTAAATACATTTATATAAAATAAATATATTTTAAAAGTAGGTCTTTTGTTTTCTTTCTTTCCTTCCTTCTTCCTTTCTATTTTTTCATTCCAACCTCAGTTTCACCTCCCTCTTCTCCTCCCAGTCCCTCCCCCTGTCCTCTACTGTGTGTCTACCCTACCCCATCCAATTCTCCATTTCTCTTCAGAATAGGGCAGGTCTCCCATGGAAATCAACAAATCATGGCATATCAAGTTACAGTAAGACTAAGGGCCTCTGCTCTTATGAAGGCTGGACAGTACAATCCAGTATGACAAATAGGATTCCAAAAGCCTGCCAAACAATCAGAGACAGCCCCTGCTCTCATTGTTAGGAGTCCCACAAGAAGAACAAGCTGCAAAACTGTAACGTATGTGCAGAGGGCCTAGGTCAGTCTCATTCAGGTCCCTGGTTGATTGTTCAGTTTCTGTGAGCCCCTATGAGCCCAGGTTAGTTGATTCCGTGAGTTTTCTAGTGGTGTCTTTGACCCCTCTGGCTCCCACAATCCATCCCCTCCCTCTTCTGTAGGATTCTGGGGGCTTGCCCTAATGTTTGCTGCGAGTCTCTGCATTTGTTTCCATAAATTGCTGGATGAATTCTCTCTGATGACAATTGGGGTAGACAACAATCTATGAGTATAGCAGAATATCATTAGGCATCATTACATTGAGGGTTTTTTTCCCAGTCATGTTTGGTCTCTGGCCTACCCAGTTTCTGACTCCTGGCTCTTCAGTCAGTGTCAAGGGTGGGCTACCTCAAGTGGCATGGGCCTCAGGCTGAACCAGTCACTGGTAGGACACTCCCACAATCTCTGTGCCACCCTTACCCCAGCACATACTTACATAAGCAGGACAGACTGTAGGTTGAAGATTATGTGGCTGGGTTGATGTTCCAATTCCTCCACTGGAATTTTTGCCTGACCACAAGAGATGGCCAGTTTAGGCTACTTATCCCTTATTGCTTAGGGCTCTTAGCAGGGGGTCATTCTTGTTGATTCCTAGGAGGTTCTCTTGTGCTAAGTTTTTACCTCACTCTGAAATGCTCCACTTTTCCAGTCATCTTTTTCAGTACTCTTCCCCTCTATCCCCCCATCCTGATCCCCCCTGTTCCCTTCCCCACCCACCCCAAGGCCAGCCATGAAATCTATTCTATTTTTTCATTCCAGGGAGATCTAAGCATCCCTTCTTGAGCTCTCCTTGTTACCTACCCTCTCTGGGTCTGTGGATTGTGCATGGCTATCCATCACTCTACAGCTAATATACTATTTGTCTTTCTGAGTTTGGGTTACCTCACTCAGGATGATTTTTCTAGTTCCATTCATTTTCCTGCAAATTTCATGAAGCCATTATTTTTAATAGCTTGGTAATATGCCATTATGTAAATGCACCACAATTTCTAAATCCATTCTTTGGTTGAGGGACATCTAGTTGTTTTCAGGTTCTGGCTTTTATGAATAAAGCTGCTATGAGCATAGCTGAGCAAGTGTTCTTGTGATATGATTGATCATACTTTGGGTATATGCCCAAGGGCAGTATAGCTAGGTTTTGAGGTAGATTGATTCTCAATTTTCTGAGAAACTGCCATATTGATTTCCAAAGTTACTGTACAAGTGTGCACTCCCACCAGCAGTGGAGGAGTGTTCTCTTGTTCCACAACCTCTCCAGCATGAGCTGTTACTTATTTTTTTATCTTAGACATTCTGACAGGTGTAAGATGGAATCTCAGAGTCCTTTTGATTTGCGTTTCCCTGATGGCTGAGGATCCAGAACACTTTTTAAAGTATTTCTCAGCCATCTGAGATTCTTCTGTTTTTGTTTTCTGCTTTTTGTCCTTTTATTTTCCTATGATTGAGTTATAATTGATTTAATTGCTTCAAAAGTGTTTCTTTTTTATTTGCTTTTTTGAGCAAACAGTCTTTAATTCTATCTGTATTTGTAAATATTTTTTCCTGAGGCTTGCCTTTTGATTCTCTTAATGACAGTTTTCATAGGGTATACTTATTAATTGTAATATAATCTAACAGTTTTTCATTATGGCCAGTGCTTATGGAGTTGTATCCAAGACTGCCAAATCTAAGATTATCTAACATTTCCCCTATATTTCAGTAATTTAAAATATTTGTATTTTCCATGTTTATACATGATCTGTTTTTAATTGATTTTTTAGAAAGTAAGGTTTTAATTTTAATAAAGTTTTTGCTTAGATGTCCTGTTATTCAATCACCACAGATGTTTCTGGTTCATGATTAGCAGTGAGAATATTAATGCAACTGTCAATTTAGAGACAGGTCTGAGTGTTTAACTACTTCTGACTTCTGTTTTTATGAATATACAAATAACTTTGATTTATATGAGAGCACTAGTAACCATGCTTCCATTGTGCTCAAACTATGTAGTGTTCTGAACAAAGAGAGAACTACACCTAAGTTGTTGCAAAAATATAAATGTGCCCTTGTATTTCATGTTTATATTGTACAAATACAAATTCTGTTATTTTATCATCTCCCCTCTCTGTTCTGGTCCATCTTACAACATTTGCTTTTAATTCTCCTCAATCTTTTTCTTTGCCAGCTGATGTTAGCCTCCTCTCCTCTTTGTTGGATGGCGTCAGACTCCTTTGCAGTCTCTGTCTTTTATGGCTGAGAGTAACTGCATTTATTGTTTGATGCACCTGCTTGCAGGTAGATCTCCCAGCTCCAGATCTTTACCCTTGGAGACCAGCTCTAGGCCATGCATTACAATTTCTGAAAATGCTTCCAAAGTGCTTTTTTAATGGTTCCATTTTACCCTAGAATAATAATAATATAAAAAACAGCAATATTTCTCCAGTTTCTAAATTTTTATCTGACTTACACTGGGGGCGGGGGGAAGAAGCATAGGAACTCTAGTTCTAATGCATCTCTCCTAATAGTCTATGATGTGATACCATGGTGACAGGAATCAAGGAAACACTTAGAATTAATGATGTTTTCAGTTGACCCGACAAAGCAATGCACTTAGAATTCTTGTAACTTCTTTATTAAATTATTACCTTGAACAGAAATGCTTTTCTGGCATACACAAGCAAACTTATATAGAAATTCTAAGACTTATTTTAATTGGTGTAACAAATGATTATTTGTGCTGGCTTTATTAGGTTATTTTAAGTCAAATAGCAAAAAGAAAAAAATGAAATTGATGAATTAAATATTACATCTAGTTGCACCTGTTGTATTTAGAGAGTTATGCTTTGAATCCATGTGCTATAGGCTCCTACTCAAATATCTATATTTTTAGAAGAACCTTTTATGGTATGAAATTTTAATGGGATTTGTTTTTATTATTTGATACAGAAGAATTAGCCATTCAGTTATTTTGTTATGTTCTTCACTATTCAGTGAAAGTTATGCAATATATTTGTGGTGTTATTTAACATGTTTCCTTTTTTTTTTTTTTTGAGACAGTGTTTCTTTGTGTAGCTTTGCGCCATTCCTGGAACTCACCTTGTAGACCAGGCTGGCCTAGAACTCACAGAGATCTGCCTGCCTCTACCTCCCAAGTGCTGGGATTAAAGGCGTGTGCCACTACCACCTGGCAACATGTTTCCTTTTCAGTGTGTTTCTAGTGCAACTATCCTGCCTTCCATTCATCTCCCATGGGGTGTTAGAATAATATTTTCCTCATTTCCCTCACGAGAGTCTTTATGTAACAGTTTTGTCCCAAACTCTGAAATCTTATTCCATCTTCCATTAAAAAAAAACTGCATATTACCCTAAAGAAGCTCCATATTGTGTTTGGAAGGAATATAGGGTTACAACAAAAACAGTGTCCTATCTGTGGGATTTTGGAAATATTTTAACCACCTTAATGTTCATAGTCTGTAATGGAAATCAAGTATTATTGACCATCTCATTAAACTTGAGGTTATGATTAAATGAAAATATTATATTAGATCTTAAGTACTTAATAACAGAGTTCAAAATTGTTATTCTTATGTTGCAAATCAACTATAATTTAGACTTATACAACAACTCAACATTTACATTGGCTCACATGTACATCACAGATAGTTTAGCCCACTCTGAACTCCACACTCTCTTAACTTCTCTCCTTCATGACCTTCTCTATTTCCCATACCTGAAATTTTTCTTTTTTCTTTTCCCCCTCTACCTTTACCACTTATTGACAATGACCTTGTCTTTCTACACTACTGGAAATGACTTTCCAAATGCTTGAGAAATTGGGTCTAGATTACAATGATCTCTTTCCTCCTAAAGTTTGTAGGACACAGACTTTTTACTTTCTTATGACACTGAGCTAAGTGCTTTGAATCATAGTTGTCTGAAAAGAATTTCCCAAGAGACTGTGAGATAACAACAAGGCTGTTGTTCTACTCACGAGTCCTGGTGACAGAGATACAAATAATCATTTCTATGATGTGTCATTTAGCTTTTTATTCATCATAATTAAACTCTTATTTTATAATTCTGCCTCACAGAGATAAATCACTCCCTCACTAGGTGATGGTAAAATTAACAAAATTTAGTATAATTGTGGGATTTTTTTTATATTGGCTTAAAGGAACTTATTGGACCATTTGAGCAATGGAAGATGTATCTTATATGGGGCACTTTAAAAATACTATTGTCTAGAAAGTTAGATAAAATTAGCTCATAGTCAAAATGTTCCCTACCACATCCTATTTTGAGATTTTCACTTTCATTGAGGATATAATATAAGGTGTCCATAGTTAATATTTCATATTGTAGTGTATCTAGTTTATACATGAATTAAATCCATTTTTCCACAAGCTCCATCCTATGACTGAGTGAATGTCCTTTTGTTCAGAGACTGTGTTAAACAATGACTCAAACAACACATAATATTTTTATATACAATTATTGGAGAAATTATTTTGGCCACTCCACGTAGTTAAAAGGATATTTATTTAATGGCGTAACTCACAAATTAAGTAATGGGTAGGTCGCAGGGTCTGGGGAAGGTGTAACGCAGTCCAGCGGTGTTCTCCGGAGCTCTGCCCAGTCCACCTTCACCGTTCAGCATCCCGGCAGAGCGCTGGCCCATGCAGCTCTCGGGTCCCCAGGCGCCTCCCCTTGCCCCGCCTCGTAGGCGTGACAGTTGCCAGAGTCTCAATGGGGGTTGGAACTTCCAGATCCAAGCTGGAATGGCTATCCACTACATACAATGATATTATGAAACAATGTTTAACCTGTCCAGTACACTTCCCCTCTTTTCAGGCAACGTTCAACTAAATGATTTCTGAAAGGAAGACAGCTTATCTGGTTTACTTATCCCAAGGGGAGGTGATTACATAGTGTCTTACACAATCAGAGTCTTCACACACTAATTGAGTAAATGAACTTCAGAGCAATTACAGTGGCAGATTAAAGAATTCAGTGGTGGATGTGGAAGGGTATGATCAAGGAAGACGTGTTTTAGTTAGCTTGAGGTTGAGAGGGTGAGAGATAGATGTGAAAGGCTTCTAAGTGCTAAGTTCTGAGATACGAATGAAACGTGAAAGGCAGAGTGACATCAAACAGGCAGCTTTTCTATACTGTATCCCTAGGAGATACCTCTTGCCTGTACAATCTAGAGTTTAAGAAGCTATTGGCTATTTATATTTAACTAAAATAGTCTTAATAGTGTTTATGATTATTTTCCTCAAAAGATTCCATAGAGAGTTCTCCATTAACTTTAGTTGGTGTTTAGCAATTGAACTTTAAAGAAGTTATATGCTTTTCTTTCTCTCCTGGTTATACTCCTGGCCAATTGAAAAAGAATACTCAATATATGATCATCTCCAGCCTCCTAGTAGATTGCCGGCTGAATGAAACCATTCATTTGTACAAGTACTTCTCACTTTCCCTCAGACAACTTCAATTTTTTCCTCATCCATGCCTGTATTTTCTTAAGAAACTCATGGAAATCTCAGGAAAGACTACTATATCAGCATGGAAGACACCAATGTAAATAAAAATACATGCAGAGAGATAGGAGAGAAGGCACAGAGGGAGCAGGGCTTGTCAAAACTTATTATGGCCCTGAGACTAAGTCAATCCATAAAGAAAATAATGATTTTGTAGTTTCTTAGAGAACTTGAATGTGTATACAAGAAAGCTTGTATAATCTACCCTTTATTATATTATATTTATGATTTATTTATTTTATGCTTCTCTCTTTATAAATAAAATGTAAAGGAAAACATTTAGGGACGCTTTTATCTCTCACCTATGGAAAAGATTGGACTGCTACCTATATCTCAGGTGAGCACCATTGTTTCAGACATATTTCAGGGAGAAGTAAATTCAATTTTAAAAAGCACATAAAATATAATTCTCATCCATTCTTGTGATCATTTGCATTTCATGATTAATGTTGAAGTTACTTTGAATGGTCTTTTGAATTTTAATTAAATCTAAAGAAAGATAAGGGCTGCACATGAATTCACTTCCTCTTTTGCATGAATTAAGTCTCAGAAACACAAAACCAAGAGAGACAAGAGAGAGAGGGTGTCTTAAATAACTAATGAAATAAAATATATTTGCATAAAATGATTCAATTATGCTGAGTGTACTTTTGAGTTTTATGGTACTTCTCAAAAAGGTACAGAAGAAAGCAAATTGACTTGTATAGATTACATATGGCCTCTGAGTTATGATAATCATTCATTTCACCTGATGAATTATCAGTAAGTTTTGAAAATAAATTAATATATTAAAATTAATCCTATTGTTATTGATACATTATGTAGCTATTATTTCTAATATTATTCTAGAACACATAAAATCTAATGAGCGATGACTCAGTGGGTAAGAGCACTTGTTGAACAAGCTTAGGGTTGAGTTTGTGTACCAGCACCCACATAAAAAGCCAGGTGTGGTGATACGCATGACTATAAACACAGCATTTTGAAGAGCTAAAGAAGATACATACAGACACACACAAGCACAGAGTGAGATCAAGAGAACAGTGGGAAGAGAGTGGGGGGGGGTGGGGAGGAAGGGAAGCAGGGATGAAATATTGCTATCAGATGTAAGAAAAGCCAGGATTTGGATGGAGACTTCATTAACTATGACCACGCCAACACTTGTGCTACCATAGGCAGGACAGAAAAAAAAGATCTTTGCCCACAGTGCAATCCTCCACCTTCTTTTCACACTCTCTGCTCCTCACCTTAAGTTTTATGCTGAATGAAATTAGTATTATTAATTTATTGTTCTTAATTCCTATTCTTTGCTATATATTATAAACTTTGAAATGTCTACCCCTTTAAATGTTTTTCTCATCATTTCTAGAAAACAGAATCACACAGTATCACCTTTACCTTCCTAGCTTCCTCCTCTAACATCATTATATTTTCTATACAATGTGTAGCTGTCTTCATGGATATTTGACAATTTTCAAATGTATTCTATGTTGTATGGATGTTTAATATGTTTATCATTTTTCTCACATCTTTGGTTGTATACTCAGGTGGAACATGAAGTTTAATCACAAAGTATTTCACAAAATGTTTTTTTTTTTTTTTTGTTTTTTGAGACAGGGTTTCTCTATGTAGCTTTGCGCCTTTCCTGGAACTCACTTGGTAGCCCAGGCTGTCCTCGAACTCACAGAGATCTGCCTGCCTCTGCCTCCCAAGTGCTGGGATTTAAGGCGTGCGTCACCACCGCCCGGCAACACAAAATGGTTTTAATCACCACATTTTTATTTTTTTCACTGCCATACCACCTTATTAACTGTAGCATTTAAAGTGTTTACAGTCTGACTGCTCTGATTGATTTATTGTGTTGTCAGAACACAGTTGGAAAGTGCATATCTCACCAGAGAAGTCGGGTTCTATTTGACCTTTTGCAAAGTGTTCATTTAAAATAGCTATTGTGTTTTTCTAATGAGTTGTCTTGGCTTTGGTTGACTTGTTTGACTGCTACATAATACATTCAAACACACACACACATGTGCACACACACATAGATTTGAAAATCCTCTATTGGTTATATTTGTTGTGCATATATATGTTTCTCTTGCAGTGTGGAGCTTGTATTGTCAACCACTTAGTCCTACGTGTTGGGAGCAAAAATTCTTAATTTGTATGTAGCAAAATTTAGCTATCATTTTTTTCATGGTTAATGCTCAATGAATCCTAGTGAAGAATTTCTTACCTGTTCTTTGCAAAGATATTTCTCTGTGCTATAGCTAGATTTTTGCTGGTGTCGTTATTTTGTCTTTTATACTTTATCTGCACAATTTACCTGAAATTGATTTTTGAGTATAAGGTGAGATAGATGTCAAGTTTCATTTTATTGAATGTGGGTATTAAACTGTCCTTGAATTATTTACTGAGAGAGGCTTTCCTTTCCCACTGTATAGAGTAACAAGTTTGTTTCAAAGTATTTGTTGAGCCGGGCGGTGGTGGCGCACGCCTTTAATCCCAGCACTCGGGAGGCAGAGCCAGGCGAATCTCTGTGAGTTCGAGGCCAGCCTGGGCTACCAAGTGAGCTCCAGGAAAGGCGCAAAGCTACACAGAGAAACCCTGTCTCGAAAAACCAGAAAAAAAAAAAAAAAAAAAAAAAAAAAAAAAAAAAAAAAAAAAAAAACAAAGTATTTGTTGATATTGTGTGCATCTGGCAACAGACCATCATGTGATTTCTTCCCTTATGCCAATACCACACTGCACTCTCTTTTAATGTTTTTATATTTTAACTCTTGATTTCCCATAGAGCCCAGTTTTCTGTTTAGTTTTTCTTCAACAGTGGATTGGCTATTGGTAGTTCTTTGCATACACATTATTTTATCAGTCAGGCAACTTACACACACACACACACACACACACACACACACACACACACATGCATGCACGCACAGACATACAGATACACATAGACACACACACCTAGCATTAGAGTTTATTTTTATTTGAATTTTATTCAATCTCTAGAGCGATTTATGAAACATCAGTACTTTGAATTTTTGCATCTCCTACTCAACAATTATGATATAGATCAAATTTTGGGGCTTCTCTTAATGTCATTCATGAAAATGTTGTACTTTTCTGTGGAGAGATCTACTATGTCTCTTTTGAGTTTCAACCCTACCGTAGGGTTGTTTTTTCTTCTCTTGTGTTTGCCAAGTTTTTTTTTTTTTTTAAAAAAAAAAACTAGCATTGATTCTTAGAAACTACAGCTCCCGCATTGTTGTAAATCTTTGCAGAATGACTTTATATTGGGTCAGTAGGCCTCATGTATAGAAACACAGCACTTTGCACATGCCATTATCACCCCAAGGTAATCTGTGGGGCTGGGTTGTCAGGATCAGAAATGGATTATGGCTAACTTTTGGAAGGCATAGTTTGGAAGATGAATGTAGGAGGGTTCAGAAATTGCTGGACTCCTGGTCACTCTGCTATGAAAACAATGGGAAACCATAACATTCCCAAACACCAAATTTCATCAACTAAAGTTTGCTGCCTAGCTGCCCCTTGCACTATTTCCTTCTCATTACTATTTTTTCTCCTCACTTGAAATATTGACAACAAAGAACTTTGAAATGTCTAAACATACATTTTTCATGTAAAGACGAACAATTTTGTTGTTTGGTTTCTATTAACAAAAAGCAGTCGTTAATTTTTTTTTCTACCCTGTACATGTATGCATAGTTTTCTGTATCTTTGTCTAGGTTGTGGAAGGAGAAAGGAGACCCTTTGCAAGGGATTTTAGTAGGGAGGGATATGTTCACTTATGCTGGTAAGCATTCTTGAAGTGTATTTTATACTTTAAAAGGAGACGTGTAACCTCACAGACTAGTAGATTTAGTGACAGAATGATCTTCCAGATACATAATATGATACACACATACAATTCCAGAGCTTGGGAAACTGAATCATGATGATTATCTCAATTCTAAGGCAGAATTGCCATACAGTGGTTCAGTGAGAACATGGTGCTAATATAATACCTGGGTCTAACATACATACATACATACATACATATGTACACACACAAACATATATATGTTTACAAACACACACACATATGAAAGGCATTTCATATATTAATTTTCCTTTCTTTGCTAATAAAATAACAGATTTATGACAGTTTTAATATCTTCCTCTGTTTACTTTTAATTCAAATTTTATTACGGACCTATTGGAGCTTTCAATAGTAGTGCTCATATGCATTGAATAATGTCTAATATGCAAACACAGTTTCTATTTATTTTAAATAGTTTTTATTTATTGCAGTTTTCAAGCATGTATTCAACGTATTTTCTACTACTCACTTCTCCTCCACTTCTTTCAAAACAACCAACCTCTCATTATTTCTTTTCCAATTTCATGTTTTCTATTTTTAGACCACTGTGTCTAATTAGTGTTTCCATCACATAAATGACTTTCCTAACCAACAGCTCAGTGCCAAACTCCAATGGTACTGGCATTCTCACTGAAAATCCCATGAATTCTGGGAGCAGCATTTTGTACCCATAAAGAGACCATGATTTAATTTTTTATTATATTTTTTATTCATAATGTAGTCCAGTTTTAATTATCATTCTTTTAATTTCTGTTTGCCAGTGGTGTTTGGAGCAGTCACTTCTATACCCAAATTGGAAACATTTTTCCCTATATTTCTGTTGACAGAATTTATTTTCACTGGATGCTTAGTTAGAAAATAATTCAATGTAGTAAGGACTAACATGAGTTATAAAGCACTCAGTCTGTGCTGGATGAATACCTGAGATATTGCACTTATTGATTTTATTTACTTGTGAAAACCACCTACTGTGATATAGAAGGACGCAAAAGCACAGATGTTGCTTACTACAGGGCACTGGGCAAAGACAAAGGCTGGAACCTGTGCATTTTGGTTCTTGAGCGTCTTTGATACACTGTAATTCATTACTAATACAAATAGGTTTGTTAAGGAATGATGAGGAATGATATTTGAGTGTCTTTTGTTCCTTGAATCCTGTCATATGCTCTTTGTGGGGAATAGGCTAAACTTTTAAACTGATTCTTCCCTTTACACAAAATACAGAACTAAGTATGTTGTGGCAGAACTTCAGAATAAAAGAAAAACAAACTTAATGGTTGAACAAAACAAATAGAAATTGTACGCTTCAGAAATCAGATGAGTTTGCTGCTAAAATTCACAGATTATACATCATGAATGTTTTGATCTTGAAGGATGAAACATCAAACTTGAGTAGCTTTTCTATACATAAATAATGAGCTCAAAGAAAAAGAAGTTAGGTAAGCCACAAAAGTATGCCTAAAAATAAATGTTACCAAATATGTTAAAGATCTTTATATGAAAACTAAAAATCACTGAGGGAAAAAAATGGAAGAAGACAATAGAGAAGGGAATGATCTCCTATGTTTGTGCCTTAGCAGATTAAATCTTGTGAAGATGGCTATCTTATATAAAGTAATCTCTAAATTCTCTATAATACACCTTAAAAATTCTAATGACATTCTTAGCAAAAGTATAAAAAGATTATCTTGGAAGCAAAACCCTGAAAATACAAAACTATCCTAAGTAAGAAGAGAAATTATGCTGGTACCGCAATACCTGACTTCAGCCACATTATAGAGCCAAGGTGATAACAACAGCGCTGTACTGGAACAAAACCACACACATACTGGTATAGAAGAGGGAGAAAGCCACCCTGCTACAGCCATCTTATTGTTGACAAAAGTACCAAAAGACTGAAAAATGATCATATTTTTAACAGGTACTGCTGAGCAAACTGGCCTTCAAAGGTGGAAGAACAAAAGATGATCTGTCTCTCTCCTTGTGCAAAGAGCAGCTTCCAACTGGTCAAAGACATCATACTCCAAAAATCTGAAAAAAAAAAAAAATTGAAGCTGTTAGAGGCAAAACAGTTCCCCCAAATCCCAGAATAGGCAATGATTTTCTGGAGAGGAATCCAATAGTCATGGCAAAGATTTCAGAAGGCATAGATAAAATTGCATGAGAATAAAAAGCTTCTGAACGAATGAAGCAATCAGAAGAGATGGACTGCTGCACAGTAGAAAATATCTGGTGACTATTTATTCAACTCATTTTTTTTTTTAAACAGAGCTGAGGACGGAACCCAGGGCCTTGCGCTTGCTAGGCAAGCGCTTTACCACTGAGCTAAATCCCCAACCCAACTCTGGATTAATATAACCAAAACATTTAAATAACTCATAAAGTTAAATAACAAAAGAGCAAGTAACTCCTCAATAATTAGGGATCCAATGCCGAATATATTTCACTATGGAAATCAGTACGGAGGCTGTCCCACAAATTAGAAATAGAGCAACAAATGAGTAGATACATTTTGAGTAAGTAAACACAAATGCCCAGTAACTGCATGAACAAATGTTTAGCCATTAGGGAAATGCAAATCAGGGCTACAGGGAGAGCCCATTTCATTTAAGAGAGAATGGGTATCATAAAAACAAACAACAGAAAATACAGCAAATGATGGTAAGGATTGTTGTGAAGGATCCTATTTATGCATGGCTGGTAGGAATGTGAATTGGTCCAGCCACTATGGAAATAAGTATGAAGTATTCTTAAGAATTTAGAAGTAGTGATGCATGTACTCCAGCTAAATCACTTGTATGCATACTCCAAAGAATCAAAGTTAGCTCATTATAGACATACCTGCACGTGCATGGTAAATTTTGACATTTATAATATATTGCCTTCTTACATTAGATTTTATTGAAATACTTTTAAAACTCCTAATTAGATAGGGATCTTACTTGACATTTTAAAGAATTCCTTATACTTAGATTGTTGCAAGAAGCTTGTCACTTCAAGAGGGGCATATCCTGACCGTATTAGGAATTTGGTTACTCTGAATTTGGTAGAAATTCCAACTCAGTTTCTCCTTCTATATATGACATTCAAGGTTACCATAAAGAATACTGATGTCAGCATTTCTGTCTCCTCATATGTTGTTTTCACCTGCTTTTTGAGTACAAAAAAGGGAAGAAAACCCAGAACCTCCAATTATGAAGTATTTGTGTGTGCATAGAGTTTATCATGCCAGTTATAATTTTCTTTAATTTTCATGCTTTCTTTTATTTTGATAACATCAGATGACAGAATTCATTTTAGAAGAAAGTGCTGTGTGATGTCTTTCTGTATGCTGTGAATATGTCCTGCACTGATTGGTTGATAAGCAAAGCTGTACTGACCTATGGCAAGGCATCTTAGAAACAGGCAGGAAATTCAAGTAAATAGACAGGAAGAAGAAAGGAGACAGAGAAGAGATGCCAGCTGCCACCAGGAGAAGCAAGATGTGAAAGTACTGGAAAGTCACAGCCATATGGCAACTTACAGACTAATAGAAATGGATTAACTTATAAGAGCTAGCCAATGAGAAGTCTGAGCCATTAGGCCATACAGTTCATAATTAATATAACCCTCTGTGTGTTTATTTGGTTCTGAGCATCTGTGGGACCAGGTGGGACACAGAAAAACTTCTGACTACAAGAAAGTACAATGTACAAAAAAAAATTATGCTGAATTTAGATAGCTTCATTATTGTTCTTCCTTTTATTCCCTTGAGATAGGGTCTTTCACTGCAGCTGGAGATTAACTTTTTGGCTTGCTAACCAGCAAGATTTGATCTTCAGTTTCTATTCTCTCCTTGTCTCCCTCCACCAGTGCTCTGGAATTATAAGCATGCATGTCTCCTGTCATGTCTGATTATTATTATTATTATTATTATTATTATTATTATTATTATCCAAATTCAGGTCCTCATCCTCTTTTCTACTGAGATATCTCACCTTCCAGGACATTGTTTTTTAATGTAATTGTTTGTTGCCTGGATTGTTCTAAATCAAGCAAAGAAAACTTAAATCACTTATAGTTCCTTGTTTAATGCTTCTGTTCTGGTGAATTGATAATGATGAAGAAGTGAAGGCGATATCATGGCAAAGGCTCCACCCACAGCACAATCAGCAATCTGACCCCAGAGTTGCAACACTGTACTTATTATTCCCAATGTCTGTCATTTTTAACCTGCCACTGTGCTTGAATTAAAGTATGGAGATGCACTATAGTATAGTAAAGGATAAGGCAAACTTTATTTTAAGCATTAAGTTCTTTTATATATTTGGTTTAAGGAGATTTGAATTTTTAAATTTGTCTTTCCTTAAAAATTAATACCTTAGCCGGGCGTTGGTGGCGCACGCCTTTAATCCCAGCACTCGGGAGGCAGAGCCAGGCGGATCTCTGTGAGTTCGAGGCCAGCCTGGGCTACCAAGTGAGCTCCAGGAAAGGCGCAAAGCTACACAGAGAAACCCTGTCTCAAAAAATCCAAAAAAAAAAAAAAAAAAAATTAATACCTTTAGAATTGAGTTGAGCACAAACCATCTTACAAAGGAAGATATCCTACAAAATTATTATAATAATGTGTGATTTATTACCATTGCAAATTTAAAAAAATATTGTTCTAAACAAAGAATTAATTGAATTTTATGGGAATTTTATACTACAGGATCAATGGTTATTTATTTTCTCACATGGCTTATTCTTACCATTACAAGTTACATGAAGAGCAAATATCTTACATAAAAGTAGAATATGGATTGTAAGAATTGTAGTAAACTGGCCAGGTGGTGGTGGTGCACACCTTTAATCCCAGCACTTGGGAGGCAGAGGCAGGTGGATCTCTGTGAGTTTGAGGTCAGCCTAGGCTACAGAGTGAGTTCCAGGAAAAGGCACAAAGCTACACAGAGAAACCCTGTCTCGAAAAACAAAACCCCCAAAACCAAACCAAACCAAACCAAAACAAAAAAAACAGAATTGTAGTAAACTGTTCTTTTCATTTCATACTACCTCCGGGGTACCTGGCAGGAGGTAGGGGAAATTGAAATGTGAAACTCTTAATAAACTTATAAATAGATTTATTTACTCTTTTGCAGTTGTCAGTTTATAATGCTTAGTCATTCTTTATATTTTTATTTTCTACAAAACAAGAAGTGAAAACATAGAGTTCACAACAGCCATCTTTAATTCAAAACAAAACTTCAGAATTATTAGAACCTTACCAAACTTTTGGTAAAGTGGATAAAATAATAAAGTTAAGAAAGAAAAAGAAGCAAAGTCAACAAGCAAAAGCTCTTGTTGAAAGCCTATACTCTTAAGCTGTCAAAAATTCTGAAAATCATGAAAGAGTATAGATTAGAGAGTGAAGCAGAAGGATGCTTACTATTTAAGTGTGATCTGTGAAATGATGATGAGAATTTATGAAAGTGCATGAGTAGTTAAGATTGAGAATGTGCATATTGCATGTGTGCACTCATGTTTTTTTTTTACATACTGATTGCAGATGACTGATTTAATAATGCTTTTGCTGCAAATGTGCTGATTATTTTCTATAGGTTAATGAACTTTCCTAAATGAGTATTCTTACTCTTATATAACTTTGTTCATTTATTAATAAGTTTAAGTAAATACATTTTACCATGTGGAATACAAAGATAGATCAATCAAATAAGTAGTTAGAGATAGATATTATCAAATGGAGATATATGCTAATCTATATTTCTTTTTTTTTAAAGATTTATTTATTTATTATGTATACAGCATGTATGACTGCAGGTCAGAAGAGGGCATCAGATCTGGTTACGGATGGTTGTGAGCCACCATGTGGTTGCTGGGAATTGAACTCAGGACCTCTGGAAGAGCAGTCAGTGCTCTTAACCTCTGAGCCATCTCTCCAGCCCTAATCTATATTTCTTAATTGATCATACTCATTCCCTTCATATGCAGACCAAATGATTTTCATAGAGATATTCAATAGTAATTTATTCTATTTATCTAAATACTTCACTTAAGCAAAAGCAATAATCTTATAAATGTTTCTGTCACATGGAAATTAACTCATATAAATGATGTAAGTATCTTTCTTTTCTTTTTTATTAAGAAATTTATTATCCCCCTTTTCCCTCCTCTCACCCCTCCAGCCTTCCCCACCTACCCCCCCCATTCCCTCCTACAAGAAGGTAAGGCCTCCCATGTGGAGTTAGCACAGCCTGGTACATTCAGCAGGTCCAAACCCCAGCCCCTGCCTCAAGGCTGTGTGAGGTGTCCCACCATACGTAGTGGACTCCAAAAAGCCAGCTCATGCACCAGGGATGGATCCTGATCCTATTGCAAAGGGAGCCCTTAAGCAGATCAAGCTACACAACTGTCTTGCTTATGCAGAGGGCCTAATCCAGTCCTGTGGAGGCTCCACAGGTGTTGGTCTAAATTTCATGATTTCCCACTAGTTTGGTTTAGTTGTCTCTGTAGGTTTCCCCATCATTATCTTGATGCCTCTTACTTGTAGAATCCCTCTTTTCTCTCTCAATGAAAGAGATACCATGATAAAGGGAGACATCATGGGAATAGAGAGGAATGGGGTGCTAGGCAAGTTCCCAGGAATCCACAAGGATGACCCTAGCTTAGACTACTAGCAATAGCAGGGAGGACTCCAAAATGAGCTCACCCCTGTAATCAGATGGGTGAATACACTAACTGTCATCCTAGAGCTTTTTGTCCAGTAACTGATGGAAGCAGATGCAGAGATGCAAGTATCTTAGTGGAAACCATATTGCAAAATTTGTATAGGAGTGTAATCAGATTAAAATTACCTATAGTACTAAGGGATATTTATTGATTGTGTGTAAAGTTATGTTGATCAAGTTACTAATTTTAAGATCACAAACCATTGCTGTTGGATGTCTTTCTGTATGCTGCGAATATGTGTTGCTCTAATTGGTTGATAAATAAATCTGTATTGGCCTATTGCAAGGCATTTTAGTGGCTTATAGGAAATTCAAGTAGATAGAAGAAAGGAGAGAGAAGAGACACCAGCTGCTGCCAGGAAAAGCAAGATGCAAAAGTACCAGGAAGCCATGGCCACGTGGCAAGTTATAGATTAATAGAAATGGATTAAGTTATAGGAACTAGCTAGTGAGAAGCCTAAGCCATTAGGCCATGCAGTTTGTAAATCATATTAAGCCTCTGAGTGATCATTTTGTAAGCAGCTGTGGGACTGTGGGTGAGAAAGTTTTGTCCTGACTGTGGGCCAGGTGTGACACAGGAAAACTTCCAACCACAAACCACCAATTGCATGAGTTAGTTAGAGATTGTAAGGACTAAAACACTCCATTTTGAGGCAAGAGGTCTCTATTTTGAGGCAAGAGGCCACACAGTGAGGTACAAAGAAGTATACATTCATCTCAGCAACTCCTCGAAGGAAAGCCTGATTGCTGTATATCTTTGAAACCAATATTTCTATTGTTAAGAAGAAGATAAGTCACCGGGCATTGATGGCACACACCTTTAATCCCAGCACTCGGGAGGCAGAGGCAGGCGGATCTTTGTGAGTTTGAGGCCAGCCTGGGCTACCAAGTGAGCTCCAGGAAAGGCGCTAAGCTACACAGAGAAACCCTGTCTCAAAAAACCAAAAAAAAAAAAAAAAAAAAAGTCAAATTTACTGTTTTGTGTTTTACAAAGCAACAGAAACAGAGGTCGTGCCCTGTAATCTCAGTAGGCAGAACACTGATACAGGGGCACTGTGAATTAAGGATAGCTAGAAAGTAAGATCCTACCTCAAAACAGAAACAACATATTTTAAAATAAAAGCAATGACCAAGAGAAAGACTAGGTCATTGAATAACTATCAACAAAACTTTTATTAAGTTTTGGAATAATGGCTTAATTGAAATTACATGGCAAACTGTCTGGAAACAGAGCCATTGCATATTGATCTGTTAACCCATTTTTCCCAGTTGGCTAAAGTGCCCCTAAGTTTTTGTTTTGGAAACTTTAGTACTAATAGAATGTTGTGTGACATAGTGCTGGGATAACTAAAGCTCTCTTCTCCCTAATTATTGAGTTGTTCCTCATTTTCCCACAAAAAAAATCAAATTTTCAGTAACAATAACACCTCTTTGCTATTAATTCCATTTGCCAGGAAGAGATGTTTATTGCACTATGCTTATTGTTTACCAGGACTTTTCAAAATGGTTTAGAAGGCTTATTCCTTGTGAATTTCTGGACATGTAAATATAATACAGACAGGCATTTGTGGTGGTATTCTAATTGTACTGAAATGTGATTTTTATTGTATGTTAATAAATAAAGTTGCCTGGGAGTCAGAGCTATTAGAGCCATAGCAAGAGTGTGGCGGTGGTGGCACACACCTTTAATCCCAGCACTTGGTAGAAGAGCTAGGTAGATCTCTGTGTGTTCAGGGATACAACCAGCATTGGAGACTTATGCCTTTAAGACCTAGAGGGCTGTACATACAGACAGTGATGAGGCAGTCACGTGTTTGGGTTTACAACCAATGAGAAGGCAGAACAAAAGACTATGAAAAGACATACACACAGGAAATAGCTCTCTTTTGGGAAGCTAGGACCACCCCAGGAGGAAGGGTGAGATTTTAGCTCTGAGCTCTGACATCTCAGCTTTCTCTTTTACATTGGTTCTGTGTTTCTTAATTAATAAGACGGTTGGTTACATCTACAGGCATTACAAGTAAAGCATTGAAACATAGTGCTTGTGAGCATTTTAAAAATTAATTGCTATTGTATTTTTATTTGTATAAAATTCTAGAAAATAAACACCTACTTATGGTAATATAAGCCATATGAACAATTTATCTGGATTAGGTAGGAACATTTTACAAAGTAGACAATGAACTTTTGTAGGTAATGAAGTAATCAAAACCAGTGAAATCCCCATCTTTATATTAGTGCTATATAATTGAAGGCAGTACAGTTAATTTGTATAAGTTCCTAATGGAGTGTAAACAGTTACCTTTATGAATGGAAATTTACATATGCAAATAAAAGAGATTAAAAAAACTAGAGTCTGCTAGGTAGCTTATGTCACTAATCTCAGTGTTTGGGAAGCTGAGATGGAAGGATTTGCTGTGAGTTTGAGGTCAGTTGTGATTGCATTGCAAGATGCTATTTGAATAAAAAAAGGAAGTCAAAGTAACTCCACTATTACCACAGAATGTAAAATGATCTCAACTATCTATTGCCTGTAGCTCTTTAAGTACTGGTGAGGCCTTGTGATATTTTTCCTATCCACATTGGCATGCCAATTGATGTCGTTGTTCAGGTCTTGTTTAGTTGATCCTATTGAAGAGATTTCATAGCTGCAGCTTTCTCATCATATACAGAAGACATAATCTTGCAGCAGATGTCTAGGTGCCCTGGGTCATACAGTCTCTCCATGACCCTTTTAATGATCTTCCTTAGGTGCAAGGGTGTGTTGCAATTGCATTAATTGTAGCTGATCACCTATCAGTCAGTTGTTCCCTGCATTTTGATCTGTTGTGTCTTTTTGTAATGGTATCTGCTGCTGCAAAGAGAAAATAAATTTAATTATGAAGTAGATAGAAATCAATGGAGAGATGCTTAATTGGTCAAAGTTCTGTGCATTAGAGACTCAGTGTTCAGCTCTAAATGGAATATCTGGGAAGAAAAGGCAGAACAGTGTGTGTGAGCTGAAGACTGAGAAAGCATACTCTGAGTGCTGTCTTCTGGACATGAAATAGCAATCACAATCAAATCTGATGGCAACTGTGGTTACTTTCACAAAACCCGAAGGAGAGCAAGTGAGCTGAAATCCAAAAATAAATGGGGTAGGTGATCTTCTGGCACTCCCCCATACCAAGGAACTTTTAAAAGTGGGGAGGGAAGATAATCATTCTTTATTAATGATTGGTTTCCCGTACTCCATATGGCTCATGCCCATGCATGTACAGGCAGCTCTAACTGGATGTAGTGGGTTATTAAAAAAAATCATGAGGCTTATAGAGTGATATGCTGGGAGCAAATATACAAAGGAGTTGGAGAGGGGAGGTTTTATGTATGATCCTATTTCATTTAATTCACATTTGAGTTTTTTAAAAAAAAACAGAAAAGCTTTAAAAAGGAGAAGACTGTCTTTTAGAAAGAGATAGTACACATTTCTATAGTGCAAGAGAACACAATGTGGCCCTAAACTCCTTAAAGATGATGTATACCTAATTGTGCATGTTGATTGTCATGTGGAGAAACAGACATATGCTAGCTAGAAAAGTAATAGATGATAAATTGATAGGATATATATATATATATATATATATATCCAATAAGGTTTTTAATAATTTTAAATTTGTTTTACACATTAAAAGTATTTAAAATGTCCCCTCATTTGCAACATATTATGCATTTTTAGTCACTTTATTATCTTTCCTATACCTCTCAGACCTAACATTGATTTAAAATAACATGGTTTTCTTTTTTACTGTTAAACAGCTATGTCTGTTGCTAGTCCTGTGCCCTATGTAAGCATACATAGGGAAAAGGAAAGCCTAGTTATGATATCAGGAGGATTGGATAATGTATCCTATTGTAGATATTGGTAGTTTACACTAGTAATGCTTCCTGGATATTTAGATTATAAAATAATAACAAAAGTATCATTTATGGCAATCTTCTAATCATTCTAAAAATAAACAAAAAGTAGAATATCAGTTATGAAATTTATGGATAAAGGTAAGGGGAGAAAGTTCCATCATGTTATTTTAGAAATATCATTTATTTATGCATCTAAGGGATTACATTTTTTGGCAGCTCAGTACTGTCCTAGGTTCTGAAGACAAGAGACTGTCCATTCCCTTCTCAATGGAGTATTCCAAGAAAGAAGAAAAAGAGAAGTCTACCAATTTCAACATTAATAACTGAAGTATTTTGCTAATTAAAAGCATATGGGAAAAGAACAAGAGAAACAGATAAATATGGAAGTATTTCTTTTTGTAAAAGGTCTATCTTTAAGGATCAAAGTGAAAGTGGGATATTGGGTAGATCTGAATTCATAATAAGAAGAAACCAGCATTTAATTTACTATCAAATGGATAATGTGTCTAAGTGATTGAGAGGAAAGCCTGATAGGAGTAGAGAGATTGGGCTGGAAATGAAGACAAGAACTGTTACTGGCAGTTATTCCTAGGCCTGAAATTCAATTATGACATTTAATCAATATTTGTTAAATAAATACTTTAAATGATGACCTAGTCTTCCATGTTCATTATGATGGCTTTTTACATTGATGCCATAGAAAAGTGATTATCAAAATTTTTCATAATTACCTTTGGTTGAAATATCATATATTGACTAGGTATCCTTACATCCACACTCAATAATCTGATAGACGTGTTAGGTTCTATATCCATGAATAATGTTATGTAACAATTATTAACTACAGAATCTTCTATGCCTTTCATCTACATATCAATCAGAGTATATACTGACTTTGACTTCAGGATCTGCTTATTCTGAGAATAAAACATGGGCTAGGGAGGTGGATCAGTGGTTAAGATCACATACTGCTCTTATATAAAGGACTCCATTTCAGTTTCCAGCACCCACATACTGACTCATATCCACATGTAACTCCACGCATCCAAAACGTTTTTCTGACTTCCATGTATACCTGCACTCATATACACATAACCACATACAAATACACATAGAGACACAGTTAAAAATAAACATAAAATCTTTTGAAAAAGAATAAAGCAAAATACATGGGAACAGAAGAAAACAAGATACATATAGTCAATACACATCTTCTTTAACCAGTTTTTGTTTCAGTTTTATATGAATATTTGTATGAGTTGTTCTGAAGGGGATATAATGTAAGACTTCTTTCTGGTAAGGGGTGGATTTTCATGGCTGAGAATGTATCAGGAAATCAGCATGTAACAGATAATTTTGAAAGATAACAGAGGAAAATTATAGGCATGAAAGAATGAGATATATTCAAGACATAGAAATTTATTTGATTGCATGCATGCAGAGAAGAAAAACCAGGAAAGAAAATTAATATATATTAAGTGCTTTTTGATCCCAAAGCACTGTCTCTGTTAACTTTGCAGAATCTATAGAAGATACTGTAATTTTGTTCATGAGGAGTTTAAACTGAGTAATATTACATACTTAACAGAGAACAGAAGATCACACAGCCCGAAGCTTTGGGATTCTGGATAGTTCATTTTCTAATAAAGCTTGTGTCAATTTTCTTCCCTAGTTGAAGCCCGCAGAGTCAATACAATCTTTTGTTGGTGTACAGTAACATTGTATAAAGTCAAGCAGGAGTGCCTGAATGACACTACATGTGCCACCTGCATCGCTGTGGTTATTTAACGCTGAATTAAATGTGAAGCATAAGCAAGCATTTGAACAATGTTTTACTTGTCTTATATTTAGCCCAATTAGCAGTGTTCTTTTCTTTAATGGTTTTCACAGTTGACCCACACTACGCCATTCAAAGTTGCAAAGTCTTTTTTTTTTGTGTGTGTACAACAATTACTTTAATTATGGTCTTAACACAGTCCTGTGTTATTTGAAATTGGACATGCTTATTAGAAGAAAATAGTGCATTTCCAAGCAAAATTAGGCTATAATTTATGCACCTGCTGTGTGTATTCAGAGAACAGTTCTCCAACTGTGATATTAATATTAGTATTTATCATTAAGGTAACTTGCTGGATTATGTCAAGTAAAAGGCCAAGATTATGCCCTACAGGGATAATAATAATATTTTTATATAAAAGTATTGATCTAATTATTTCCTTAATGATATCAGGAGAAACATGTGGCTGCTTGTGTTGTTATTAGTCTGATTGTAATTTTTCATATAATATGAAATTACATGTTAAACTAATTTAAATATTGTATAGCATAAAAGTTTTCTGTGGCAAAGCCAATGATCTTTTACTTGATCATTGTTCAGCAGAGAATTAGATGAGTTAGTGGACAAAGCACAAGAGCAACTAACTAAATCATATGGGACTGATTGGAAAAATAAGAGATAACACTTTGTATTAAACACTAAGAATAGGGTCGGAAGGTCCATAGGGACACAAGCCATCTGTCCTGGGTATCCTCTGCTTTTCCATCTTAGTGCTCTTGGTTGCAACCAAAGATGAATCACTGGCCATATTCTCTTTTGTGCTTAGCTGTTGTTGACTCTTAAAGGTGCAGTGTCTGTGCTCCAACCATGGTGGTCCAGAGCCTTGGTCAGATAAACTCACTTGCCATTGTCACTCATTAGATGTCCCCAATTCTGAAGTTACCATGTTTAACAAGGTCTGATCAGATTAGAAACAATATGAGCAGTTGGTCATTTCTAAGAATTGTCCTGACATTTACCTTCAAATGGCCATAATTGTATCTATCCTTTCTCGTAGTATCTGAACAGTGAACTCTATTTTGACCTCTCAATCAAGACTTTTTGTATTTGACACCGTGAATCATAGTTATTGCATCATCCAAGATAATGCATTTTGGAGAATCTAAGCTCTAGTATCTCTAGAAAACTCCTTGGAACACAAAGCATTTCATCATTTTCTACTGAGGTCTTGATAGCTTAATCCCAAGTCCCAGTTTTCTTTTTCCGAATACATACTTTAACTTTTATGCTCATGGCTCATAAAACTTGTGTTACAAACCCAGTTCCTATTAGCAAACATGTAGTGGTACAAGGATATATATTTTATGTGGAAGAGTACATGCTCCATTATAAAAACAAAATCTCAGATTCTAGGGAATTGGTAACTAAGGAGATCCAGCCTTACCCTTGTTTCTTTGTTCCTCTTAGTTCCAGTTATAACACCAATCAAGATGACCTTTTCTGCAACTAGTACAAAGCTACATCTATGTCTGTATCTATTTCAGGCTTGAGTCAGTTTCACTCTTTCTCTGAAGCCTGAAGAGGACCACCTCAAATAGCCCTCTGCAAGTATTTCATTACCTCAACCATGTGGGCTAGTAGTTTTGTTTGATAAAATGATGGAAGGAACTAGTAAAGGCAATTAGTTGCCAGACTTCGGTTTTGGAGAATCTATTAGTGGTTGAAATAATCACTTAATTATTACTAATCAAGACACTGGGTTTGGATGTAAACTATGCAGAATATGAGTTGTAGGGATGTCAAATATCCCTCCTCTTATAATCTGGTATAGCACCTCTCCAATAAATACCTGTGAAATAAAGACCAGAGCCTTAGATTATACCTATCAACAATCAAACAAAACAGAATGGTCTCCAAAACATAAGGTAGTTTTGACAACATGAGGTATATGAGTATGTATATGATGATTTTTAAATAAAGCTTATGAACTACTATGGAAGTTTAAAGCGGTTCATAGTGGGGTTTGATTCAACTTGGTTATTCAAATACTGACCTAGCTAAAGTTCATATATTCTTTTAATTTTTAATTATTTTTATAGGGCAGATGGGGGCAGGGTATTAACATAGGAAATATCAACTAGTTACTAAAATTCTTCTATGATGGTTGCTTGATCTCTCTTGGAATATTTGATGATTACTACATGGGAATATTAGATATACTTTCTCATTTTTTCAATAAGAAGCTTTCAAAATAGATGAGTTGGCTCCAAATATCTGCCTCCTTGGAAATTACAACCTCAGAGAGTCTATCCTCAAAAACATTTAGCAAATCACTTCCACACCATTTTTAATAAGGTGCCAATTTGTTGAAATTAAATCCTATGAATGATGAATTTTTAAAAATCTTTTTCAACTTGTTAAGATGAAAACACAGATTATGGTAGAATAGAATCTCCAATAGCAGATGAATGTTATTGAACTTTCCTATATTAATTTCAAACTTTCTGTGTTTCCAGTTTCCAGCCTTCAAATTCCTTTTTGTGTCTGTCTTTTGCTGTTGTCATTATTTGTTTGAGACAGACTCTCTCTATGTTGCCCTAGTTGGGCCGGGACTCACTATGTCCACTACAGAGGCCAAGGTGGCTTCTACCTGGTGACTATCCTGCATCCTAATCTTGTTTAATTTCTTTCTTTTAACCTTTTGATACAGTTACTAAAATTTTGTTTATCATCTATATAATTGGTAAACCAGTTTTAAATTATGTGATATAGTATTGTCTTCCCAGTGTTCAGCATTGTAGAGAATCCACTTCTCAAGAAGAAATATGCAGATTTCAAACAAGTAAACAAACACAGAAACCTAGATTAGATGATAATATGCTCAGGGAATGAAGAAAAACTACCTTTGATGGGCATGTATACTAAATGTAGAAGCTCGTTGATTTTGTACAGCAATACTTTACTGTAAATCATTCGTTGATCCTGGTTGTCCTGGTTCTGTACAGCACTTAACATTCTGAATATTAATGGCAGATATACATTTCCATTTTTTTTAGCTGTGACCTGTAGCATGTTGTTGTTTAAGTAATTCAGGCTGGTTGACTATATCTCCACAATTTGTCATTTGTCACACTAGTGTTCTGTGTTATCTTGCTTTGGCTGATGAGATTTAAAGCTATTTTCTTGAGAACATTTTATTCAAGTCTGTCAAAAACCATGTTCAAGAACATTTCCAAATATATGGTATGCTATTTTATACTTATTTTTTCTTGAAAACTACCTCTGTTTAAATTATGGGATTTTGGGTAGCGTAAATATAATTCTTATAATGAATTAAGACAGAAGCTAACTTACATGTTGTTTAGTATTTCATAAAACGTTTACATGATAAGTACTAGATTACTAGACATAAATAAAAGAAGTCCCACAAGATGCGAATGTAATACAGTATACATTGCTTAAAGTACTGAGGCTTGAGAGCAAAGGAAGAAGTTCATCTGTAACATGCCCTGAGGTATAAGAAAGGTGGTGAAGTGGTGTCATGGGAGTGATAAAAAGCATAGAAACCAGGGAGGAGAGACTAATGTGAACTGAAGTTGAGGCTTAAGGGCACAGAGGAGCAGACAGCTTTGGCTACTCTCTGCCTTATTGTTCAAAGAAATGGATGTTGAAAAAGAGAGAAAGAAAAAAGAAAAAGCAAGAAAAGTTCATAGGAGCATTTCTAAATTTGCCCGAAGTGCTCCATTCTTCACACATATATGGAAACTCCTTACTACAAACATTCTATTTTGGAGGACTGGAGAGATAGCTCACTGGAGAAAGCGCTTGCTATGCAAGCATGAGTTCTGAATCCCAGCACCCACATGGAACAAAAGGCCTGGCAGAGCATGCCCCTAAACCCAGCACTTGAGACTGACAAAGAGAGAGGGAACTCTGGAGTTCCGTGGCCTTTTATCCTCACCAAAGAGCGACTTCCAGGTTCTATGAAAAAATCCTTTCTCAAAAAAAAAAAAATGTTGGAAAGTACTCAGTTTCTACTTGTGGCTTCCACCTGTGCATGTGTTGTACACACACCCACACACCCCCCACACCCCCCCACACACCTATGCCAACCTAAATATACAATTACACTCACACCTACATACACATCAAAATAAAAACTAAAAATTACGTTTTGAGAGTCAGCAGAATAAATCCCAGCCATTCATGAGGTTGAGTAAGGAGGATTGTACGTTTGTAAGTTCTGGTCTAGCCTGAGTTAAATAATGAGTTGAAGGCAGACCCAGGCAATCTAGTAACACCCTGTCATAGCAAGGTAAAATGCTAAAGGAGAGCTACGAATGTATTGCCATTGTGTTGCTGGCCTAGCATATGCAAAGACCAAGGTTTAATATTCAGAACCTATATTTCAGTTCAGGTTTCAATTCAGTCGGGGTCTTTGAAAGTCAGTGTTGACACATTTTCAGTCAACTGCTTGGTCACTGTGTTGGAATATCATATCACACACCTGTGATTACACATGATTTTGAGCCTGTCTTGGAGACTGCTTCAACTTTGCAACCAATAAAAAAAAAGAAGAGGAAAACAGTGTGTAAAGAATGCATTTAGGCCAAATCAAGTGAATTTTCGTGTTACTGAATATTCTCTTGTGACTACAGAGGAGAAAAACAAAACAACAAAACAAAATGGTAATTTATTTTAATAATTGGTTGGCACACATGTATACTAAATGAAAGGCAAATTTGTGATGCAGTGATCAGTTAATTGTATCATTATAAACTACTTTTTAAAGACTGCATCATCTTCAAAGCCTATATAGGTCATTAGTATGATTACTTACTACACAACTTGTTTTCTAACAGACACTAGACAGAATATGAGAGTTGTATGATTGTTATTTGTACTAGAGAATAACTTTATGTTTTATAGTGACCATAGAAACTACTATAAATTTAGTTGTTTGAAAATGAATATAAGATACTCATGATGTCACAGCCTGTAATCCCAGTACACTAGATGTGGGGGCAAGAATATCACTGTGAGCTGGAAACTAGCTTGGGATACAGAAGTTTGAGGTTACCTTGGGCTGCAAAATTCTCTATTAAAATAAACAAATAATAAATTAAAATGTACTTCAATCCATTGATCATAAGTCCACTAAGAACTACAGAGCTGAAGTCTAGGTGTATACATGGCTATATTTGCTCCTGGATTTGCACATTTATTCTTTAGGGTTGTTGGCAAGATTAATCTGCATATTCCTGTGGAACAAATTCTGTGTTCTTCTGTTGCTTCTTAACTGAGGTCATGTCCACTTTTCAGGAGCCTTGACCTTCTGTGGCAGGTGGTCTTTTCCTCAATAATTCAAAGCCCAAACAGTGTGATGACTCCTAATGTGTTATTCCTGATTCACTCATTTTTTTCCACCTTAAGGATAAGTTGGACTGACTCCCTTAATCCATGATGCCTCCTATTTCCTATTTCCACTTACCACCAACTCCCACCTGCACAGCCCTCTGTTATTACTTCAGAATATAAAATGAATGTTAGGTCCTAGATCTCCTTAGAAAAGGAAGACGTTTAATTCAGGCTTCAAAAGTGTCTAAGAATTTCTCTTTCAAACCTCTTTATATAGGACTCATACACTGGACAACAGAGGCCCTGTGTCTAATCACACATTAACCAACAATTTTCTGCTCTCTATTTTATCAAGGCTTGAACAAGCAGTTTCTTCTATGAAATGAAAGGGGATAGACAGGTAAATGGTCTTAGTAGTGAACTAACATTACAAGACATAAATGTGATGCTCATGTGTTCACTTTGTGTGTGTTTGTGCTTTCTTTTTCAATTTTTCATTTTATTAGAAATTTAGAGAAATTAATCACAGACGTATATGTATTTTATCTGCACTATTTTTCTTATAGTTGAAATAATATTTTAGTATTGTTTTAGTTTTGATTTTGAAAAATATTCTTGCTTTTAGTATGCTTAAGTCATTTATTTGGGATTCTAAAAATCCTAGGAGAATAGCACTTATTTTAAAATTCCTTTCTGACTTGAGGGATCCTGCTGCTGTGTAAATCAGGGCTCTAGTTTCACTCAGGTGACTCAATGGATTGCATTTCTTCCTACTCAGCAAGAAAACTTTAGCTATAGTTAGCAGATTTTAGATTAAAAAAGAATTTTTTCATTTTTAGCAATTATTATTACATTATTTTGTGTGCCTGTGTATACATGTGTGTATATGTAAGTATGATGTGCAAGCTCCTGATTACCACAGAACAGGTCTGAAGTTTAGAGGACAGAGTGGTAATGACTCCAGTCCCTCCACCATGTGAGTTCCAGGGTCATCAGTCTTGTTAGCAAGCACCTCAACCTACTGAGCCATATCACTGACCCAACTTCTGCATTTTTTTTAAGGTGGCCATATGACAAGTAGCAATCAATTTGCTAGATAGAAATCTCTACATTGTATTTTATCTTAAAAAAAAAAAACAGTGGCTAAACTGGGCAGGTAATATTAATGAGATTAAGTCAGGAAATCTCAATGTGACCCTCTATTTAAATTAGAGATTTAATGACCTAAGCCTCCTTTTTTCCAGTCTTCACACCCTCAATTCCCTTTTAATGCCCAGTTGTTAAAAATCAGTAAAACAAACAAACAACTGTTTCCATTTCTTCATATTTAGAATGTCTTCTTGTTCAATATGCCCCAAATCTTTCCCTTACATTCTAATTTTCTTCCAGTATGCTGGAGGCACATGAAGGAATGATTTTCAGTTATAAGAATGTAATTTTGTTCACCACCTTCAGCCAATTCCTTAAAAAAAATCTGAATAAAATATATTCCCTTTCCTTAGAAAAGTTTCCCAATTAGTTCCTGCACCAATGTTTTTCTCCACCTACTTAACTCTTTGAACCATTTGCCTCCCAAATCATTTTCTTCAGTGTTCTTTCAACATTTTCCACATTTCAAAAAAGTCATTGAATTACCAAACATAAGTTATAACCTGAAACCACACAGCTGCTTTTCCCCTGTGCACGTGTTTGTACTTTGTTGTTCAAATGTCTCAAGAAGGTGCATTAGAGAAGTCATGTGACAATACTCTAATGGGAAATTACTAAGGAGGCAAATGCCTTACTCAAACAACCACCTCTTGTGCCTCCACTTCCCATGTTCTGGGATTTCAGGCTGGGGGCACATATCTAATCCTGAACCCCTGTTTTACTGACAGATCATACTGAAACTTAAACATATGACTTTTCATTCCAGAAAAATGATCATTTTTCTAGTTTGTCCTATTGATATTTATTTTATTAGACATTGTAGTGTTAAATAATCCGTACTTCGGTGATAATTATCTGTTAAGTATTTTGTAACTGCTTTATTATTCTGTTAAATTAATTTGCTAATATTTTAAAATTTTATTTATTCTCTCATACAATACATCCTGACTGTAACTCCTCCCACCTCATCCCCTCGCTCCTCCCAGTTCCCTCCATCTCCTCTCTTCCCCTACCTTCACCTACCTCCACCCCTTGTCTCTCCCCAGAAAATAGGAGGCACCCTAGGGACATCAAATGACCATGGGACAGCAAGATACCATGAGACCAGGGACAAACCCACATATCCAGGCTGGGCAAGGCAACCCAGTAGGAGGAAAAGTGTCGCAAAAGCAGATGAATGTCATAAACACCCCCACTCCCACTGTCAGGAATCCCCCTAAAACGCCAAGCTAACAACCATAACATACATGCAGAGGACCTAGCGCAGACCTTGTAAACTCCTAGATTGCCACTTCAGTCTCTGTGAGTCCCATGAGCCCTGCTGAGTTGATTCCAATTTAATAAAATTGTAGAGGACCCTTACTATCTACAACATGTATCCCATAGCTGGGCATCCTGGTACATGCTTGGAACCTCAACACTGGAATCAGAATTGTAGTCTTCAGGCCAACCTAGGCTATATAGTGATTCCTAGGATAGTTGGGTCTTTATATGGTGAACTCAACTCAAGAAACATAAACAAACAAATTAAAGAAAAATGTGGAATAAAATGTTTGCCATGGTTAATGGTCTTTTCAATCTATAAAGAATTTTTTATTTTTTTCTTTGTTAGGTTTTACTTAAAATATTTTTTCATTTTATTGACACTATCAAATTTATTACCATATGCTTCTATGTAGTCTCAGAATTTTCAAATGTCATTATATATAAAACTTTATCTCTAGCTTATTTTAAAATGAGCAGAAATAAATCCTCTAATTAGTCACCCAGTTTGATTATTTTTGGACTATAATCTAAAACACACATTTTGGCTTTTGTTTAATTAATATTTGATCATTTTATGAATTTGATATTTTGTGTGTATTCCAGATCATCCACGATTGCATGCTTCCACCTCACTTGAATTATCAAGCAAAAAATAATTCACATCAATTGATTTGATAAGCTTGTAATCCTTCCTCTTCCAGCCCCTCATTATAAGGGTTCTTCTTGTGATTTGTTCCTTTGTGATCAACCATTTTACATTAGCAAATGTTCTGAGATTTCTTTCTTGTTAGACTCAGTGATTTTCTTAGATTGTCATATATTCTACTCCAATCTGTGTCTAAATATTATTGGGTATTTGACATAATATGTGGTTTATATTATTTTGCATACATTAATAATTGAGTCCTTATGAAGGTTTACTAATGTATCTTATGTCTTTATCAATCCCTTTGTAAGAAAATTAATATGTCCACCTCCAGTTGTCTTTTTAGAACAAATTGCTAGACCTGGTACAACTAATAGAAATGAAATAAACACATCTAAAGAGTCTCTGGAAAGGATTTTATTTGATTAATCTAATCTAATAAGGTCCCTTGTATGTGGTTATTAGCCCTATCCCCTACACTTTTGACCATGAAGCTTGTTGAAGGTTTCTTGGTTATTTAACATTGAACAATGATGAAAAGACCATTGTCTTCTGTTGATTAACAGAAATTAGAATAACGTTTGACACAGAAGGCACAACCCATATATGAAGTGATTTTTTAAGTGTTCAATAATTTATGTCTGAGCCATAATATCTCTCCTTAGAGTGCCAAGTTCTATATACTATAACTTCTAACTAAAGTCTATGAATCCTCTGCAGCTGTCCAAATTGCTGTCTTTTAAAATAATTAGGTATAAATTAATTGAACTAAATGCAACTGTATTTTGTTTCATTTTGTCATGATTCTTTGGGAAGTCTTTGCTCTATGTATGTCGAAATTTACACAGTATAAAAAGTTCTGAATATTATATCTTTTATAAATCTATCTGGCCTTATTTCTTTGGCACATAATGAGACATCTACCATTCTGTTTCATTTGAGTAGCATTTATTAGCTGCACAAACTAATGGATTTCATTATAATATCTCATAATGTATGTAATATGTATTTTGTCACCTTCAATCTCCAGTTGTCCTATCTGACTCACCCTTCCCATTGTTTCCCTCTTTTTACCTCCAAGCTACAATTCTACTTTCAGGAATCATTGCTATTTTCATATAGTGTTTTGCTCTGTTGCTATGAAAAGATACCCAGACCAAGGTAACTCTTATAAAAGAAAGCATTTAATTTGGGGCTCGCTTACAGATTAAGAGTGTTAGTCTGAAAATAGCATGGTGGTAGGCATAGCATGTATGGTCGTGGAGAAGTAGATGAGAGGATTACATCCAGATCTGCAGGCAGCAGAGAAAGAGACTATGTGTATATGAGAGAGAAAGAGTCAGAGAGACAGAGAGATGAGAGACAGAGAGACAGACACAGAGAGAGGTAGACACACACACATGTATGTGGAAAGAGAAGAGAGAGAGAGAGAGAGAGAGAGAGAGAGAGAGAGAGAGAGAGAGAGAGAGAGAGAGAGAGAGAGAGAGAGAATGGAGGTCTGGTGCAGGCTTTTGAAACTACAGAGCCCACACCTAGTGACACACTTCCTCCAAAAAGGCCATACCTACTCCAACAAAGGCCACAGTTTCTAATTCTTCAAATCCTTTCAAAAGTTCCAGTTTTTGGTGACTAGGTATTCAATCATATGAGCCTATGGGGGGCATTTTCATTCAAACCACCATAATATATAAATACGTAAGTGCTACCTGCTGAGTCCATTTAGGGTTGCTCACATGTATGTGATTTTAGGTCTGACTACTGACATTGGATAACCACTTGGGGGTACATCCTTAGGGAAGAATTATTTTCTGCCTCCCAGAAGTCATAATTATTATGTAGTTCTTCACCTGTGTGTGTGTGTGGGGGGGGATTTTGTGAAATTTCCCACACACCCATCACTCTGTTTACATTTGGCTTGGCCTTTGGCTTTTCCTTTCATATTTAAACTTTCTTTCAAAAGAATTCCCAATTTTATCAGTTCATCTGTGGCCTGAAGCTAAGTGCCCTCAATACAACATACAATACTTAGCTTCTCTGCCATCTTATCTGTACTTTCTCATCTATCATGTTTTCTAGTTTAAAAATAGTCAGGTTATATTTAGAAATATATTTGTATATACAGATGTACCTATGCATCTAACAGCCATTAATGAGAAAAGAGGCCAAGCATTTGAGAAAGAGCAAAGAGGTTTTGGAAGGAGCAAAGGGAAATGAGAAATAATACAATTATGCTATAATCTCAAGAAAATGACAAAATAGTCATTTCAGCTTGGGAGTTCAAGTCAATGCTGGTGCACCCCCCCCCCCCCCCCGCCGCACAACAGTCACATGGCTTCTATTTTCACCACCACCCCCAGTGCAGTAACCATTTAACAAATATGAAAGGAAGTAGCTGAAAGAACCAGTTGTGAGTAGCAATCTCCACAGCAGTCCTGGAAGAACCATCTATTCAATATTGTTGCTAGGTAATTATGGGTATCTAGATTTTAGGCACAGCTGCCCAGCTTATAACCATCTCTGTACTCGAAGAATAAGATTCATACTGTAGGAGACTGTGACTTGAGTTTAATATTTAAGTGCTGACTTGGTTTTAAAGACAGTAGCCAGAATCCCTCTAATGGATTTTTTTTTCTTTGTGTGGCTGGAATGCTATTCAAATGCATGATACTTTCTCCATAGTCCACCACTGCATGCACATAAAAGCTGGTAAACCACAAACAGGCAGCATACCCAGTTACAAGGAGGTTGAGTACATAGTTTTAATTGTATGAAGGCATACTGCAAACTTGGTTGCAAGATGCGACAAGAATACGATTTATGAAGGCAAAAGGGATTTTTCTGAACAGTTATTACCATGACAGAATTCATGCAAATGTTCCATGGACTTGTCAGCTTTCTTGAAATTCCAGCCTTGGAATGCATAAGAAGGGATTCGCCAAAGCAAACTGGTTGGGGAGAGGGGCTGTAGCTGTGAGCTCAGGATATGATTAAGAAATCTTGTCTGGGATGAGTAAGGTGGAAGAGACATAAAGACTCTAAACATCAACCTTGGCCTCCAAAAATATATCCATTTCCCACAAATGTGTCAATACACCAGCAAACACATACAGCCACATAGGCATACAACATGCACAGATATAAGAGGAGGAAAAAAACAAAATAGAATGACAGTGCTTGTTTATTCTGGGCAACCAATGCGAAGAACTGTGTATGTGGCAGGCACATTGAAATGAATAGGTCACTGTAATTAGCTCAGTGCTATATGTCAGGCAGATTTCAAGTGAGGACAATATTGTATCCTCACTATCATGAGATTAATGCATTGAATGTCATGGGAAGATATTTTTCACAAAGGCAAGATGCTGCTTAGTTTTCTCAATGCTGAAAAATGTGTGATGGAATTACTTTCAATGAGCAAAGATGTATTATTGGTCAAGGTTGCAGGTCTTTCAGCCCATGGGTGGTTATTTTCATTACTCATGGCCTAATGCGAGACTGAACTTCTTGGTGGCAGGAGCATGTGGGAAAAGATCATGTTCATCTTATTATGTTCATGAACCAAAGAGTGAAAAATAGTCAAGTGCTTTTTGGTCTTTGTAGGTCAAGCCCGGTGATGCCTCTAACTAGGTTTCAGTTTATGCTTTTACTTCTTCTCAATAGAGTTAACATTGTATGAATTTGTCAAGAGATTCAACCTTTGAGTCCTAAGGTTCCCATCGTCTCCAGAAAACATATAGGCTGCCATCCACACAGCCAATAGACGAGTCTGTGAGGATCCTTTCATGTTCAACCCACTAGCCATGAATAATAATCAAGCATTGTAGTTCACAATAGAGGACTTCACAGCATATAATTATCCTTCCCCAAATCTGGGAACTCTCAGAATTGGGTCTTTAGCCTCACATGTAAAATAAAAATTAATGTTGGAATGGGAGGAGAGGAGGGAGGGGATGTAAAATAAATGACTATATTTAGTTAATAAAATTAATTTTGAAAAATTTGCAACATTAATTTGGGATCTTTGTGGTATCTGTTTTGATAAAATCAGATTGATTGAAGATGTAGCTAGTGTGATGAATGTATTTTTTTCTGTTAACATTTTGTATTAGCATGGTGAGAAAGAACACACCTCCTTTCAATTTACACCTGCTAGTCCTACTTCATTAGTGAGAATGGCAAGATAATGTGGAGTTTTGTGTGAAAGTGCCTTGTGAGAGGAAAAATAGCACACAAAGGTATTACTGTAGTGGAAGCCAGTTAAGTCAACAACGGTTTGTGAACTTACAGTACATGACTCTTGAGAATACCAATGCTGATTCCTATGCCCATAATTTTGAGTGAAGAGATTGGATTTTATAGGTGGAATTATGGGCACAGAGATTTTATTACCAGATTTGAAACTTAACGGGTTATTATGTAAGAGCTGTCTGCAATAGTCAACACTGAAGATCTGGGACCATGTTCCTCTCATCCTCCCCAAAGAACAAATGTACAGTGGTCTCTTGGAAACATTGACATTGTGTAGAGTGCTTGAAAGAAGGAATCAGCTGTTCTGCAAACCAGGAACACTGCTGTTCTTTAGGTCTTTTAGGAACACAGAAATTTGCAGGATGAGTGAATTAAGACTGTGCCCTAGAAAATAATGGAATGGTCATTGAAATTAAACACTTCTTACTCCATAGGGTGTTTCTCTTAGCACAATGCATTGGACTTTATATCTGCAAAAGGGGTGATGATTGTTGAGAGATTTGGTTTGTTTATTTGAAGGTAGCTATTAGTCTTTGTGAAGTAACTGTAGTGTAATTTCTGTGTTCTTAAGGATTTTTGAATAATTGCTTTCAGAATGTTTTAGATGTTTACATGAATTCTATAGTGTTGCCCTTTCTTTCTTCTTTATGCTCAGTGTTTCAATCAAGATATCCATAATTTAGACTTAGCACGGAAGATTGCTGGTGAATTTTCTACTCAGAAATAATGCTGTGCCGTGCTTTCAGATGGATTTGAATTCCCGTTGTCACAAACTCATCCTTAAGAACAATACCCCATTGTTACATGTCTTTCTATGATCCATTTTCCCATGTCCTAATCCTACACTGCACACTTTATAATACAATAGACGATATCAAAATGGACAGACATTTTTCTAAAATAATGTGATATATAATACCAAGACTGTTACACTGTTGGAGTTAACTATATTTCTATCAGCACTGAATTAAAATATCCTCAACATGGGGTACATCCTTTGAAATAAACATTGTCATCTTCACTTTTTCCTAACTGGATTAAATGGTGAAAAATGAAAAATATGCATTCAGAGCATGACAATTAGAGCCATTATTTTCATAAAAGCTACTGCCTAACTGAGAAGGAACAGATTGCTTAAAATTACTTATTTTTGTTGGCATGATATTTCTTTGGAAATAATATCAAGTTGTGTGTCTTCCCAGGCTTCTGTATGCCAGCAACTCCTCCAATGATTTAAAAAATATGCCATGTTTTTAATCCACAAAATTGACAAGTGTTTACCTTTTGATCAAAACACCTGCTATTTCTTAATGGCATGTCATGAAGGTTGGGTAAGTGTCATAGCCTGGTGGAGCACTTATTTCACCCAAGAGAAATATCTGTATCTGTGCCAGAATTCCTTCTTTTCTGGCTCAAATAGGAAAGTAGTTGAAACTGTAGTTATTGACACATTGACTTCATCATCAGTACTCTAGTCCTCATTACCACAAACAGCCCTAGGATGAAATTGAGGACTAACCTTCACTATGTTCTTTGTGCTTTGCATGTAGCACTTCATTTAATTTCAACAGCCCTCCTTCCTGAAGTTTTTTTTTCTCATATATGATTCATATACAAACTCAGTGAAGCTGAGAAAAAATATATGACTTTACTCAAACTCATACCTGTGGTTGCTTTCAGATTCTGAATTTAAACCCAAGTCTGTCTGATTTTAGATTCTAGTAACCGCAAAGTACATTTAGCTTCTTACATCACAGTAGCTTCTGTAAAATGGATTGAGCCCCTGTTAGGTACCTGCATATCCTAGGACACTGATGAAATTCCTGGGTAGCAAATCTCTGGTGAACACTGGAATTTCAAATTAACTCCCCAACACACACACACACACACACACACACACACACACACACACACACACACACACACACACACACACCAGTATGCTCTCTAAATGTCTAAGTCCAAGACTTGAAGCAGATGTTCTCCACATCAAAAGACCCAAATAAAGTATTAAACTCATCTACCTCCAGTGCTATGTAAAAGGCCTCTAAAGGCTGTTTTTCCCAGCTAGGCAGTGTGAGTATAACTTTAATAACTGATAGAGATGCCTGCCTGAGGTACAGGACACATGTGCAAATCTTAAAGGAAATTCCAACAGTGTATTACAGATGGCCAAGGGATTAACTAAAAGATCCTCTCTAGTGTTGTGACTCAGACATCAGAAATATGAGCCTTTTAGATGCACTGAAAAATAGCATGCTAATAAAAGTCTACAGGCTCATTGCATTTTTGTCTGAAGTGATGGGAGCCTTCCTACGCTGAGTATATAATGAGGCCAGACTTTTCAGTATTGGGAATTAAGCTTCATGATATACCTCTCATGACATTTGCAGTAAATACAAGTAGGCATACATGCCTGTTCTCTCAAGTAAAAAAAAAAATTATATTCACTGTTGTTTCCTGTATAATAAAAATCTATGTGAATAATTTCAGCATGTATATGTGAAATGTAGACACATATATATTATATATACATACATACATATAATCAATAGCATGCATTATGCTCACAGGCATATGCCATACTAATTTAAGTAATTGCGGTAATTTATTTGGATTATTAAAAATAATTTTCAGATTCACAACCTGAAAGTCCATCAGCATTTCCCATATGAGGTGTATCAAATATATTTTGAATTATAGTTAGGCTGTAAAATCTACCTTTTTTTGATTGTCACCACCCACTCATGTTCACATTTTGACACTGAAAATTAAAACCTGTAAAACCAATGACTTGAGTCCCTCGTGTCTCAAGAAAATCATGCTGACAGAGTATGCTAGCAGTATATCGATAACAAGCGTTCACCTTCTGGACTCAGTTTTACACTTTATAAATTTTTATGAATTGTTTGTAATCTAGTGCTGTGGATATCACTGTATAAATAAAATGCTGATTGACCAGGGGCCAGGCAGGAAGTATAGGCGGAACAAGCAGAGAAGAGAATTCTAGGAAGTGGAAGGCTGAGGCAGAGACACTGCCAGCCGCCGCCATGACAAGCAGCATGTAAAGATGCCAGTAAGCCTACCACGAGCCACATGACAAGGTACAGATTTATAGAAATGGGTTAATTTAAGGTGTAAGAACTAGAGTGTAGATGTAACCAACCGTCTTATTAAATAAGAAACACAGAAACAATGTAAAAGAGAAAGCCAAAAGGTCAGAGCTCAGACTAAAATCTCACCCTTCCTCCTGCTGTGTCCCAGCTTCCCGAAAGAGAGCTATTTCCTTGTGTGTCAGTCGTTTCCATAGTCATTCTGCCTTCTCATTGGTTGTAAACCCAAACACGTGACTGCCTCGTCACTGTCTGAATGTACAGCCCCCTAGGTCTTAAAGGCATATGTCTCCAATGCTGGCTGTATCCTTGAACACACAGAGATCTATGGGATTAAAGGCGTGAGCCACCACCGCCACACTCTGTCTATGGCTCTAATAGCTCTGACCCCCGGGCAACTTTATTTATTAACATACAATCAAAATCACATTTCAGTACAATTAGAATACCACCACACTAGAGAGCTAGAAGTCTGAGCCATTGAGCCAAATAGTTTAAACAATATAAGTCTCTGTGTTTACTTGGTTGGGTCTGAGTGGCTGTGTGACTGGCGGGTGACAGAGATTTGTCGTGACTGTGGGCCAGGCAAGAAAACTCTAGCTACAATATAGTATACAGGTTTGCATTGGATGGTCTTGCTCTTAGTCTGATTGTGCACAATAATTATAATAATAGGTGCTATGTCTATATAGACTCTCCAAATGATAAAATGCTTTCATGTTCATAAAATTTTAGTATTTTAACGTGTCCCCTCACATTGATGTTATTGAAGGTAATACAGAAAGAAACTAATGAGGAAGGAGCTTAATAATGTTTAAAACAGGAAAGGATATTTTTTGTTGTCAACATCTTCCAAATACTACCTAAGAAACTCAATATTTGCTAGAAATGTGATTTATAAGTGGTTCAATGTGGGCCGGGCGTTGGTGGCGCACGCCTTTAATCCCAGCACTCGGGAGGCAGAGGCAGGCGGATCTCTGTGAGTTCAAGGCCAGCCTGGGCTACCAAGTGAGCTCCAGGAAAGGCGCAAAGCTACACAGAGAAACCCTGTCTTGAAAAAACCAAAAAAAAAAAAAAAATAAGTGGTTCAATGTTTTTGGTATAAAATACATTTTAGAAGAGAGAGGAGCAAGGTTTTGTGAGTCTTTAATACAGGTAGAGAATTTGCACTTAATTCACTGAAACCCATTACCTATTTCAAGATCATAAAGAGGATATTTGACTCTGGGTGTGGTGGTATTGTGTTCCCCAAAATATTGTGTACCTTAATAAACTTATCTGGGGTCAGAGACAGAAAAGCCACTAATTAGGCAATGATAGCACACACCTTTAATCCTAGCATTCCAGAGGCAGAAATTCATCTGGGATCTCTGTGAGTTCAAGGCCACATTGGAAACAGCCAGGCATGGTGACTCTCGCCTTTAATCCCAGAAAGCAAGCCTTTAATCCTAGGGAGTGATGGTAGAAAGCAGAAAGGTATATTAGGTGTGAGGACTAGAAACTAGAAGCATTTGGCTGGTTAAGCATGTGGCTGGTTAAGCATTTGGCTGGTTAAGCATGTGGCTGGTTAAGCATTTGGCTGGTTAAGCTTTCAGGCTTTGAAGCAGCATAGTTCAGCTGGGATTCATTCTGGATGAGGACTCAGAGGCTTCCAGTCTAAGGAAACAGGACCAGCTGAGGATCTTGTGAGGTGAGATAGCTGTGGCTTGTTTTGTCTCTCTGACCTTCCAGTATTCACCCCAATAACTGGCTTCGGGTTTGATTTTATTAATAAGAACTTTTAAGAATCCTTCTATATCTGGGGTGGTATTTCAGAGGAAATTCTGACAATTGTTTTGGTAACAATTTGTTTGTTTGTGAGAGGATTTAGTTGTGTGCCCAGACTTTTCTAGATTTTATGATCTTCTGCCTCAGCCACCCAAGTGCTTGACTTTCAGGCATATGCCTAGCAAAAGCTGCTTTTTATAGTGTCTATCATCCCCGAATTTAGCAACAACATGAAAAGAGAAGTTTGAAGTTTGAGTTAAAGACATTTAGTTGGGATCATAAAAGAGATTTTTTTTTTTTTTTTTTTTTTAGTTTTGAAGTTTGGTATGAACAAACAAAAGCCCTGGGTGATCAAGTGACTTCCATAAGAGGGCTCTCTGGGCTGTGGGCATGGAGGGGATGTCACTCCTCAGCTGCTGTGGAGTGAGAAATAACAGCAGCCTCTAATGACAGTCAGTAATGAAGGGACTCTCACAAGATTTTAATGGCTTAATGTATTTTACAAAATTAGTGGTGAAAAGAGCCAGTTCAACCACAATTTCTTTTAGCTCGGTGCATCCGCATCTCTATTTCTTCTTGCAGCTTAAAGCAACCCTGGAAGGTGATGACTGTGCAGCAGCTTGAACCTCATGCTCTTTTCTCGTGCAGAGTACTTAGCACTTCTGTGCTCCTCGTGGAAAAACCACCCAACTTATTTTTATTGGGTATTTGATATGTGCAATGCTGCATACACCTTTAGAAGGTGAAGGACATAGACATAGCTTTAAACCAGAAGACACACAATGAACAGAAGGACCACTGGGTAGGGTTGCTAATTGTATATTTATTAAGGATGTGCTGATCCAGTTGTCAAGTGTGCAACAACCTCTGAACAATTCAAGTGTATGTGCTATACCAACAGACAGAACAATTAGTAGTTGTAGGAGAGATCATTTTAACATAGTAGCATTTGGGTGCTTGATAATTTCTTCTCTCAGCAGCCTGCATAGCACCTTCCAGGACTGTGAGAGCAACCCTGCAGGGAGAAAGCTTCCAGCTCACTTTTTGTTTTTACTCTTCTATATCATTCATTGAAGGTTTATGGTGCCTTCAGCAATAGGGTCTTATGAACAAAGTCTGATGAGCAATCAAGATGAATGGCAAGTTAGTGTTGTTTGGGTGACTTTTGAGTCTTCCCAATGAACAGCTCACAATGCCATGTCTCATCCTAGCACAGAAGTTTTTGTTTAATAATCCGCAGCTACAAGGGACAGCTCAAACAAACTCTTTTTAATTTTTTTCTGTTTCATTTGATTTTATCGATGCCTAATTAAGATAAAATAAAATGTACCTATTTATAAGCATACGATTCTGTTTGTTGAACTTTTTGTGTTAATGTTTCTTACCAAGCACGTTGCTAGGCAATAATTCTAATAAATATTCATTTGTGTTTGAAAGCAAATGCAATGGCATGGATCTATGCACAGGTTATTTAAATGTCAATAAATAAAAGTAATATATTGGTACTTGATTTGAGAAAGAGGCATTGCTTTTATTCCCTATAAAAGAAATTCTCTTGAAGGTGTATACACATTCCCAAAGTGCTTTGATAGTTAATATTTTAAAACTCTCATAAATTCAGCAAAATTATATTGTAAATTGCTTGTAGCAGTGTTTGACACCAAGGAAAGATACACAGGAAATGATAGATTTTTTTTTTTAAATTCTTTAAGCTTTCATAATTATATGAGTTAAATACTTTATTCTTAATGTATTCTATCATGCCACACAGATATTGAAAAATTTGTTCAAATTTATACATCTAATTGGTGGAAAATCTAGAATGCAAATATACAAGTTTCATTTCCAGAAACTGTGTAGTTTCTGCTTCATTTCTACCTTCTAGAAAATCCATATATAGTATTGAAATAATAATACTATAACTAATGATAAATAACTTCATCTCAAGCTATTCTTTTTTATTTGAACTTTTTTAAAACTTTTTACTTATTCTTTGTGGCTTTCACATTATCCATGTCAATCCCATTCATCTTCCCATCCCTTCACATCTGCGCTCTGCCCTTGCAACCTCCCCTGACAATATAAAGTAAAACAAAATTTAAGAAAAAATATACACACACACACACACACAGAGAGAGAGAGAGAGAGAGGGGGGGGCTCATTGTGGAATCTGTAGTGTTATAATGCAGTGAGTCACATAGTCTAGCCTTTAGTCCATATATATTTACTTGCTAGTGGTCTTTGTAAAGAGTCCTTGATCTAGTTCAAGGCTTCTGGTTTCTGCTATGTTATCAATACTGGGCCCTAACTGGGACTCCTCTTGGATATCCTGTTGTTGCCTTGTGTTGTGGAGATACTGCATTTTGGGTTTGCAGGACCAGTCCCTTCAATTGCTCTAGCAGGTCATAGATGGGGTGGATGCAGGGATGGGCCAACTCATTGTCCTGGTTCTGGGCCTGGATGGTTGCAGGGTTGGTCAGCCTGTCAGCTCTCCCCGGTCCTTATGACCAAGGTGAGGTCTCCCGCATTGCCCAGGCTAGTTCACCCTATGGTGCAAGGAACAAGAGGCAGGACTGCTTCTCCTGTTTTCATGCCCTCAGGGCAGGCTCAGCCACACCTCTACCACCAGGGCTAGCTAACTCACCTGTGTTGCCCAGGGAAGGTGCAGGGGCCAGTCTCCTAAATGCTGCAGCTGGTGAGGGGCGGGGGGAGCTCTCCTGCTCTCATGACTTCAGGGCCCGCTCTCCCACCTGCCACACGTGGTGAGGGACTGGGGGGCAGGGTAGGCATCTCTCCCATTCCCATGCCACTATATGGCAGATAAAGGGGCGGGGCCAGATTTCCCATGCTCACATTCTCCACTGACCCCGTCAACAAGGTCAGCTCTACTGTGCTGCCCAGGCGAGGTACAGGGCCCATTTTCCTAAGTGCTTCAGCTCTTCGGGGGAGGGTCAGTTCCCTAGCCTTCTGCAGGTGGCAAGGGGTGGGGGTGGGGCATCTCTCCCTTGCCCACACCTCTGCATGACAGAGGAGTATTAGGACCAGCTCTCCCCTGCTCATGCCCTCAGGGCTGGCTCACCCTGGCATCCACCAACAGAGTTAGTTCTACTGTACTGCCCAGGTGAGATGCAGTGCCTGTTTTCCTGGATGCTGCACCCGGTGAGGGAATGGGTCAGCTCCCTAGCTTTCGTGGTGAAGGGGGAAAGACATCTTTCCCTCATGCTTGCATGGCAGATGAAAGTGGTGGGACCGGCTCTCCCACTCTTCGCCTCCTCAGAGCCAGTTTGCTGGCATCCCTACCCTACAGAGTCAGCTCTGCTGTGCTGTCCAGGCAAGGTGTAGGATTCACTCTCCCTGGCGAGGGGCAGGTATTGGTGAAATTATTAAGGCCACTCCACGTAGTTAAAAGGATATTTATTTAATGGCGTAACTTACAAATTAAGGGATAGGTAGGTCGAGGGGTCTGGGGAAGGTGTATCACAATCCAACAGTGTTCTCTGGAGCTCTGCTCTGTCCACCTCCACCGTTCAGGGTCCAGGGTCCCGGGTCGCGGAACGGAAAGAGCTTGCCCATCCAGATCTTGGATCTCCAGGCGCCTCCCCTGGCCCCGCCTAGGCGTGACAGTTGCCAGAGTCTCAATGGGGGTTGGAACTTCCAGATCAAAGCTGGAATGGCTACCCACTACAGACAGGGACAGTTCTCCCGAGCATTCCAGTCAGTGAGGGATCAGGGACAACTCTGTGCAACCCTATCCTCTGGGTCTTTGGGCCTTTGGGGGTAATAGGAGCCCCAGATACAACATAGATCATAGCTGCATCATGGCCACAGGTGCCGACATGGCCCTTGGCTGCAGTCCGGGCCCAGACCTCACCATGACCCCAGATACCTAGCAAGCCACCCACCTTAGCCTGTTCCCCACCACCTTCACCTCTTCAGATCTGCCTCTCTGCATAGGACATAGACCATTCTGTCTCTCTTTCTCCTACACTTCACTGTATATTTTCTCACCATAATAGTGCCCGACCACTTGGTGCCACAAGGCACCCCGGCAAACCTCTGTCTTCTCCCTACTGGCCAGGCCAGGCCACCATGGGAGAAGGCATGTAAGTCTCCTCCTGCTCAGTCCTGGGCTATTATTCTTAAGACTTGATTATTTCAATCCTCCCTGAGGGTTTCATCTCAGTTTTTGTATTTATAAAATCTCGGGCAACCAGAGGTACTTTGAAGAACATTATGCAAATATTCTTTATGGTCCCATGTATCATATTAGAAATATTATCTTTGCTAGTGAGTATGAAACAGAGAATTGTAATTATAAGAAAACAGAGATGGGAAGGGGAGGTCTACATGCCAGATACTTTCTTGGGGAAAATGGATTCTGAGACTAATGTGCATGAAAAAAAAAATCACATTTCAAAACCTGATTTAATTTTAGTTCTTTTCAGATGAACTGCACAAACTGCTAGAGGTAGAATCACAGCAAAATGTGTATTTTTAATTTCACTGTGCATGGAGCTTGAATTTCCCTGATGTAAAAATTAGAAAACCCTTTGACCCCTGTCTTCATATGCTTCGCTTGTCTACACTGAATTTTTATTTTCTCACAAATTAAAACCCGTTTCTTTCGGGAAAGAGCCCATTAAAGGAACAAATCTTCCTTGAAAGTATTCTGAAACAAGCCTTGCCTTCATCCTTGTGTAATTTCATTTGCAATCTGAGAGCCAACTGGAGCATGCCAGAAGCAGCTGATGAGGGGATGAAGTAGTGATATCTTACGTAACAAGATTAGCTTCCTCTTTCGGAAGGATAAAGCATGCAGCAGACAAGCTGTGATTTCACTGTTGGAGTACCTGTTACTCGTGCATGGGAATATTAAGGGAAACAGCTTGCCTTCCAGTGCTTGTATATTAGCGACACAACAGTATGGACCTTGCCAATGACATGAGGAAAAAGGAGCTAACAACAAATGTGATGCAAAGCATAGGGGAATGCAGTGTGTGTGTGTGTGTGTGTGTGTGTGTGTGTGTGTGTGTGTGTGTATAAGAAGAAAAAACAGAAGTGGGAAAACAAAATGATGCTTGAGCAAACTAGGAACACTCAATGGAGAATGCAAACAATTATTATTGTAGTTCATATCCCATACCCTGTAAACAAATTAAATCATGTACATGTAAAATGCATGGGGGTAGATATAAGGTTTTCTTCAGGCCATGGTCTTAATCACTTTCAGCAAATAAAACTACAGTAATCATGATTCTAAATTCTTAAGGACTAAAGACACAAGATCCTTCCTCCAAATCTTACCTGTTATAAATCTTGAAAGTATAGACACCTACCAATATAAACAGAATGGCGCGCGCGCACACACACACACACACACACACAGAATATGCGGATCATAGGCCTTTGGTGCTGATACTATTTATGAATGTAAATTACCTAAAACATGCTGTGATATGTGTCTGCACAGTGTGTCAACAAAGTGCTTTTGAACCTGCCAATATGAGATCACTAAAGAGAGTGATTATTCTTCATAAACATTTTCTGGACTGGGGAAATGGAAGGAAGAGTTAATAAAAAAAATTGGACAACTTTCTGTGGTGAATATTTATTAGCCAACTTTAAGAATCCAAAATAGGCATGATCTCTTATGTCAATTAGCCTATATTCAATTATGTGCAACTTATAGTCTATTATATAATATACTATATGGACAGCTCATTTTTCATGAATATACAGAAGAGCTCCAAGAGAACTTGGGGAAACTTTAAATGTAATTCTTTCTGAGTTAAACAGTTGTGTCAACATATAATAGATCAGAGCATACATAAGCATATTCGATTTACAGAGGAAGCCTCGCTTCCCTATTTCAAAGTAAGTTTTAACTGAATACAAAATAATAATAAAAGGAAGCCTATGTCCATTAGAAAGGAGTTAGTCAAAACCTGAAGTACAGTAAAGAGAAAGTCAAAGATGGATAGTTGTGTCCCTGGAGGAGACGCCATTTTCTTCAGGCACATTCAAAAGTTCCTGTCTCAGGGTAAGGCCATTCCTTTGTTCAGGATATACAGATCATATAATCTAATCTCACCATCAGATATTAAGTCCGTTCAGTGATTCTTCTTTGTCATAACTCATTACCCCCCTACCCTCTTTTTTTATTGTTTTTATTAGCAATATTATATCAATAGTGGGTTTCATGATGGCTTATTTTTAATGTATGAAATATATTTTGATTATACTCATCCCCCATTAACTTTTTTTACTGCCTTCTTCGTTGCATGGATTCCCTTCCTTTTCTGAACAGTTCCTCCTTCTATTTCCATGTGGTATGGCTTGTGTGTGTGTGTGTGTGTGTGTGTGTGTCCCCAAATGAGTTTCCGTGGGATTATTACAGAAAACATGAGAGCATGTGTGTGAGGTTCTTATAGGAATAGGGAAATATATTTAAGCATGCATGTAAAGAAAGGGAAGTTAGGATATACAAAACTAAAGTTGATATTTACCTACAGGGGTCAGTGAAATGTGCTCTGAGTAAATGGCACTTGCATGTGGAGCATTAGCTGCATAGCTACCTAAGGATGCTACTTCCCAAGGCTGTATGCTTTTACTATTAGTCTCTGTGACTCTAATCTCATGCTTTTTCTTAGCTTAAGATGTCTTTAAAGAAAGAAACAAGCAAGGAGAGATGTACGTTAGCCAAGAGGAGTTATTGATAGGCTTTTAAGACAGTCAGGGGTAATCAGTGAACTTTCTGTTTCTGTCTCTGCTCTTGCTCTGGTGTCCACAAAGATTTGTGACAGATCCTTTAGTATGCTTCCTCTTTCTCAGACATCCCCCTGCTTTATGTTCTTTAATCCCAGTTACCGTTCAGAAGCTTCCGCAAAACGGATGGCAGCACAATCCTCCGAGGTTGTAATTACGCTTTCAAAATAAAAATGCTCTATTGGGTTCTGCCTATTTTTCAGCAAACCGCTCTATACTACCAAAAAATGAATGAAGCCTTATCTCATAATATTTACAAGAAAGATGTCTCATCTAGTAGGCATAGTTTTATATCTGGATCATAGCATATATTTCTACATTTTCAGGCAGCACCAGAATATATAGAGTTATCTATGGGTGTGTGTGTATATATGTATATTCAAAAACATATGCTCAAATATATAAAATCACACACACACACACACACATAGTCACATATATTGCCATAGATAACTCTATATATTGTGGTGCTGCCTTAAAACATAGAAATGCATGTTATAAGCCATAAACACACACACACACACACACACACACACACTCACACACACACACACACTCATCAAATATCCCCTTCTTTGTATTTTTGAAAAGAAAATACTTTAAGATTAAATTTCTCCAAGTTTTTACTTTTTCTGAACATTTCTGTGAATAAGTGATTTTCATTGTGGGAAACTGACTGGCAGGATAGATAGGTGGAGGAGGTAAAAATGGCAGTGGCTTGTTGCAGGATTTGAAGTTCATGAAGAGCAGGGCACAAAATTACCTTCCTGTCTCTAGTGCTGTGTGCTTCTTGCAAATGCCAGTGGGAACTGGGGAAAGCGTGATGAAGATGGGCTGGGCTGCAGAATCACACATGTCAGATGGCAGGTGCTCTGCTTATTGGCATTGTACAGCCATTGGCATATTAATCTCTCTTCTCTGAGAGAAAGCCCATTATTCTTCAACTTCCTGTGAAAATTTAACTAGACAACTAATTTCTTCAATTAGACAAGGAAAGGGTCACACTGTAGTATTCTCTTGCCATATAATTAAGCGCGACTCTCATTATACATTCTGTTTCTGTTTCTTCTGTACTGCAAATTTTGGGACATGGGTAGTCTCGAGCTTTGCACACACTAGGCTAGCACTCTACACTGAATGAAATCCACATCTCACACGTCTTTTTATTTTGCTTGTTTGTTTTAACAACAGAAGCACGTTGATTTTTTTTTCCTTTTACCCCCTCTTATTCACTGCCTCTTTTTACTTGTTTCCCGTTCTTTTTCAATATTATGATCCAAAGTTCATCTCTGGAATTCCCCTGTGCCCTTCAGGGGTAAATCTCCTACTGTTAATTCCTCTGCACTCCTCCTCAGACTATGGAATGTTACTACTAAAACTGCAAACTTAAGCTTGGGTCACTCAAATCAAATGACATATATTTTCCCATAGACATTAAAGACTTATTCAGTATTTCACCATTATCAAATCAACCCTCTTTGAATTTCCTAGATCCTCTAGTACCTAAAACACAGTCACAACCTGTATTTCATGTGGAAAATGAGTGCAATGAGATACAAACCTTTGCCACTTGGTGCTTTCTATTTCAGGACTACATCCACAGCCATCCTCTCCTCCCATCTGGCCTCTTGCCTAAAGTGAGTTCTCCCATCTGTGCTAAGATTCCATTCTTCTCTGCTTCTTCAAGAATGACACTCATAAATTATTCCCTCATCCTTGATTTCTTCTCTATGCCTTTACATTTTAAAGTTTCTACCACTCTACACTGAGATATAGTCTCTTGTGTCGAAAAATCGATAATTAAACAAAGTCCATAAGATTAATTTCATGACTCTAGCCACTTAATAGGCCGCTTTTCTCTTCTTCACAGTCAGGTGTGGTGAAATTGTGTTCCCCAAAATATTGTGCACCCTAATAAACTTACCTGGGGTCAGAGAACAGAACAACTACTAGATATAGAAGCCAGAAAATGGTGGCACACACGCCTTTAATCCTAGCATTCAAGATCTGTCTGGATCTCTGTGAGTTCAAGGCCACACTGGAAACAGCCAGGCATGGTGACACATGCCTTTAATCCCAGGAAGTGATGGCAGGAGCAGAAAGGTATATAAGGCGTAAGGACCAGGAACTAAGGCTGGTTAAGCTTTTAGGCCTTTAGCACCAGTTTAGCTGAGATTCATTCTGGATGAGGACTCAGAGTCTTCCAGTCTGAGGAGACAGGATCAGTTGAGGAACTGTCAAGGTGAGGAAGCTGTGGCTTGTTCTGCTTCTCTGATCTTCCAGCATTCACCCCAATACTGGCTCCAGGTTTGTTTTCATTAATAAGACCTTTTAAGATTCATGCTACAGTCAGGTACTAAAGTTATATATCTTCACTCTATCTATTTATTCATTTCTCTCATTCTGTATGCTACCACTCTGTCCTCTTTCATCAAGAGCCTCTTAATTTTGTACCTGCAAAGTGATCCATTGCATCCTTGTTCCTATAACCAGAACACCCTTGCCATCCTCATTTGTCTGAGCCCAAAATATAGTTTTCTCATTTTCAAAGTTTTCAGAGCTCTTTGAAACTTCACTGGGACAAAAGATGCAGCATCATAACAATGAAAACCAACCAGAAATGATACAAGTAGTGGATAAAATGTGTGATATTTAGAGTAGACAGTGTGCATGGGACTGATACAGATTTTACTACAGGGACTGCAACACAATACACCAGAGTTAACAGTGGGCTTTTCACAAAAGTCAAGAAGTGTTCCAGGTTTAGAGTCAACAAACACAAAAATCCACGAGGTTCAAACAGGTAAATTATAAAGATCTCTGAGATGCAGCTTTTCTCCTTTGTAAACCACAAGCTCAGCAAATCAACCCCATCCTGAAAATTCTTCCTAATACAGAGCCTGATCTGTGGGAACACTACTGCTATTGACTATTGGAGAAGTAAAGAAGGCTTAGAACATAAGGATGCTCTTGACCCAGAGTTGGCAAACAATTTTAAATGAAAGTACCACACAACAAATACTTTAGACTTTATGGGGTGTATGCTTTCTTTTCGGATCCTCAAGTCCATTATTGCAGTGTGAAAGCACTCTAAACCACCCCTAAAGAAATGGACATATTTTAAAGCAAAACATTGTTTCCTGTGTAAAATACTTGAAACCACAACATCAGCAAAGGAGAGAAATTAAAAGACAGTTAAATACGTCCAGTAGTGAAAGGAAGTCTCTCCTGACAATTTACTATCTCCTTGTTAGAATAACTACAGGTTTATGACTACTTTTTTAATCTCTACATCCTACTGGAATATTGCTTGTTAGCACACACAAATATTTAAATATTTATGTAGAATCACAGTTGGTCTCCCAATTCAAGGTGCTATTAACTAGGACAGATACACACAACTGGAGACAAAAGAAATTTCATTGACTCATAGGAGTTAATATAACACTTCTTTTATATCTATGAATTTACAATGAAATGACAGTCCACATTGTAAAATAAAATAAATATGTCAATTAACAGATAACACACATACACGTGTATACACACACACACACATACACACACACACACACACACACACACACACACACACACACACACACACACACTAAAAGCTGTCCTGAATAAAATAGAAATTATTGATAGAACAAAAGAAAATTAAAAGGTAATCCCAGTTGCCCTTTAAAGTTATAGATATATCTTGAGCCTACTGGAAGGACAAATCATAAATTATTAGAGCATTAGGAGGAAATGAAAGTGAAAGATTTTTGAAAGGTAGAATAAGCATAGTAAAGGAATACAGATCCAAGGAAGAAAACTAAAAAAAAAGATGAAAAATAAGATGAATGATGAAAAAATAAGAGAATCTACAGAATTTGAACACACAGAAATAAAAATTATGTGAAAGCTTAAGTAACAGGAAAATGCATGCTGAGGAAGCCCACAGTATGCCGAAGGGAGATTAAAGTGTACACTATATAGGCATAGACTTACTCTCCACACATTCTCCATAAATGGGCACAAGTTGTTTAGGGATGGAAATAACTAACAAAAAGGACTTGAACAATAAAATTAAAGAATATCAAGATTTAAAGGGATAGCCTTGAAACCATCCAGAAAGAAACAAACTAAATGTCTGTGAATGGAGTTCAGTGATAGACTTCTACCTAGCATGTATGGTGCCCCGAGTTCAACCTCAGTAATTGCAATACTGAGTGATTATGTTAAATTATGTTGAATCCAGTGGACTAGAACTCATTAAGATGTGAAAATTCAGAACAAGGGCTAAGTCTAAGAAAAGAATGCACTGAAATTACACTTCTATATTTTTGATATTTTATTAATAAAATATAGGAGGAAAATACAAATATTTTAAGACACGGCTCCTTCAGAAATTGTATCAACACTTTACAAAACTTCACTAAAGTAAAATATGACATGACTGTCACATTCATTAACTGTAGCAGCTGTGGTTACCTGAATAAATTCAAGTCCAAATGCCCACATGGTTGGACAAGAGGAACTCCAGGCTGCACCCCTTACTGAGGAATTATTGACAGCTGAGAGTTGCTGAGAGGGGAGAATTTTTTTTAAATAATGTTTAAAGTGCTATGGATCAAGTGAATGAGCACACATAATTTATATAATTGAGCAAATATAATTCTTATGGCTGCTTTATGAATTATTCTAGTTTGCTTTTCTGTTGTTCTGATAAAACATCCTGATGAAATGGTTATTTCAATTAGTATGTCTCTACCACAGTCCATCCCTGAAGAAAGTCAGGGCAGTAACTCAAGGCTGGAACAGGAAACAGAAACCATGGAAACAGAAAGAGAAACTGGAAACAGGAACTCTGCTTGCTGACTTACTACACATTGTTCAAATGAAACATTCAAATAGGATTTATATTTAAAGCATCCCTTCATCAGATCTGCAAACCTTTGCAATTTGGAAGTGACATACAAATTATATTGTATGCTCTGATTGTTCTTATAATTAAATAAATTTATTTATTTATTTTACATATACCAACTGCAGTTTCCCCTCCCCCCTCTCCTCCTGTTCGCAACCACCACTTCCCTCCTCCCTCATCCCCCAATCCAATCCTTCCCCATTTCTGTTCAGAAAGGCACAGAACAGAAGAGAAACAGGCCTCCCATGGGAATCAACAAAACATGGCATATCAAGTTGCAGTAGGACTAAGCTCCTTCCCTTGCATTAAAGCTGGGCAAGGACACAGTATGAGGTATAGGTTCTTGGAAGCCAACCAAAGCATTAGGGACAGTCTCTTCTTCCACCACTTGGAGTCCCACAAATGGATCAAGCTACACAACTGTCACATATATGTAGACAGTCTAGGTCAGTCCCATGCAGGCTACCTACCTATTGGTCCAGAGTCTGTGAGCTCCTATGAGACCAGGCTAGCTATTTCTGTGGGTTCCCTTGTGATGACTTTGACTCCCTTGACTCACACAATCCTTCATCTTGCTCTTCAACAGGACAAGCTCGGCCCAGGGCTTGGCTGTGGGTCTCTGCATCTGTTTCCATCAGTCACTGGATGAAGGCTCTCTGATGACAATTGGGGTAGTTACCAATCTGATCACAGGAGATGGCCAGTTCAGGCTACCTATTCACTAATTCTAGGAGTCTTATCTGGAGTCATCCTTATAGATTTGTGGGAATTTTCCTTGCACCAGGTTTCTACCTGACCCCAAAATGCTACCCCCTGCATCAAGACGTCTTTTTCATCACTCTCCCCACTCTACTCACTACAAATCTAATCCTTTGTTTTCCTATCCTTGCCAGTATACCCAGGAGATCTCTTCTATTTCCTGTTCTCAGTGAAATCCATGTGTCACTGGTATCCTTTGGGCCCTCCTTGTTACCTAGCCTCTCTGGGGCTCTGGATTGAAGCATGGTTATCCTTTACTTTACAATTAATATCTACTTATGAATGAGTACATAGTATGTTTGTCTTTCTGGGTCTGGGTTACCTCACTCAGGTTTTTTTTTTTTTTCTAGTTCCATCTATTTGCCTTCAAATTTCCCGATTTCATTGTTTCTAACAGCTGAGTGTGTATGTACCACATTTTCTCTATCCATTATTTGGTTGAGGGGTATCTAGATTGTTTCTAGGTTCTGGCTCTTATGAATAAAGCTGCTATGAACATAGTTGAGCAAGTGTTCTTGTGGAATGATTGAGCATCCTTTGGGTATATGCCCAAGAGTACTATAACTGGGTCTTGAGGTAGATTGGTTCCCAGTTTTCTGAGAAATTTCCTTGTCTTCCTTTAGAGTGGTGCAATATGTTTCCAAGACAGGTAGTACTGAAACACTTCAGGGTTTATATTTTTACAGTAATATTTAAATCCTTTTGTATTTTCTCCTACATATCACTTAGTAGCAGTATCACTGGGCTATATCAAATTAGATCAGCTAAGGATTTCAGAGTTTTTTTTCTGAAAAATACATTTTTAAATGATATTTGTAAATTTTAACAGGTAATTTCATCAACTCCTCTACTGCTTTTTATATTGTAGCACTAACAATCTTCCAATTTAACAATACTTCACTACCCCTGATGTTCCTTGGCCTGATGCTATGTGTGAAAACTGCTCCTGTATATAAAAATTAGACTATTCACAGTCTTCACTGTATAATCAGCAGCTATATCATCAAGTTACTTAATCAAGTTAAGAATATCTATATTTCAAACTCATCTCTAAAAGATCACCTATTTCTAAGGTATTCATATAAACCAGGAAAAGGGTGTGTTATTTCTTTATTGGATATAATTTGGCAACATTTCCCAGTGAGATTGTTTCTTACTTGAATGATATAATTATATTCTGATTCATGGTTGTATAAAACTCCATTTTATGCACACACACACACACACACACACACACACACACACACATTTTCTTTATCCCTCTGCCTATTGATGGACAATTACTATTCATAAATTAACTATTATTTAAAGTACCACAGCCAACATATATCTGAAAACACTTGTGATATGCTGTCTCAGATTCTTTTCGGTATATTATCCAGGAGTGACCCAGCTGGATCATATATTACTTCTTTTATCTTTCCTTCTGTTGAAAGTAGATTTCTTTTTCTCACCTGATATACACTGAATACTGTTTCCATTGCCTCTATTCCTGTCACTTGTCAGTTCCTTATCACCTCTCCTTTCATACAAATCTAATGCCCTTCTATCTCTCTCATTAAAAAACAAACAGGCTTCTAAGGGATAATAATAAGATAAAATATAAGATTAAATATTATAAAAAAAAACTAGCATGTTAGAATTGGGGAGAGAGAGAGAGAGAGAGAGAGAGAGAGAGAGAGAGAGAGAGAGAGAGAGAGAGAGAGAGAGAGAGAGACCAAGAAAGGCACAAGAATCAGAGACCCACTGATTTGCACATTCGGGAATCCCATAAACTGGATTTCCATAACTAAACTGGAAGCCATAGTATATATGCAAAGTACCTGGTGCAGACCTGTGCAGGCCCAGCACAAGCCACCTCAGTGTCTGTGACTTCATATGAGCTTTGATCATATTGATTCAGAGAGCCTTGTTTTCTTGGTGATCTCAGTCTCTTCAGGCTCTTACACCCTTTCTGCCTGTTCTTTCACAGGGTTCCTTGAGCTCTGAGGGGAGGAGTTTGATGGAGATATCCCACTGAGGGCTGGCTGAGTGTTCCAAGGTCTCTCATTCTTTGTATAATGTCTGGCCATTAGTCTCTGTATTTGTTCCCATCTGCTGCAGGAGGAAGTTTCTCTGATGGTGGCTGAGCAAGGCACCAGGCCCTGACTATAGCAGACTGTCAGCAGGAGTCATTTAATTGCAATGTTTTTTTGTTTTGTTTTGTTTTGTTTTGTCTTGTTTTTTTTTTTCTGTTTGTTTTTTTTATTAGACCAGTAGTATTTGGTTTTTACCCTAAGACCTTGGGCTATCTATTCTCAGGTTCTTGATCACGTAAACACTGTGGTGTACGAGTTCCATCTTGTGGAGTGGGCCTTAAGTCAAATCAGATCTTTGTTGGTTATTTCCACAAGCTTTGTGCCACGATTTGTACTAGCATACCTTGCAGGCAGGACACCATTGCAGAACAAAGAATTTGAGTGTGGCTTGCTGTTTACATTTGTCTTTTAGTAGCATGCTGAGTACATGCCTGTAGCAAAGATACTACATTGCATGGATGAAGGCTCTTTTTTGATGGCAAGCCTTAGGCTTTAATGACTGAGCCATCTCTTCAGCCCAGGGTAAAGGCTTTATATAGGCACCTGCATGTTCAGTGAGTTGTGAAGATGTTGTCCTCAGCAATGGAGCCTTACATTGACCATGTGGAGACCAACTTATAGGCTTATAGGCTTGTCAACAGCCTGGGTTGTTTGGAGATTCCATGGGACCTCTTTGTCCAGCAACTCTGATAGAAGTAATCCAATCCCAGTACTGGAAACCTCATTCGGTGACAAGAGATGTCCAGTTGGGGCTCTGTCTCCTCCATTATTTGGCAATTTCATTTATATCGCCTTCATATGTGTAAGCATTTTAGGAAGCGTCTACTGAATTAGGTTTCCGTAATACTCCTAAAATGGTCCTTCTTTTAGCTGTTGCTCTGCGTATTCCTTCCCTAATCACACCCCCTTTCCCCTCTTGATCTTCCTGTTCCAGTCCACCCCCATCCAGCCATAACTATATATTCTATTTCTTCTCCCTAACTAGATCTGCCTGTATCCCTAGTCACTTACCTTCTACCTAACTTTTGTGGTTCTATGGCTTAAGGCTTGGTGATCATTGAATTAATACCTAACATCCATGTTTAAGCAAATACATACACATTTGTCTTTCTGTGAATTTCATTATTTCTAATAGTTGAGTAATACTGCACTGTGTAATGTACCACCCTTTTCTTTATCAGTTCATCTGCTGACAGACATACAGGTTGTCTTCAGTTTTGGACTATTATGAATAGAGCAGCAATGAACATGATTGAACAAGTGTTTCTATGGTAGGATGAAGCATTCTTTGGGTATATGCCCAAATGTGGTATAGTTAGATCTTAAGATAGGGTGATTTCCATCTTCTTGAGGAACCACTGTACTGATTTCCATAGTAGATATACAAGTTTGCACTCTCATCACCAAAAGAGGAGTGTTCCCCTTACTCCACATCCTCATCAGCATGAGCTGTCACTGGTGTGATTGATATTAGCCTTCTGACATGTATAAGATAGAATCTCAAATTAGTTTTTATTCACATTTCCCTGATGACTAAGGATGTTGAAGATTTCTTTAAGTGTTTCTCAGCCATTTAGATTTCTTCTTTTGATAATTCTCTGTCTAGATCTGTGCCCAAATTTTCAATTGGATTATTTGTTTGAGATTGCTTTTTTGAGTTCTTTATATATTGTGGATACTAACCTCTATCAAATGTGTCATTGGTAAAAATCTTTTCCCATTTTGTAGGCTATTGCTTTGTTCAAATGTTGGTGTCCTTTCCCATGATGAAGCTTTTCAGCATCATGAAGTCCAATTTATTAATTGTTGATCTTGGTGCCTGTGTTCTGTTCATAAAGTCTTTTCCTTTGCCAACGAGTTCAAGGCTGTTCCCCACTTTCTCTTCTATTTGTTTCAGTGTGTCTAGTTATATGGTGAAGTCTTTGAGTTGAATTTTGTGCAAGATGATACATATAGATCTATTCTTTGACAGAGACCACTTTGACCAATATCATTTGTAAAAGATGCTATCTTTTTTTCTAGTGAGTATTTCTTGCTTCTTTATAAAAAATAGGTATTAATATTGTATGTAGACTTACATCTGGGTTTTTAGTTAAATTCCATTGATTGATATGTCTGGTTTTTGTGTTAATATCATGCTGTTTTTATTACATAGCTCTGTAGTACCATGTGATATTTGGGACAGTAATACCTTCAGTAGTTCCTTTATAATTTTGTTTTGTTTTCTGAGGCTAGTATCAATTTCAAAATACTTGTGTTTCCTGGAATTTCCTACTGTGCCACCAGCTGGAGTTGCTGCTGCTTTTCTTTTGCAGAAGTTCGTGACCCAGGCATTGAACCCAGGGCCATATATGCTGGGACAAGTGCTCTGCCATTAAGCTACATCCCAGTTCTAGTAGTTCTTTTATTATTCAGCATTGTTTTAGCTCTCCTAGGATTTTTTACTTCTATTTCTATAGGAAGCTGAAAATTGTCCTAAGATTATGTGAAGATATGTGTCAGAATTTGATGGAGACTGCATTGAATCTGGAGCTTGATTTTGGTAGGATGCCTATATTTACTACACTAATCCTATGAATCCATGAGAATGAATGCCCTTTCCATCTTCTGATATCTTCTTCAGTTTATTTCTTTAGAATCTTAAAGTTTTTATCATACAAGTCTTTCACTTGCTTGGTTAGAGGTACCTTAAGATATTTTATATTATTTGAGGCTACTGTGAAAGGTGTTGTTTCCCTGGTTTCTTTTTCAGTCCATTTGTCATTTGTTTATATGAGGACTATTGATACTTTTTAATTAATTTTGTATCCAGCTGCTTTGCTAAGGTGTTTATCAGCTGTAGTAGTTTGCTGGGGGAACTTCAGGATCATCTACATGTACTTTCATATCATCTGCAAATAAAGAACATTGACTTCTTCCTCTTCAATATGTATTCTTCAGTTTTCTTATTGCTCTAGCTAATACTTTCCATAGGTGCTATGCTGAGTAGGTATGGAGAAAGCAGACAACCTTGCCTTGTTTCTGATTTGAATGGAATTTATTTAGTTTCTGCACTTTTAGGTTGATACTGGCTATAAGTTTGCTGTAAACAGCCTTTTCTGCAAATATGAATTTTAAATTAATGTATATAGAGTGCTTTGAAATTTTAAAAGTTAGGATTTCATAATCTCTAAAATATTATGCTTAAAATTATTTTATATAGTTTATCTGATATGTGTCAAGGCAATACGAGTGTTTATATATGCTGTGTTGACTATTAAATTCATTATTGAATATGCTTGTGTTTCCCTGAAATAATAGCACAGTGGCATTATCCTGCATATACAGGTTTCAGTAAACTCTACTGAAGTAATGTCCTGGAATTTCTAATTTATATCACTTCTGTGAAAACTATGTGGCAGGCATTTAATAGTTTTCTCTTTTTCCATTGAATATTTTAGTGTTTTAGGGAATATTTTTGTTACTCTATATTTTTGCTCTTGATTAATCTATTATATTGGTGTTAAATTTTAATCTATGTTTTATTATCTTTAATATATTTGAAGGAACAAGACATAACAGTAGAATGTGTTAATGTGTTAGCACACACTTTCATTTAATGATCTACTTTTTTCTCTAAATATCGCAACATTATAAAAAAGATATTTCATTCTTCTGCTGGGGCTAAAGTTACAACTTTTGCTTAGTATGGTCAGGATCCTTTCTTCATTCTCCAGCATCTTTTTTTATCCATAAAAAATAAAATTCAGACTAGGACATTGAAATATAAAGTCATTATTTTCTCTTATTGCTTATTTTCTGTTCACATATGACTCAGCTTATGACGAGTACATATGATCTATTATATCAGACAAATATAATCTAGAAAATTTTACTGTCTGAATAGGAAGCAAATTCTACTTTTCTTGAAGGAAGAAAGGATCCACTGTAATTTCCCCTCTACTGTGGACATAGGTTTTGATCTTAACAAGCACCTGCATGACTAACTTAACTGTGCTAATCTCTCATTTGAAAATATGTAACCACATTTAGCTGTAGGACACAGTCATATTTAAATAATCTCATTTTCTGTCTTGCTAATATTTTGTTTAATTTTTAAACTCAGAACACTGTGCTATATGTTAAAGAACCCTTGTGTACTTGAAAATGTTGTATCTATATGATAATATTATAGCATAATATATTAAAAATTACACAAAATGTACTCTCTTGTTTGGAAAACAATGATATGAAATGTGGGCTGTATTTGTTTTTAAAAATCACTTATAAAAATGTTTCGGTGTTTTTTCTAACATGAATCTGCTTTCCACATGACTCTAAATATACATACTGAAATTTTATAACATAGTTATTTTATGTATTTTTGCCCAAGTATTTTATTTTCTCCCATACATGTGTTAGCTACATATGTATACATTTTAGACAAACATTATTTGCACATTTTTGCATTTCATGATAATCCTACTTTATTCACTGTATTAGATGATGTAGTAATGAAAATCATAGGCTAATGTGAAACTTCAATTAGTGTGTTTTCTCTTGGTATTTTACGGTTAATTATGCAATTAATTGGAAAATAAATTACAATGTGAGTTTTGGGCCAGTGGCCCATTTTTTAAATAAAGGTTCATGTTTTACTTGTAATTGGATATTATAGCACTGGTACACTGAACTTGAGTATGTATCATTGTTATCTGGATGAATCTTGCTGAAAATATGTTTATCTAGTGCTAGGCTACTTCATACAATGATGTTATCCTTAAAAATAGCTATGTATCTAATATAATATACCCAAAGGAATGCCCAAACATACCACAAAGATACATGCCCAACTATGTTCATAGCAGCACAATTCGTAATAGCCAGAAACTGGAAACAAACTAGATGCCCGTCAGCTGAAGAATGGATTAAGAAAATATGAGCCGGGCGGTGGTGGCGCACGCCTTTAATCCCAGCACTCGGGAGGCAGAGGCAGGCGGATCTCTGTGAGTTCGAGGCCAGCCTGGTCTCCAAAGCGAGTTCCAGGAAAGGCGCAAAGCTACACCGAGAAACCCTGTCTCGAAAAAAAACCAAAAAAAAAAAAAAAAAAAAAAAAAAAAAGAAAAGAAAATATGGTACATGTACACAATGGAGTACTACTCATCAGAGAAAAACAATGACAGCATGAAATGTGCAGGGAAATGGATGGAACTAGAAAACATCACCCTGAGTGAGGTAACCCAAACCCAGAAGGACAAACATGCTATGTACTCACTCATAAGTGGATTCTAGATATAAAGCAAAGAATAATCAGACTGCAACCCACAGAACCAAGGAAGGTACATAGCAGGGGGGACCCTAGGATGACTGTGGCTTATAATAAGCTTTGGTTTTACTCAATTATTGGGCAAGCATCAATAAAACATTTCACTATTAGGATAAGAATTTATACTGTATGAAGCCGATAATAGAAAAATAAATAAAAATGAAAAAAACATCCACGAATGACAAGTATGAGGTGATTTTTACAATAGAAAAATATGTGTTTCCAATAAGAGATAAAGTTTTAGAGAACAAACAGATGGGCTAGCATAAACTGACTTTGTTACCTTACATGGAACATGAGTAATTGTGCACGTGATAAGCAAAGAAATAATGTCATCCTTGTTGCTAATATCTGACCATGGACTTGGAAGTTATTTTCAGGTTTTTTTTTCCAATCTGAACTGCTACCTAGACAAGTGAGTCTTCTGTGACAGGACTCAGTCTTTCACTGAGGGGCTTTCTGATTTACCTATTTTTGACTAGCTAGCTCATACACAGAATCTTCCCATGTCTCAAGTTCAGTTTTATTTGTACATAAGAATTCTTCTGAGCATCTGTGTCTTTTGCAGTAAAATAAATCATCCCTTGTCTGAAGACAGATGACACATCACTCTTTGAAGACCAGGTGTCTTAAGCAACTTTAAATGTATCTTAGGTTTCTCTGAGCTCTTCAGTCATTCTAGGACTTGCCTTCTATTGAGTTTATTATAATTTAATTTGATTCTCTCTCTCTCTCTCTCTCTCTCTCTCTCTCTCTCTCTCTCTCTCTCTCTCTCTCTCTCTCTCTCTCTCTCTCTCTCTCTCTCTCTCTCTCCCCAACATAGTTAAACAGAGAAAACATTTGTCTGTCTTGTCTATTACATATAACTTTCATTTTCATCTACACAGGAATGCATTTACAGCAGATAAATCCAATACAATTCCATGTTTCTTTTTGAGATGGCCATTGATTAACTGCTGGACAATCATACAAAAGCACAAAATGTTGGATAGTCCCATGAAATCATCTTTACCATGTAATTGATTCCCATTGAGAGAGAGTTCTCTGTTAACGTTTTAACCTGTCTACTTGTGATTCAGAAACAGGAAGCAGAGCAGCCATGCTGTGCCAAAGAAGAACTAACATTTGCTGAAACTGAAAGGGTAGAAGGATAAAAAGGACAGGAAGTCTCAGACACTGGAGTAGTGGTAGGCCACCTTTAACTTGCCTCTCAAAATCACTACTGCAGTGAGAGAGAAAGCAAACTGTTTTACAGATATTACCATTATATTATTGTTATTATTAAGAGTCAGATTTACAAATGTAATAAAAATAACCTCTGTAAAAAGTAGAGATGAATATTTAGGACAATTTTGATGACCCAGTCAAGATATGAATGTAGTATTTCTAAGTAAAGATACATAATCACAGTATTTACTTAGGTTGATTTTATCATATCTTACAATGGACAACTTGGTCTTCTCACATGTAAATGTAATTTTAAGTGAATATAATTTTAAGTCCAAATTATAAGATGTGTCACAAAGGAGAATACAGGACTCTGGAATCAAATGACTCAGAACCTGGGAACTGATAATGATTGAGGCCTTTACTTCTCAAATTTATAATCTGTAAAATAGAATGAGTAGCAATTTTCTTATTGGAATTTTGTGAAGAAAAAAAGTTGGCCCAATATGAGTGAGAAGTATACATTTGTTGGGTTTAAAAATCAATTGTAGACCATCAAGCTAGCAATCTTGATTTCACTCTCTAACACATTGAAGTGATTTCTTGGAGAAACTTACAAAGAGCCAAATCTTTAAGATCCTTTGAGTTAAGTAATGGCTCTGTGAATGCAAGACGTGGTAGAGGAGAAAGGAAATACACTGCCACAGGCTACTGTTAGGTAAAGTCAAGACGACTTCTGACAGCTGGTTCTCTCTTCCCACCATGGGGTTTGGCACTAGAACACAGGTCACCAGACATGTGTGGCAAGCACCTCTTCACACTGAGCCATCTTGCCTGTCTGAGAGTCTATTATTAAAATGCAGAACTTCAGATTCTCATCAGTTTTGACTAGTATCCTTATCACATGCTTTTCTTTTTTCCATTGTATCAGTAGGTATTTATTGAGCACATTGCCAGTGTCAGACCTGTCACTCCAAATGTCGCCTGGAATGATCTGTATACCCTCTATTAAACTTTCCTTAATTTTGTTTTATTCTTCTTGAGTTTAGTGAAAGCAAAACAAGTTTCTGTAGAAGGAAGACTATTCCTATACAATAAAAAATGTGCATTATTTCTTGCAGAAGCTTGCAGAGTCAAACGCTACGTACTTTCAGCTAAGAATTGTGTCCTTTTATGCAAGAGATTATTAGAGCTTAAAGGGGTATGTTGCCACAGGCTTTAGTACTAGGTACACACACACACACACACACACACACACACACACACACACACACACACACACACTATAGACAGGGTAGATCTGTTCCAGATTGGCCTGGAACTCATGGTGTAGCCAAGGTTATCCTTGAATGCTTAAACCCCAACTCCCACTTTCTGAATGCTAGGATTTCAGCCATGGGCCACCATGTTCTTTTTATGAGAGTGAAGCCAGGGCTTATGCGGGTCAAGCACCCACTCTACCATCCGAGTTGTATCTCCACCCCTGTTCAGTAATCAGTTATCAAAGTAACTTCATTTGTTTATTTATTTTTATTGATTGATTAGTGTTTGTGTGTATTTATCTTGCAGCTAAGAAACTGGAACTCATTTTTTTCTGTTAATCATTTGTTAATTTAAAAAATGTTGCTTATATTTACATCATTCACAAAAGCATTAAGCCATTTAAACATCCTTATTGATAATCTCATGAACATTAAATCTGTTTGACTCTCACATTTAAAGGCATAGTGTAAGAATTGTAGTATTCTTGTTACTATTACCTGTGAGGGTATTTTTTTTTGTTGCAATGAGACTTCCAATCTGATTATTCTTTCTGCCATCTCTTAATGTAATGGTTCACATAAGTTCTCATTTAAAAAGATGTAACACAGTATAATTTCCTCATAAACTATGTGAATACAATCTTTATTCTGCTAGCATCATTGGAAATAAACCCATTTTGGAAGGTGCTTAACACTTATTATTGCTTTTATGACTAGCAATAAAATCATGATAAGGAAAGTGAAACACATAATTTGTTTCTGATAAATATCATACCTTCAGAACATCAAAGGCAATCCGAATTTATTTGCAAGTAGGTAGACTTAATTATACAGCAAAAAGAAAAGATGTGCTAATCTATATTAATATAAGTCATTTAGACAACTCTGAATTTTATTTCATATAAACATAGATAAGATTAATATATTTTAATAAATCACCTAAAGTACTATACTTTATGCAAAAAGAAAAAAAACACAATTGTATGATCATTTACATTAAAATTTTTAATTAAAACATTTTATTCTGGTCATATGAGGCTGCTGCTACATGAAATAGTAAAATGGTGACTTACTTAATTTTTGAGAAGAAATAAGGAGCAGGGTGTCTGTTTAAAAAACAAATCAGAGAGGATTATCACAAATCTATTCCAGTGCTTGGAAAGAATTTATATCGATCTTTTGTGGCTGTTAATCTTTCAGTAATAAGATTATTACCTTTATAATGACTTTTTTCTTACTTTCACATTTTAAAAATAAACCTCAACACATACATATTCACTTCCATTACAAGGGTAAATCGTATATAACTAATATACTTTAATATGTGATGTGGGGCTAGAAAGTTAGCTCAGTTGTTCAAGAGTGCATATTGTTTTTTCCAGAGGACCTGAATTCAATTCCCAACAAGCAGCTCCTCTTCTAAGGCCTGTAACTTCAATTCCAGGTGGATCTCTCTCCTCCACTCTACACTCACATGTAAATACCACTGCCCCAACCCTGTTAGGTAATGACATATTGGATTTGGATTTGGTTGCACGTACACACAAGCATGCACAATAAGCTAAAAATAAGATAAATCTTTAAAAAATGGTGGAGATGTGGAGAGTTAGATAAATTTATCCTAATATGAGTGCTATACAATGTATACATGTGTTGAAATGTCACAAGTACCCCAGAAATGCCTATAATTTTATGAGTCAATTAAAAAATAAAACCTAGTATTATAAAGAAGATGTCACTAATGTTTAATGCTTCTAAATTTGCTCCATGGCTATTCTGAAATAGACTCAGAAAAAATAAATTAGATTTCCTTGCTACTGGAAGCCTTGAATTGACAGTTTTTTTTTTTTTTAAAAAAACTAGTCATCCTTTGTTATACACAGGGATTGCAAACATCAGATTATGTCTATGTAAATCCTTTACATAAAATTGTATCTTATTTGTATAAAGCCTACACACCTTATTCTCTATTCTTTAAATAAATTTTATGTTACTCTTACTACAAATACAATTGTGTCCTATGAAAATAGAATCATTTATAGAATAATGACAAAAAGGGGTATGTGTATCCTTGGTAGGGATTCATTTTTAGTTAATTTGGTTCCAGAGTGGGACAAGCAGAAGCAGAATACAGAAGTACAGATGGCCATCTCAATATATCACTGCCCATTCTCACCGTGAAAGGATATTCATTGTATGAGATGAATGGCTCTGTTCAAACGCTATGTTAATTGCTGTCATTTAATAAGTATTCTGTTATTAACTTCTGTGCCATACTCAGTTTTCTGGACCAAGTGAGAATTGTTTGGCACATAAATGGTATTCCCTGTAGAGATGATAGTGCTTTGGAACTTCAACGTGAAATATATGAGTGAATGCTGAGCTTATAGCTATTCTCACATGACAGAAGAGTCCATATTGAAATTCTTAGGGTGATGATGAGGGAGAAAAGTTTACCTACATTTTCTGTAAAGTTGTTTCCTGGTGTTTACGGCGATCTGTCTGATCTTCCTCTGAGGCAGTAATAACATATCTTTATGTCAATAATAACTTCTATAAATAACAACATCATTAACAAAGGAAACAACAGAGATAATAAATGAAAGTAGATGAGATGCTTAGAGGTTGAGGCAGGGACACAGCAGGAGTTGGGACAAGATTTAATAGTAGGCAATGGAAAATGATCCGAGTATATTATATACATAATGGAATGTAATAATGAAACCTACTATTTTATATAATTAATAAATGCAATTACAATTTTTAAAAATATTTTTAAAAAGCATTTAAAGTCAAAATAAACAAGCCAACAGATATTCTGCAGTATAGTGAAGAGTGGTAAACCAATCTTGAATAAACTTTTGGGCCTCTTATTTAAAACAACAACAAAAATGTGTGATTTAAGCAATGGATAGTTGGCTTTTACCTTCTTTAAAGTAAGTTCATGTTAATCATTTTTAAACAGAAACAAGAAATAGTATGCCCTTGTAGGGATCATGCCCCCATAGTGTTGGCGCTATTGAACAAGGCTATAGTACTGTAGTTAGTTGTGTTTTTTTTTTTAATTCTTTACTCTTTTGAGGGGCCCACCACCGAGCTCCCTAATACACACATGAAGGCTTATTCTTTTTTATGAATGCCTGGCCTTAGTTTGGCTTGTTTCTAGACAGCTTTTCCTAACTTTAATTATCCTGTATACCTTTTACCTTCTTTTATTTATGCGTATCTTGCTTTATTTATTACTCTGTGTCTAGCTGGGTAGCTTTGTGGCTGGACCTCAGTGTCCTCCTCTTACTTCTCTGTTCCTTCATGTTTCTTCCCAGATTTCTCCTCCTATTTATTCTCTCTGCCGGCCAGCCCAACCTATCCTTTCTCCTGCTTTGCTATTGACCATTCTGCTCTTTATTAAACGAATTAGGTGTTTCATACAGGCAAAGTAACACAGCTTCACAGAGTTAAAGTAATGCAACATAAAAGAATGCAACACATCTCTGCATCGTTAAAACACATGTTCCACAGCATAAAGAAATATAACACATCTTAAAATAATATTGCACAACATGGTACCCAGCATGAAGTCTCTCATTGAAGCAGACATCAAATCTGTCCAGAAAGTGATTCATTTCCTTCTTAACAATCATTCTACTATTTCACTTGTGGGCCTGTATTGCCTTGCAGATCTGTATTTTAGCATTCAGGATCTAGGAATAGGTAAGTAAATTAATGTATTTTCTCCTGCAGTGGCACATATGGTTTATTCCTGCATTATGGAAGCTCCCAGTAGCATCAAGCTGTTGGGAAGACTCTCAGTCAAATAAAATTGATTTGTTCTGAATCCAAAAGTATGTGGTGACTTCAGCTCTAAGGCCTTACAATCTAGTTATGATAAGCATCTAAAAGCTAAGCCAATGTCCTGTGTTGTTTGGATGCCTCGTGGGGCCTTCTTGACCCCAACTCATAGAAAGATATACCATGGCTAGCATGAATGAAGCTGGAAAGAAGTATACTACCCGAGGTAAGTATCCAAGGCTTAGAAAGAAATAGACCTGTGTTACTTCACACATTTGGATCCTAGCTTCAAGTCTTTTGTTTGATGCATTTAACTTCATGGAGATATGAAAGTCAGAAAGCTAGAGAGATGCCAAGAACAGAAAACCCATTAAAGATTCTTGATAGGGGAATATTGGTAAAAATAAAGTAGAGCAAGTAAGGCCTAGGGAAAAGAATATGTAGGCAGGGAGAAGAGGGGAGAGATGAGGGGGTACTGTATTGATATGTTTAATGTCAAATGAGGTCTTATATATTGCTAATAATATTATTTTGCATTTAACCACTAATGGGCATATTTACTTACAAAAATTTGAAGATGAAATGCATGAGAACTTAATTTCATATATGTTAATCTATTTAAAATTAACCATTTTGTCAGATTGACTTTACAATGAGAATTCTGAAGAGAGTTATAGCCTATAAGTAAAAGTGAAATTCAATGTAGATTTAAGTTATATACTCTTAGAATAGTTGATTCCTTTTATAGAAAAAGCAATGTATATTCATTTGGGATTATGTTAAAACAATTCAAATTCTGATCTTCTAAAACTGATCTAATTACCCACCTCACTGCATTATATAGTTACAATGCTCAGCATATATGCACAAACGAAAATGGAGAATTAGATAGCTACTCAGAAAAACATGAATTTTAAAAGTGGGGAGTATAAATTTCTACATAAAATAGGAATATTCATTTGCTACTTTAATGTGCCTGGAATAAGTAACTGAAACAATACTGAAGTTGTTGTTGAACTCAAAACAAATGCTTCTTACTAAAAAATGTGTAAATTTAATCCAATAGTGGACTGAATACACATTTGATTTTTTTTAACTTTACAAAATATCTATTCACTATTTGACAGGAAAAAAGAAAGAAATTGGTGACCTAAAATATTTAAAGTTTCTTAAATTACATTTCTAAATAAATTAAATTCTCACTAATATATATTTTTATTACCACTATTTTCGTATTTGTGACATTGGTTAATTGCTCTTGGCTAGCTAGTATTAAATGTCAGACTGATATACACACACCTAAGGGCATGCTTCTTGCTGTGCTAATTGCCTGGTTCTTGAATAATTCCTAAAGCCTCTGTTTACTTGGCTGAGCAACAAATGTCAGCTTATACTTTCATGCTAGAATTATGTATCCATTTGTCAATTATATTCTAATATTAATGATGTACAGGTTGGAAATAACTTCCATACTTCACCCATCAACATTTTCCTTTAGCACAAGGCTTAAAGATATAGAGCACCCTTAGCCTAGAGAAAAGAAAACCCAGGAGATGCATTATATCTGTGTAAATAAGTGATAGTTAGAAAAAGATAGTTCTTTCTAATTGTCTTGTTGGGCCAGACAACTATTTTCTAGTATTCTATACTTCCTTTTATCATAATTTTTGCAAAGCTACTTTATTATAGTCATCAGAGTATAAGCATTGACATGAGTCCCTTAAATACAGTGACATTATAAATACGCAAAAATGCTCTTTTGATTTGAACTTATCAGTTTTATCATTTATTGATTTGTAGCAACTGCAAAAAATATAATGAGTAATTATCAATTTTAATGAATCAGCAAAAAGGGTAGAAATTGGTTAGTAATTTCTGCTTTGAGTATAGAAAGCAGAAAAGTGGAAAATACCACTCACCCTAGATTAGATGCTTGTTATTAACAGCAGACAGCAGAATTAGCACTGATGTAAAAACTACCCTATGGTGGTAGATTTGGCTTAATATGATGAAAAGCAGCTAATAATTAGATAGCTTTAAAAATTCAGTTTAGTATGAAATTCCTTTGGGTAAGGTGAGTTTACTATTCATGGTAATTTTTAACCACATAACCATTTAGGCACATGGTTGAGAAATATTAACTATTATCGGACCTTTCAAATAAGTGAATTCTAGAAGTAGTTTACCAGCTTGACTCAAGTACCATTAATAAACTCATTTTAAAGCAGGGGAGAATGATTACAGATATGGAAATCATGTTTCAGTTACTCGTCTTAATGAACTTATGCACATTTGTGTGGTTTCAATCTATAGAATATTTAACTGATAGCAATTGACTTTAAATTATACACTTGAAGATGTTGCAAACTTGTAATCACTGAATCATTCCTAAACTCATAATTAGCCCTATCACCTACAAGACTGCCACAGCTATTTACTTCCTTACCATCTTCCTTTCCTTCACCCAGCACAACAATCCTACAGTCTCTAATTCAATTCTCAACATGGCCTCCGTATCTATTTTCTCCATTCCCCTCCCTTGTCTGGGGCAATGCCTCCTTTCTGCTCCCTCTGCTTCTCCTCTCACTCCACATTCCTTTTATTCCTTTCCTAGAAGCCAAGTCATATTTTTTACAGCATATACAGCATCCTACCACTTTCCTGCTTCATACACTCTAGCATATTTTTATGACAGATGTATAAAATTCAAGTTTCATACCTTTTTCCTACAAAGTCCAAAGTTCTCAGCTCCTCACTACTTTTCCTTTAGCTACATACTTCACTATCCTGATTATCATCTTTTAGGATAATGTCACACTATTACAAGTTAAAACATATGGTAATATTAAAGACAACCTAAAAGGATAAGAAAGTCCTATATTATACATTTTGGAAGTATCACTAAAAATTCCTGACAAATATGTTATGACAGGGACATTTCAAAGATATTCTTTTGTTTATATTATTGAATTATTTGTATAAGGGTGTGTGTGTGCATGTGCGTGTATGTGGTGGGGATGTGTGCATATGATTGAAGATGCTCAGAGTCCAGAAGAGGGCATCAGATCTCTTGATATTTGAAGCACCAAAAATTGTGAGCCACCCATGCATTCTGGGGTCAAGATTTGGGTCTTGTACAAGAGTACCAAGCATTCTTAACTGCTGACATATCTCTCCTGCTCCAATGGACGGAATCTATAAAATTATCTACAGCTTTTGTCTGAGCTCCTAGAAAGATCGAATACCATTGATTAAGAAAAAAGATTAAGTATGTAGTAGATTTAAAGGAATTCAGTTTGAGAAATGCTTGATTTGAGGATTTGAGCTATCTAAGGACTGGATATAGGAGTCTGTATTTGAAAAAAGAAATATAAGTTTGGGTAGAATTTGTGAATTGTTAGAATAACCTTAGCATTACAGTCACAAAGATTCCTTCATTAGCCAACAGTAGGTACTTGCAAAATGAGAGACCTAGAACTCATCTGCAGAGCATTAGACTAAAAGAGAGTGCTTGGACAGAGATGGGATATGTACTGAAGTCCAAGAAGGAGTGACTGGTGAGGAAACTTCAGTAACTAAGATACCTAGTGACAAGTATGTATGAAGAAAGGGGACGGGGAAATGCCTCAGTGGGTAAAGAAGTTGATGCACAAGGGTGAATAATTAAGTTATAACTCCCAAGAACCCACATGAAAACCTGGCATGATAGCACATGCCCAAAATCTCAGATACAGAGGCAGGAGTATACCCAGAATATTGTGGGTCAGCTCACTTGACATACACAGTGATTAATTACAAAGACACCATGCCTCAAACAAATAAAAGCTGCAGAAAGATGCCTCAAATTGTACTTCAATATCCACTTGTGCTCCATGGCAAATATACACCAACACTCACACAGAACAAGCACACATGCACACGCACATGCACATGTGCACACACACACATTCACAGGTACAGACATATCACAGATATACAGAGAAAGTAATAGGAGATTAGCAATGTCAAATTTTGTTAATAAATCAAATAAATTGTGAACTTAGAATGAGCCACTGGAAGCCGGGCGGTGGTGGCACACCCCTTTAATCCCAGCACTCGGGAGGCAGAGGCAGGCGGATCGCTGTGAGTTCGAGGCCAGCCTGGGCTACCAATTGAGCTCCAGGAAAGGCGCAAAACTACGCAGAGAAACCCTGTCTCGAAAAACCAAAAAAAAAAAAAAAAAAAAAAAAAAAAAAAAAAAAAAAAAAGAAAAGAATGAGCCACTGGAAACAATAACAAGAAGGCACTAACGACCTTGATAAGAACATTTCATGGAATGGTGGAGTTGGAATCTAGGTAGTTTTATGAGAAATAGAATTGAAGTTAGAGCTAGCAAACTTACAGGATTCTATTAAGAAACTATGCACAGGTAACAAATTGATATGGTTTATAGCTAAAGCACACAATGAGTTCAGGTCAATGGTTGATTGTTCAGCTTTGTTTGTAGCAGAAGAAATTGCATCATATTTTTATTGCTGTTGTGTGAAAGGAAATGTGCAGGTGAAAATGCCAGTGATATAAAATTAGACAGGATGAACAAGGTCCCTGGCTTTGTGAGGTAGAGTAGGACTTCTTGAGAAAATGTGGAGATTGCTATTAAACAATACAGACGACCCCTTCACAGGAAGGCAGACAATGTGGATATAGCTATTCACAGACAGAGTGCTGTGGAAGGTCATGGAAGGTCTTTCTGATTTTTTTTTTTACAAAGAAATAGAAATGGAAACCATTAGTTGACAGAAAGTACCAGGCTCAAAGAAAATGGAAGGAGAAAAGGGGGAAACTGTTTTGGAAATTATACATATTTTTCTTTTTTTATTCAGATTTTTCTAATTCATTTTACATACCAACCACAGATTCCCCTCTTTCCTCCTCCCAGCCCTCCAGCCTCCCCTATAACTCACCACTCATTCCCCCCTACAGTAAGGTAAGGTTCCCAATTATATATAATATTATTCAAATGACTAAGAATCTGGACTAAAGTGGCATAGAAAAATTCTAAGTGCTATCATTCTTTCATTTTTAAAAGTATAGATACAAAATATTTTCGATTATGAAAAATATATTTAATAGTTGCACTGATCTGCTATTATTACAAGCAGCAGGATCTATAAAAGACTCTCACAGTAAGAATGCCTCTTATTCTTGAAATTATGAAATTAAGCACAATTTATGACCCCTCTTCCTAAACATCTTGCTTTAATGCTTCAAACAATATGCAGAGGAACCACTTCTTCCTGTAATGAAAGTTTTGATGTTGCTTTGCCTCCTGGCATGATAGAGAGAGTAATGTAGTTCAGGCAGACAAACCATTGACTCCTCACAGTGCCTTGATAGATGTTTGTCCAAGTGTTTTTGGAAGCTGAAAAGGAAACATTATTAATCATTTTGATTTCTAGATCACCTACAGACCACTAATTCCTACAATTATTAACCTGTACTTCAACATGAAAAGAAACATTCCTTTCTTCAACTTAGATACATGGCTTATGGTTCTTATACTCAAGTCCATCATCATTGACTTTTAGGTTTGTTAAAAATTCCAAACTCAAGGCAATATGATGATACCAGCCCCCAAAATATTAATAACCTCAGAGTTTTATGCCTGAAAGTGAGAATGTAATTGAGAGTTTGTATCTGTTTCATGTGTGAGATCCAATGTTTGTCTTTAATTTCTCACTTTGGTCAAAAGAAAACTAGAGAATATAGAGGAAAAGAATGTATAATTATTTTTTATTAAAATTGACTCACCAAAATTTGTCTGTCTCATAAGGCATAAGATATGTTTTCATTTGAGAGGCTTCTATGGTCAATTGAGAAGCTTAAAGCAAATAGCACGGTTCAAAATCACTATGAAGTTCTGAATAATGCATCAGCATCTGTTTCATTTGCTGTGTCTTTATTATGTTCACATTAGTTTACTTTAATTTCTAACACATTGTTAGGTCTACTGGCAACTCTAAGATACCCCTGGCTCCAGATACATTCACATTTCCTCCATGTTATATAAAATAATTTCAAAATGTGATTGCACATAAGACTTAAGTATTTAGCCTATTGTGATCAGTCATATGTATTTAATCAAAGCACACTTTATTCATTGCCCTAAAATACCTTTTTAGTCATTTTAATCATTCCCCAAGGCAGCTTTCACGTATGCCATTTCTTAGGAGGCATGAAATAGAGTCCCAGGATCAGAAGTAATATTTCATATATTTTGGGCAAGACTCTTCTTTATAAAGATATGGAACACAGCTCCCCAGGATGAAGGAATTGTGGCTCCCATCCACTTATGGTAAATAATTGTTCAATTTATTGATATTGTTGAATATCAGTGCAAAGATATTGTACAGTCTTTATGGAGGTGCTTTATAGCTTCCCTCAATCTTTTCTATGCTGGTACATTTTAAACACTAATTTCTACCAGGATTGCTGGGCTAATTAAACGATAGTGGAGAAGTATTTTCCATCATTACAACTGGGAGAGGAATAGTAAATCACCACAAGTACAAATTGGGAACTCTGTCTTAATGTCATTAGGCAGGATGCCCAGAGAACACTCTTATCAGTCAAACCCCAGTGTTTAATGAGTGTCCACATGAATGTGCTCTAATCGATGTCTAGAAGGAGCCACTGGAAGCAAACATTCCTGTTACCAGTGTCATTTGTAGTCAATTATGTGCATGGCAGGAAGCAAGATGGCGTGTCTTCTTCCTACATCTGAGTGGGACATTGTGTCTCTTCCAAGTAACTGAGGCACATACTCCATGAAAATAGGTCATATAATGGTAACTCTGTAAAAATCAACAAGAAAAATTCACCATGAATCAGTAACAGCGATGTGATCAGTATTATTTAACTTGGGACCACCCCAGACAAATGGAGACAATTTTCTAAGTTAACTGAGCATGGCAGAGTTAAAGATGATACTACAGGCAGTGTTGTGGAAATGGCCTTAGACTGGTCAAATTGAAGATACACAGACGTCACTGTATGGACCTGAATTCTGTCAGTATCATGAATGAACTGGGAAGCATTCCACCCATTATGCCTCCCATACAGAACACAGCCTGAGAACCCTTATTTCTTCCTTGTGGGATTTTGTGCAGAAAGCTTCAACGAAACTCATTGTGCTTGAATTTCTGACCAACGAGAACAGTGAAACAACAGATAGTTGTCAGTTTAGATTAGTAAGTTCAAGGCAATTTATTATTCAGTCATAGAAAATGAACACACTTTGTTGAAGATGTTACTTTCATTTAACACATTAAGACTGAATTTAGAGGGACATATAGTAACCCAGTTACACAGCTTATGTGTGTTTAAGAAGATTCATATTTAATTACAAAGCCCATGCACTATCTAGTCGTCCATTTCCACTTCTCTAAGAGGAGAATTTCTACCAGTGAGGAGGACAAGGACAAATAGGACTTAGCAGAGGAAGTGGCACTGGAACACACAACATCAAGAAGGAAAGCGTCGAGGAGTACATGCAGACAGCATTGGTAGTCAGTGCTTCCAGCACAGCTGAGGATGGGCACACGGTTGTCAGTTCTCTAAAGAGCTCGGAAGGCTAAACATAGAGGCGCCAGTCTAGCTGCGAAGTTGATGTATGATTTCAGTCACCCCTCTTGTTCTACTTGAATTCTACTGTCGGATCTGGACCTGGTATGTCTCCATCCTCCAAGGCCATTTCCTAAGGGGAGGCCCGAAACCAAGGCACAATGACTGTTTCTTCTGGAGAAGTTCCTCACCACCTCATTTTCCACATTGCATTGTTAGTCGATACTTAATTCCTCTTTCACTTTAAAAATATTCTGATTTAAATAGGCATTTCTTTCCTATTAGAGTGAGCTATCTTCCTCATCCTGCAAAGTCAGTTTCATTAGGAAGTATATAGATGGGAGAAGGGAAGAAAATCCTGAAATGCAACCAGAACATATTGGGATGAGAATAAAATACACATGTAGTTTCACTATGATAATGGCTGTGCTGAGAGTTATAAAATGGATTTCTGCCCCAACCCACCAAGATGCCCTGTTTTAACCTCTGTAGAAAACTAGGTTAAACAAACATTTCCGTAAATGTCACTGTTGTAATTATTGATTCAAACTAAGACAGAAGAAACAAAAAGTAATGATGGACAAAGAAGAGTCCATGCTCCTGTGAAACAAATGCTTAAAAAAATTACAGTGGATTGTTTCCTAGTTCTGGGGTTTGTGGAGGTGAGTGTGTGTGTGTGTGTGTGTGTGTGTGTGTGTGTGTGTGTGTGTGTGTGTGTGTGTGTGTGTTTAATTAATTTAGCAGTGTAGTAAGAGTTCAGAATTTGGAGTCTGGAGTATCTTGATCCATGTTCAATTCTGGAATATGAGTCATGACTCTAAAAGTTAAAACTCAGACTGTTTTTTTTTTACATGTAGTTCTCATGATTTATAAAAAGGATAGAGATAAAAGTCTGAAAAGAGACTTAGTGATGCTGGAGAGGGGGCTCAGTGTTTCCTAGCAGTTGCTGCTCTTAAGCAGAGGACCCAGGGTTTAGTTCCCAGCATTCACAGAGTAGCTCATACTCTCTCTGTAAGTCCAGTTCTGGAGGTCTGGTGCTCTCTTCTGGTTTCTTTGGACACTAAGCAAGCAAACCATGAGCATGCACAGATACAAGAAAACACTCATTCACTAAACATTTATATATATATATATATATATATATATATATATATATATATATATAATTCTCAAGAATTTAGTGATGTTTTAAATCAATGTTTAAAGAAGTTCATGGGGCCAGGCAATGGTGGTGCATGCCTTTAATTCCAGCCCCCGGGAGGCAGAGCCAGATGGATCTCTGTGAGTTCTAGGCCAGCCTGGTCTACAGAGCACGATCCAGGACAAGTACTAAAATTACATAGAGAAACCCTGTCTCAAAAAAAATGTTGATGGAAGTTAATGTCCAATAACCAAATATCAATTAATTGTCTCTATTTCTTCTTCAGATTGTCTAAGGCCTGACATCATTATCATTTGGTTGCTTGTTGATAATCTTCTAAAACAAACTCATAAATGGGTAGATGGGTGAACATGCATTCTGTGAATCCCTTTATTAGGTCTATAAACAGGTATTCCTTATAAAAGGATACTCTGGTATCCACGGCTGAAAATCAGGATTAAACTAAAGAACTTCCAAGATGTGAAATTACCTGAATTGTAACATGAGTATAAATAATTGAACTTGATACATTCACTCTGAGATCTTTTGTTTCAATTTCTTTTAGATTTTGTCATAAATGTCTTTTCTTTGAAGATTTTATAGGTATAGTGTCACAAAATACTCATTTTAGCAGGTGGTTTTCCATCATCTCTTCTAGAATAAATGTCAATAACACTGAACACTACCCCATTTTTTTAGTCATCTCCAGGTACTATGCTATACGTCCTAAGCCATTTAATACTCAGAACAATTGAATGAGGTAGAAATTTTCAATTTTTTACAGTATTGCTAAAAAAGCTAAGATCCCTTTCTCAATATCAGATACTAATTTACTGATCTGAATTTGGACTAAGTGTATAATGTGAGAGTGTCCTGTCTCAAAGATGTCAAACATTGGTGGGGACATTTATTTATTACTTTACTAATTGATGTATTTATTTAGGTGTTTATGTTTATGTGTGCACATAGGCTGCAGGCTGTATGTGTGTGAGTCAGAGGACAACTAGCAGGATGAGTTCTCTTCTTTCATAATGTGGGTCCCAGGGATCAAACTCAGGTCATCAGGCTTGACAACAATTGCCTTTCCCTCTGAGTCTTATTGCTGCTGCTGGCTTCAGATAATTTTGTAAGCATCTACATCCTTTATCTGGAAAAAAGTTATTTTCATTAAATTTCATTCAATAATCAATATTAAAACTTTTCTTAAAACAACTTTTTAATTACAAAATTCATTTTTGAAAGAGCAATAAAAAATTGAGTTCATTCAAATTCAATAAATTAGCAAGTAAAATTTGTTGAACTTACCACACAAAAACTCCATGCTTTGCAGTTCTCCCTGGTTTTAATGATGAAACTGGAAATGCCAGGTGATCACACATTCCATGAATTCAAGCTTGATTTTATTTCTATAGTTATTGTACTCATATTATTTTTATTGAATCTACTGTTTAAAGAAAGAAAATTGTCTTAACATGGGTCAAGTAAGGTGGGGTCTTTAATCTGATACAATATGATACAAAGAGTGTACAGTGTAAATGATCTGGATAGGGGCTCATGTGACTGAAGAATTATGAGAAACATCAAACTCGATCAGTTCAGGGAAATGTTAAATATTTTCATGCAGTGGTTATGGAGACTCAACAGTAAGAATATTAAGTATATTTGATTGCCTTTGAAAAACAATAGAAAAGGATGAGAAGCTGGGTGGTGGTGGTGGTGGTGGTGGTGGTGGTGGTGGTGGTGGTGGTGGTGGTGGTGGTGGTGCACACCTTTAATCCTAACTCTGGGGGCATAGGCAGACAGATCTCTGAGTTCAAGGCCAGCCTGATTTATAAAGTGAGTTCCAGGACAGTCAGAAAGAAAGAGAGAGGAGGGGGAGGGAGGGAGGGAGGGAGGGAGGGGTGAGAAGTAGTTGAGTCTGAAAATACATGACATCACTCAAGAGAACAAGGATGCTTGCTGTTGTAGTACTTAGCACTTCCTAAAGTTAGAGTGTGTAGTGTTATCAAAGTATTCCAAGAAGGCAAAGATTGAAATTGTCACGCCTATGGGATACTTGTCGTTTCTGTTAATATGCCAAAACACTTGAGGCTACCAAGATTGTTTCAGAAAAAAGGGCACATTTAATAAAAATCATTTGAAGGTCTCCAGACTTGTGACTTTGTAGTTTCAGAGTGTTTGTTTGTTTGTTTCATTTTTGTTTTTGAGACAAGTTTCTTTATGTAGCTGCTCTGGAACTAGATCTGTAAAGCAGACTGCCCATGAACTCACAGAGATCTGCCTGCCTCTGCCTCCCAAGTGCTGAGATTAAAAGTGTGCACCACCACTGCCTGATTTAAATATTTAGGTGAGAATTCCAAAAGAAACAGTTGAGAGAGCCAACTCTCCTCCACTTTTTAGGATTCTTTTTTTGTGCTCCACTTTTTAGTGTTCTTTTTGTTTGTTTGTGGCTTTAGGGGAGTTTTAGAGACAGAATTTCCATGTAGTTCTTGCTGTCCTGGAACTCACTCTGTAGACCAGGCTGTCCTCTAAAGAGATTTGGCTGCTTTTGCCTCCCAGGTGCTAGGATTAAAGTTGTGCACCATCACTTCCTAGTAGCTTCTGAGGCTTTAAACATGGCGGAGAATCACATGGTGATAATGAGAAAGAACACATGTACATTTATATATGTCTCTTCTTTTCTTCTTTTATAGTTTCTAATATTTAACTATGGGAATTCCATTTTAATGATCTCCAGGCTTTATTGCAATTCAAAGTCTCTCATCTCCACTGTAAAATTAATACCATACAATAGGATTAAATTTCAACATGTGAAACCTTGAAGACACATATAAGCAGTATCCAGACAGTAGCCACTACCTTTACCCAATTTTGAGAAATCTTTGTTACTTTTTTCAAAATCAGTTTTTATTCAGAGGATATTTGATTTGATTTTAATTCATTTGAATTAAAATATAACTGCATTACTTTACATATTTCCTTTTATCCTTTCCAGCACCTACCAGGTACTCTTCATCCAAATTCTCACATCCCCTTCCACTACCAAATCAACAGCCTCTTTTTCATTGATCATTATTGCTACATGTATACACACACAAACACACACACACACACACACACACACACACACATATATATATATATATATATATATATATATATATATATATATATATATATGTATGTGTTCATGCATGTGATAATTGTGTCCCCAAATATATTGTGTACCCTAATAAGCTTATCTGGGGTCAGAGAACCAAAGAGCCACTAGATAGATTTAGAGACTAGAAAATGGTGGCACACACACCTTTAATCTCATGGGGAAAGATATATGCCTTTAATCCCAGGAAGTAATGGCAGGAAGCAGAAAGGTATACAAGGCATGAGGACCAAGAATTAGGGCTCTTAAGCTTTTAGGTTTTTAGCAGCAGTTCAGCTGAGACCCATTTGAATGAGGACTCAGAGGCTTCCAGTTTGAGGAAACAGGATCAGCTGAGAAGTTGGCAAGGTGAGGTTAGCTGTGGCTTGTTCTGTCTCTCTGATCTTTCAGAATTTACCACGGTAGCTGGCACTGAGTTTTTTATTTAATAAGACCTTTTAGGATTCGTGTTACACATGCATGCACAAATATAAAAATATAATAATTGATCTGTTGAGTCTATTTTGGGTGTTTCTGTGTATATGACTTCAAGGCTGACCACTTTGTTTTGAGTAACCAATAGTGCAGTTCCTTCCTGGATCTTATTCTTCCTCTCCCAGCAGTCATGACTTGCTTGTAGTTCTTCCTGAAGGGATGGCACCCCATGAGATTTTCCTAACTCCACCACAGCATGTCTACTGATACCGCTGTCATTCCAATCTTGTTTGTGCTGCAGTTTCTAGGATAGACTGTTTGACAGCAGACTCTATGTTCTTCTGGCTTTTGACCTTTCTGCTCCTGCTCCCTTGATATTTCCTGATCCAGAGATATGGGTGTTGGGTGTTATGATAGACATGTATCCATTAAGACTGGACTCTCCCAATCTGTTGATCTCTGCCTCATATCCAGTTATGGTTTTCAGTGATGATGTCCAGTTACTGTAAAGAGAACCTTCTTTGATCAAAGGTGGAAGGTACACTTATCTGTAGGTATAAAGATGGGATTTAGAATGTAGTAAAGAATGATGCTGGTCTAGTAATATGATAGTAGTAGATTGTTTACTAAGGTCCATGACTTCAGTAGCCCTGGAAAATCAGCCAGGTGGAAAGTCAACTAAGCATGATTTCCCTGTTGGTGAGTGTGCTTACATTTTTTAAGATAACTGTTGAGTAAATCTAACAAATGAATGACACTTATTTTACCCATATGGATATCTCATCATGCTGGTTATTGTAAGTTTTTAGGTACTCCAACTGTGTAGGACTATGAATTGTTTTCCTCCCTTAGTAACTTTCACAGTGTTTTATGGTAATCATGGAAGCCAGACTACAGGAAGAGGCTTTCATGTTAGATATAGATTGAAGATATCCAAGCCCTATGTTATAAATGCATGGTGTTTTCAGCAAAAGGGACTTACCTTCAAATCTATGGGGCAACACAGGGCACTAGCAAGAGTGTATTTTGTTTTGGGAGTTACTTGAATTGCCCCAACGTGCCTGGTACTGGGAATTTTGTGAACATACAGCATGAAGTAACCAGAGAATCCAAGAAAGTATTAAGAAAGGAAAGACAGTGAAAGGTTCAATTATAATTGGGTATAATTGTTATAAAGTGGGAAACAGAAAATGGGGATGGGGCCTCCAACTTGGGGAAGTATGGGTAAAGGAGAGAAGGAGGGACAAGGGACAAATAACAGCAAAGTTATTTGATAAAGCCTCAAGGAATTATATTATTTTATATTTACAAAACTTTTACAACACACACACATATACTTTCCTTTAGTATATAAATACATATGTTTATATATATAGTTTAGAAAGCCTATAATTATATATTTAATATATACTATATACTTTATATATTATATATCTCTCAACTAACAGAAGCCATTAAGCTGACATTGTTTCTCACCAAAATGCATAGATTACCTATATAAATTTTAAATTACTATTAAGATTTGTTTGAGGGAGAGAACACATATTTTATTTATGAGTAAGCATTTGCATTATTTTTACTTCTTCTTCTTTCCATGGAACTCTTCTACTATCCCCCACCCCCATTCTATCCCAAACTTCAGCATATGTATATATAAATACAAACTAGTAATTCAATGTTACTCATATGTATAATTATTTAGATCAGATCTCTTGGGATTCTATAACCTACTAAGTGGGGGTATCCCTAGAGAAGATTGATTCTCCCACTCTTAGAAGATTTTGATTGCCTGTAGCTCTTCATCTAGGTGTGGGGCCCTGCAAGTTTTCCCACATCCATGTTGACATGACATTTGGTATTGAATTTATTAAATTTAAGTCGATAGTTAAAATGAAGGTTTTCAGTCACTGGTGCCTCTGATGTGAATTTGGAATATTGTTAAATTCTTTTTCAATTTCGGAAAGTAAACTCAGTGACACTCTTTCTCATCTGTTAATATTTACATTAATTTAATCAGTAAAATTTTATTTAAAGAAGTAGATATGACAGGATATGTATTCTTTCCTTGGTACAGCGCAGCTTTTAACAGCCCCACCAATATGAGAATTCAATATGACATTTTGTCATACTTGTGACATACTGTAAAGCTGTAAAGCATGTTATCATTACAACACTTTAAGATTATTTAACATTTTTAAATCATTTCACAAACATCTGGATTATTTGGATTAACTGACAACTTTGGGTTTGCCTTGTCACATTTTTATTGTTGATACTTAACTTTTAGTAACTCTATTATTGCGTTTCTGTAAAGAATGCATTTTTCAACAGCCAATGCATAAATCAAAACTTGTGAGCTTTTCAAAGGTTATTGAAAATTGACTGATTTTCTTGAAATTGTCACCCTTCTCACTGTGATTAAATTGTTTTATTGAGAAATACTTCTAACCTTTTATAATATTTATAATTCAAATTGCAAACATCTGTTCTTTTTTTCAGTTATGAAAAGTCATTAAAATTTTACAATTCTCACACTATGAATGCCTTAGCTGCATTTTCTTAGAAAATATTTATGGAGCAGTCTGTCAATATACATTTGGAAAATGTACATATTTGGGAAGGTTTTTTTTTTTTGTCTGTAAACTTGATACTGATAGACCATATTTCTAAATTCAAATGGTCACTCAATCCTCTTTCAATACACTGTACCTGCATAATGGTAGCATGGAGGAACTGATGAATTATGTATGATGCCACATGGGAAAAATGCCATCTTCTGAATATTTATGAATGCTTGACTTACACTGGGAAATATTTTGTTTTAGGGAATAAGGTGATAGAGAAATGAACTGTCATATACCATTTAAGATTATTTAAGTATATTTGTGATTCATCTGTTACTCTTTCCATTTCCTAATTATGTTGTCAGCCTTCTAACCCTTCAAGTCAAGTATGTGTTGTGATTCTAATAGGTGATGTAGCTGAGAAATAAAAAGATATAACCATAGAGTAAGTGCATTTATACTCTTCTTTGAGGCTCTCAACAAACATGGCATTACTAAGTGCTAAGAAACTTCAAAAAGGATCCTGTGATTTTATATTTGAAGCACTTGCACTTCTCTATTTTAATGGCTCCATGAGTCAATTCTCCAAACCTGTGACAAAATCACTGAGAAAATCAACTTAAAGGGGGAAAGATTTATTTTGGTTTCAGAGGTCTCATTCCACAATCACATGTCTCTGTTGTTCTGAGCCTGTGGCAAAGTGAGACATCATGATAGGGAGTGTGTGATGGAGCATGTCAGCTCATCACACAAGATGCAAGTGGGAAATGGGATGCATGAAAGGATAGAGCCAGGTACAAGATATGGCCTCCAGGGTTTACTCTTAAGGACTTATGACTCTCACTTAGGTCCTATCTCCTAAATCAGCATCACCAACTAATAGTCTAGCACATTATGAAGCCATCAATCAACTAATCCAGTAATGCATTCAAAGTCTATATGGTCCATTTCCTTCTTCCATGTCTTACCCATTCACATAGATGAAATGGAGATGAAGCCTTCAACATATGAGACATGACAGTGGCATTGTGCCAATCACTGAATGTCATCAGCACCAGAGAACGCTGTGCATTTCAGAGATGAGACTCTGATTATCTCACTAACCATAGTGTCCCTGGTACCCAGTACCATGCCTGGTTCATGGCTGATGTAAAAGTACATCTTTCTGATTAATGTGTGATCACCATGCATATCCACATATTCCACATAGACATATGAGTTTCTGGTAATTCAAATTATTCAAGTGAAAGACCCCCAAAGGTAGTCTTCCCTCTGGAGAGACCCTCGCCCAGAGATCACACCGAGACCATAAGTCAGATGCAAACAGCAAGAGGCTTTATTCAGGAACACGGGTACCCGGGGCAACACAGTCCCTCAAGAAGCTCAAGAGACTGGCGCGCCGACGGGCTGGAGTGGAGGGTTTTTATAGGGTCGGGCAGCAGAAGCACGAGAAGCATGGTTTACAGGGTTCTGATTGGACGATTCAAATGAGGCCAGGTTCAAACTCAGGACAGTTCGTGGTTTTTCCCCCGAGCTCGACACGCCTGCTGGCTTGGTTACAAGTTGTTTTTCTGACCTTTAGTACCCTGTTCTGGGGCCAGGTGGCCGACCGTAGATACCCTGTCTGTTCCTGTGCCCATGTCCTCTAACTGAACTTTCCCCGTGCTTTTCAGGCCTTACTCGAAATGGCGTTAGGCTAAGCAAGTATGCTGGGGTCTTTCACAAGAAGGTTAAATTGTTAATATATTATGGTGGTTTTATAAAATGGTATTCTGTACAGATTATTGTTTTCAAGTAATTTAAGTATTTTAAAAAATACTTAGTCTACATATGTTTTAACTGACTTTAAAATATGGCTAGGTAGAACACATACTATAACTGGGCTTCTCACAACTTGTCCAACTGTTCTGCTACTGCAAACAGCTGACTTTCAGAGATTTCTTAGCCTCTTTCAAGTTTTTATTAGCCAGATTAGAGACCCTTTTCTAGAATCATCAAGGTGATGATACTAAGTATTGAGATGCAAGTCCTGATTTATTATTGTTGAGTTTTTTATTGTTTTAAAACCACAGATGTCAAATGCCATAATATTTTTTCTTTCTCTGTCTCTGTCTCTGTCTCTCTGTCTCTCTGTCTCTCTCTCTCTCATGTGGGGCATGTGTGTGTTTTAATTATTCATTTTTGAGAATTTTGTACACCTTTTTATTGTATTTGCTACACTTTAATTTTTATTGATTCATAACTGGGGTTATCCTTGTGGATTCCTGGGAACTTCCTTAGCACCTGGTTTCTCCCTATCCTCATGATATCTCCCTCTGTCATGGTATCTCTTTCATTGCTCTCCCACTCTATTCCTATTCCAGATCAACCATCCTGTTCCCTCATGTCCTCATCACCCATCCTCTACCCTCTATTGCCCTCCTCACCCCCTGTTTACTCAGGAGATCTCATTTATTTCTCCTTCCTAGGGTGATCCATGGGTTCCTCTTAGGGTTCTCCATGTTAGATAGCTTCTCTGGTTATTCTTTGCTTTACATCTAGTATCCACTTTTGAGGGAATAAATACCATGATTGTCCTTCTGAGTCTGGGTTACCTCACTCAGGATGATACTTTCTAGTTCCATCTATTTGCCTGCAAATTTCATGATGTCATTGTTTTTTACTGCTGAGTAATACTCCATTGTGTGTATGTACATTTTCTTTATCCATTCTTTGGCTGAGGGGCATCTAAGTTGTTTCCAAGTTCTGGCTATTACAAATAATGCTGCTATGAACATAGTTCCCCAGTAATCAGATTGGTGAATACCCTAACTGTCATCATAGAGCCCTCATCCAGTATCTGATGGAAGCAGATGCAGAGACCCATAGCCAAGTTCATTTGAAGTGAGAGAAGGAAGAGGGATTCAATGAGCTAAGGGCATCAAGATCATGATGGGGAGATCTACAGAGACAACTGAACCAACCTACTTGGAACTCAGGCACTTTAGACCAAAAGCGGTGGAGCCTACATGGACTGGACGAGGGCGTCTGCATAAGTGAGGCAGTTGTGTAGCTTCGCCTATTTAAGGGGCCCCTGGCAGTGGGATTAGGATGTATCCCTGGTGCATCAGCTGGTTTTTTTTTTTTTTGGAGCCTATTACCTATAGTGGAACACGTTGCACAGCCTTGATGCAGGGGGAGGAACTTGGACCTGCCTCAACTGAATGTACCAGGCTTTGCTGACTCCCCATAGGAGGACTTACCTCTATGGAGGAGAGAATAGGAGTGGGTTGCAGGGGGAGATTAGGGGAAGTGGGAGGGGGATCTGTGGTTGGTATGTAAAACAAATAAAAAATTATTAATAAAGAAAATAGATTCTTGCCGGGCAGTGGTGGCACATGCCTTTAATCCCAGCACTCGGGAGGCAGAGCCAGGCGGATCTCTGTGAGTTCGAGGCCAGCCTGGGCTACCAAGTGAGTTCCAGGAAAGGCTCAAAGCTACACAGAGAAACCCTGTCTCGAAAAACCAAAAAAAAAAAAACCAAAAAAAAGAAAATAGATTCTTATATTATATCATATATCCCAACCTCAGTTGCTCCTCTTCTCACTCATTCCAACTCCCTGACACATCTCTCTCCCTCCATTTTTCTTCAGAAAAGAGCAGGCCTCCAAAAGACATCCATACAGGACAAAAGAAGATACAATAAGACAAGGCAAAAGCCTCATGTTGAGGCTGGACAAGGCAACCCAATATAAGGAAAAGAGTCCCAAGAGTCAGAGTTAGACCTGTTCCCATTGTTAGGAATCTCACAAAAACACAAGCTAAAAGCCATAAAATATATGCAAAGGACTTGATGCAGATGCATACAGACCCTATAGTTGCTGTTTCAGTTTCACGAGCCCATATGAGCCTTGTTTAATTGATTCAGTGGGCTGTGTTCTCCTCGTATCCATTCTGATGCCTACAGTCTTCCTTCTAAATCTTCCTTGGGTTTCCCCAGTATCCTAGGGGAGGGACCAAATGGAGACCTCCAGTTTAAACTCTCTCTGGGGACTAAGCCAAGTGCTGGTTTGGGAGAACAACATCTAGCAGCCTAGTGTGTTTACATCACCTGTGATTTTTGGAAAAATATTTCGCAAAGTACTATACAACTTGAATACAATATATTCACAATGGACATTCCTACAGAAGGTTTGACACTTCCAGTCAGGTCTTTATTATATAATGTAACACAAACACTCAGATGAGGTTTCATTAGTGCCCTGATATGGTATAATTAAGATAGATACTACAAGATTCCAGCAACCCTGCCAAGTGATTTGATTTTTATAGTGGTTAAAGAATAATGGAAGTAGATACCAAATTCTTGTCTAATTAGGGCCCCCTAATGTTTTCAGTCAAATGATCTACTAGAGAAAGCCAGTGTTAAAGTCAGTTTCAGTCTTGAAATCACACACTGTGGGAAAGAAGTGGCTTTGTTACATTAATTAAGACTAGTGATAATTTATAGTTACCAATATGTAATTAATTCTTAAGTTATGCCCCCTATGATTTAAAGCATATTCCACTCTTAATTATTTAATCCCTACAAAAACAATTCAAAGTGAGAGCTAATGTATGATCTTTTTTTTAGATCAAGGCACAAGAATTCTGGTAACATACTCTGAATGACTATGTCTTGAGGGCACAGTCCAACGCTGTCTCATGTCCCAGTGTCTTGTGAAAAGACACCGTCTCCTACACAGAAAAAATATCTCCACTGTCAGGCTACCATTGATGAATAGAAGCCTTACTCAGAGCACCATAGGTTTCTGCTAAGGACATAGGTACCGATGATCCTGATGTCAGAAGTAGTGGCTGGTTAGTGTAATCATGCTCATAAGGGAATGTATCTACTTCCTGTCTTGATGACACATCACTTCATGCTCTTTTTGAAGAATGTTGACTGGGATACATTTTAGTTCATCACTGGTCCTAAAAATTTATACCACTATTTTTCCAGAATGAGTAATGCCCTGTCTAGCTTGCTTTCACCCTTCCTTATTCCCTTGTTTTTTCTTTCATTTTCTTCTATTTTTAGTTTTCTATATTCAAATATGTAAGTGATATTAGCTAGACTACATATCAATCTTCCTACACACAGATAATGTACTGTTTCTATGCCTAGGTTTAAAGAGTTTAAATAAATAGCAAATAATTAAGAAGTGATCAATTTAAGGTCCTAATACCAGTGTCTTCTGACCGAAGCAACCCTATTGAGTACTAGCAGGATGCCAAGACAACATAGATAGATATTCTTATTCTCTTTGAAAGAGCCTAGAGGTAGAGCTATGGTTTGTAGAACTAGCATTTTTGACAGGTAAAATAACTCTATTTCCTAATATACCAGAGAGTTAACCAGAAATGTGTGCTTATCTACAATAAAAAATCTAGATTTTTAACTTACTGGTACGTCTAAAATGTGACAAAATAAAGGTTGTCAAAATATAGAACCCCCCAAAAGTGCCATATGCTTTTTATTGCCACATTGCCAAGAGAAAAAACACACTGGAGTAAAATTTAGATTGTCATGTGGTGTAAAAAGAATTACCGAACATTCTCATTAACAAGCAGCCCCCAGACCTAGGATGATCTTTTATTGCAGTAATTTAACATATGTCTAACTTCATAACACTATATATTCCACTCCTCTCAAGTTTTCATACAAATTACATCAAACAGCCTCACTTTGAAGTTGGAAAGGCACCATACAGAAGGCTATATCATAACTGTTGAGCATGCTGCTATTCTTAAAAGGGGCAGAGCAGTTCTAGGCTGTGTCCCTGCCCTTCACAGGTGTGCAAGTGTTGTGATAAATAATCACACCTAATGAGCATTTTAAGGTCCCAAGAGGTAAATGTATTTTTGGTAAAAAGAAAAAAATGCTTGTGTGTTTCTGTGTCTTGGGTTACTATAAGACATTGACTAAAAGTGATATGAATAAAATTTAATGTAGTTTCTAACATAAGGATATTTTAAAAGTATTTTATTTTTGGTTTTAATGACGAGTGTGTGTGGGTGTGTGTGTGTGCGCGTGTGCGTGCATGCGTGCGTGTGTGTGTGTGTGTGTGTGCGTGCGTGCGTGCGTGCGTGCGTGTGTGTGTGTGTGTGTGTGTGTGTGTGTGTTCCCAGGAGCCAGAAGAGGTTGGTTGATAGCAGGAGCCATAAGAAGTTGGAAGCTTCTGGGAACCAACCTTCAGTCCTCACTGAATCATCTCTTTAGCCTAAACACAGCATCTAGTAATTTTTGTAAAAAAAGAGCAACATCAAATAGCATATTCTCTAGTTGTTAATTTTATATAAATGAAATAAAATTTCTTTTGTTTACCCAAAGGAAGAATGGTTTACTATAGACAGGAATATACTTTCTTTAAGAAGGGTCTTCAGGGCCTGAAGAGAAGGCTCAGCAGTTAAGAGCAGTAGTGGCTCTTCCTAGGGACCTGTGTTTGATTTCAGAATTGATAGGGTGGCTCACATTCATCTATAATTTTAGTCTCAGAGGAACCAGTGCCCTTTGCTGGCCTTTATAAGGACCAAGCATACAAGGGGTGGGTGCACAGACACATGCAGGCCGAACATCCATTTACAACACAATTTTAAAAGAGACATGTCTTTGTATGTGTACTGTGAACCCTTTACTTTTTTGACATTGGATGTTTTGTAATTGTAGTTATGTTCTTTCCATAGCTTTCTCTATAGGGCTGTTATGTGAGGAGGAGAGGAAAGGAGAGAAGAGAAGAATAGAGGAGAGGAGAGGATGAGAGAAGAGAATAAACACACTTGTGTCACAACCATGACTTCTCTTCTCTCTGGAAAGTATTTTGAATTACCTTTTTCCTCATCTCTAACCTACTGTTCAAGCCATTGCTATCAAAATTTCTTTCTATGACTCCACTCATCACTCAGTCAAACTAATGCTAACATCATCCACAATTAGAATACAGGTTGCTGTATTCCAAGCTTATAGTTCCAGCACTGGGGGGAGAGGGGGGCAAAGCATGAATTCTAGGCCTAAGATACATAAACAAACTGTGTCTCAGAAATGAAAAACAATAACAAAGACAAAAACAGCCATATAAGACTTACAGATTCTCAAGCCCACTTTATAATTGTTCATATTTGATCTTCTTTGGAGGGTGAGACACAATTCTTTTGCAATGTTTCCATCTGTTGTTTTATAAAATATGATACCTTCCTGAGTCTTCTGTCTCCACTTAGCTGTTTCTACTCTCACTCCTAGTTCTCCTGATCCTCTCACTACTGAAATTTTACAGAGTCACAGGGATCTAACTCCAGGGCCGAGACACCCCTCACCCCACTCATTCTATTTTGATATTAGCAATAGAAGATATATCTGTGAATGATTACCAGAACCAGGCCAATAGGCAAAAAAAATCACCAAACATAATTTTCTTTTTTTTTAATAGAATATTACTCAGCCTTAGACATAAGGAAACCTGCCATTCACAACAACATTTATGAATTTGGACAATGGTAAGGTAATCTTCATCACCAAGACTGCAGCTAAGCCACTTGCATGGCTTGCATACCTTGATTCAGGAGACTAGCGAGTACTTTGTTTCATGGAAACCTGCTTTCCATGAGCAACTGGAGCTATCCTTTTTCAAACAAAATCCATAGCCTATCGCTCACACACATCTGACCTGCTAGTGGTTCCAAACACATTTAGACTTTAGTGATTGTCTTGTGAACCATAATATCAAGCCTCAGCAAAACTCCTGACTCATTTTGACCACTTTCCGCTGTATACTCACAGGCTCCAGCTGACTTTGACTTTGTTTTTCTGTTGATTTGGAAATACTGAGCATAATATTCTTAGGCTTCTTGACTTAGAATGACCTCTTTGTGGATCTCTGTAGTGAAAAATGGTCATAGTCTCAGGCCTGCAAATAAAATGATAGTATTACAAGGAACATTCTCTGCTGCTATAACTTAAAATCATTGATAACCTAATTACACTTTATTCTCTTTTAAAGCAATTATCACGTATACAACAATCTATTTGGTATAACTTTGTATATTCTGGTGTTATTACTAAATCTGGTTAGGTATATGAAGGTATTTTTGCCTGTGCTTCCCAGTGCTGAATTTCCAGTGCTTGCTACATATCAATCGGTCAGTTTACCAATGCTGAGCTGTAACTACTGCTTCCAACTCTTCTGACTCTTAGATCATAACTTTTCTGAAAAATATTCAAGATACTATTTGGTTTATCCTCACTGCTTTGATATTACCAAAAACTCTTATTGTTTATCAATAGATTTGACACTTGAATATTGAGTGTTTTATTTGCCTTCTGTATTTTGTTTGAAGAAAGCTGTGCTCTTCCTTTTTTTTTGTTTCTGATATTTTAATGTAATTATAACATTTCTCCCTCCTCTTTTCTCTCTCCAAACCCTACCATATACTCCTCCCCACTCTCCTTCAAATCCATGACCTCTGTTTCCACTAATTGCTATTGAATTATTCCCAAACATAACCTTTGGGTCTATGTAATATTACTTGTATGTCTGGGTCCCGGGGCTGACTGTTTGGTACTTGACAACCGATTGTTAAGCTCTCCAGTGGGGAAGGCCTTCGGTTCTCAGCTTTGCTCAGTTGACCATAGTACTTTGTGTAGGGTTGAGGCCTCGTGAGGTTTTCCCTGTCCATTTCTTGATGTTCTTTGGTGTCACCTTTCTTCGTCTCACATTTGGGCAGGTATACTGGTGAGAGATTACATGTGTAGCTTCTTCTATTACTAGGAGCAATAGTCCCTAATCCTCTGGCTCCTACAACCTTCTGGCCTCCTCTTCTGAAATGTACCTGAGGCTTAAAGTGTGGGAGATTTTTGTAGATTTGCCACTGAGGCTGGGCTCCACAACTCTATCGTTTTATTGTTTGTGGTTTTCTTTGGCAGAAAGGTTTTCTGTGTTTTCTATTACAAAAAGAAGTTCCCCTGATGAGTTGTGAAGACTACACTTTGCTGTGGCAAAGTTAGGGATTATGCTGGTTTAGTAAATTAATGGTTGTAGATTCTCTCCCAATAACCATGATGTGACTAGCACTGATTAGTTAGCAAGGTTTCTAGTATCCCTCCTTTTGAGCAGGTCTTAAATCTAATTAGAGAAATGTTCCTAACTGCTGAGGTATGTATGTGACTAATGCACTCTTAAGGTTATAGAGCTATTCTAGTAGCTGATGGAGTTTATAGAAGCCATTGTTGGGTAGGATTGCTGGCTGCCTCCCTCCTTTGGAAGCTAGCTAGCTCTGTCTGGTACCATGATAGCTAATCCCAATAGAGGAATAATTCTGGCCAGTCCCAGCTCAGGCGTTTTGGGGCATTGTGACCGAGATACATGGTATCTTCAGCAATAGGGACTTACCTTCCACTTCTGGGTGGTAACCAAAGTCAAAAGCTTTGTGTTTTGGAGTCTCCCTTTTTAAAATCATTTTAAATATTTGAAATTTGTTTACATGTTGGGCCTGTCCTCATAACATCAAAATAGGTATAGGACACTGACGCATATATGTGGAAATATATATTGCCTTCCTTTCAAATTTAAACCTGAGATGCAGAACTGAGATGTAACCATTTTTAAAATGATTAGCTTGGATTAATGGGCATATTTAAGGATTACCTTCGGCTAAGAAAAATCATGAAGAAGTTCAATGTACCTCAAAGAACATATCCATAAAGCACAATTTGCCTTTTAGAAGGTTTTTATGCACATAAACATTTCTTGAATTAATGCCTTTAAACATCTCACAAATTGGTGATAAACTTAAGGCTGCTTCTGTGCAAAACAGCATCATGCATAAAGAAAGAGCTGTAATGTAAGTGCAGCTGATACTTTCTTATTCAGAGGCTTGCCTTAGAAACAACTCCTTGGGGGCTGGAGATGGCTTAGCTGAGAAGAGCACTTAGTGCTCTTACAGAGGACCCAGCTTTCATTCTCAGGACTCATGTTGGACTGTGCACAAGCACCAGCAACCTAGCCACAAAGAATGGGATACTCTTTTCTGGGCTCATAGTTCCTTATACTCACATAGGAAATTATGTCCAATTTATATATATACATATACATATACATATTTACACACACATATATATGTAAAAATAAATATAAATCTTTTTATAAAAGAAAACAATTTATTGCCTGTAAAGACATTTCACAAATTGAAATGGGTAGGCAAGGGATTTGCATTCCTCTGTCAAGATGCTTTTGAAAATTAGGTAGCTTATTTAGGGGGTGATATTGGTACTTGGATGTAGGAAAGTGAACTAAATAAATGCCTTATATGCTCTCTTGAGTCAACTGAAAAGAAATGTAGACCTCTTTTCTTTATTTTGCTAAATTCTCAATCTTAGTGTGTCAGGTCCATGTCTTATTTGCTACATAATCCAGCTTAAGGTATTTGTAGCATGCCTTCTTCCACATGAGGCAAGAAGCCTGAAACTGTCCTTCCTTCCCCTTCTTCTAACTTCCTTGTCAAGTTTATACATGTTCAATCATTAAAAAAACCCCAGTTATAAAAAGATGGGTCAGTGGTAAGAGCACTCTTGCTCTTCCAGAGGAACAAGGTTCACATCCCAGCAAATGCATGGTGGCTCACCACTGTCTGTAACCCCAGTTTCAGGGGATCTGATGCCCATTTCTGGCCTCTGAGGGCACCAGGCATGCTTAATGTGCACAAACATACAAGCAAGCAAATCACCCATAAAATGGTGAAATAAAAAAAAAAAGCTGATTTAAGAAGGACAAACTAGCAACCAAATTACAAAACCAAGCCACAATACTGTCTTCAGGAAGGATACTGTTTTTTTGTTTGTCTGTTTTTGTTTTGTTTTGTTTTCTTAGAATAAGAACAAAGTCTTCAACTGGACTTTTGGATGTAGTGGAGATTGGGGAATGTTGGAAATGCTGTCTAGACACCATTTGCTTTCTAGATGGCACCAGAGCAATTACCATTTGTTGATGCTTGTTATCGTGAGACTCTACCATTTTTTTAAACATTTAATTTACTTCCATTTTTGAGATTATAATAACAGCATTTTATTCCCTTTTCTCCTGTCCAACCCTTCCATGCACAACTACTTGTTTGTTTGCTTCAAATCCATGAACTCATTTTTATTAATTTTTGTTATATGACTTGAATATATATATATATTCCTAATTACAATCTCCTCAGCCATAATGTATTTGTATACATATTTTCAGGGCTGACTATCTGGTGTTTGATAACCAGTTGGTGTGTTCTTCACTGGAGAAGACCATTGCTCCTGCTTTTGCCAGTCCTTTGTTGTCTATAATTATCTGTGTAGGGTTGAGACCTTACGGGCTTTCCCATCTCCACTTTGGTATGTGTATGGTTTTTGTCCTTGTTCAGCTCATGTTTAGGTAGTCGTATCATTGAAACTTCATGGGTATAGCTTCCAACATTACTAGGAGAGATAATATCACAGTGGACTTTAAAAGCAAGTGTGACTGTCCCCATTGCTCATTTGACCAAAATGAAACAGAAAGGTTAAATGATTTGTTAAGACAATAGTTTTTAAGTTGTAAATCAATTTGGAAGCCAAGCATTCTTGCTACAGAGCCTAGCATAGCAGTCTATCCACTTCACCCATCTAAACACTAAAATTGAATGTTTTTCTCATACTCAATTTTGACTAAAAATAGGCAGAATCATTTAAGAAAAATGCAAGGAGGAAGTTTGCAATAAAGTATATTAACATTCTAGCTGAATTTTGAAGAAAGCCATCAAATTCAGGCCACTACAGTTTAAGGTGCTTACAAAAGAACTACAGGCCACCAAGGGATGCTGAAAGTGAAAGAATTGAGTCTATTCCAGGGAAGAGAACACCAAATGGTCATCCAGTAAGAAACAGTCAGTCCTGAACACATATACACAGAAGTAACATTATGCAAACTGGGTATGTTGTAATTGGGGGCAAAACTACACACACACACACACACACACACACACACACACACACACACATACAAGCACACACACACAAAAAAAACATACATACCACACAAACCACACACATATGTATGTGTATATTTGTATGTCTGTATGCAACAATAATTAATTAAAAAAGAGTTTATGAATTTGAAACAGAGCAAGGAGAGTTAAATTGGAGGACTTGGTGAGAGGAAAGCTAATGGAGAATTATGTGATTATAATCTCAAAAATAAAAATAATAAATTTTCATGATAGCTAATAATATCCACATACCAGATATTATAGGACCAGAATTGTCCTTATTTGTAAAAGTACAAATATATAACCAGCAGTTATGGAAATTCACAAGTATTTCACATAAGCTATATAGAAAGATGAAAAGTAATAGTGATGCCCTTTAAAGTAAATCTCTATCAACATAATCTGCTTGGTGCCAAATAAGCCTATTTACAGAGGTCTTTCCCTCCCTTGCTTCCTTCTTCCATCCCTCAGTCCCTACCTTCGTCCCCTTTTCCTTCCTCTGTTTTATAAATGGAAAGAGTGACACATTTCTTGGTAATGACATTTTCATCACTCCAAACACAATCCCTTTACAAACTCACTATCATTCTGTGTCTTCTCCTTTCCCAGATCTCCATCACTATTCAATTCTTTTATATCTATATACAACGTTGCTCTTTATGCACATGCTTTTTCAAGATCCAGTAAGTTTTAGGATATATGAGTAATTCATTTCTCTGTATTACAGAGGAATATATCATTGTATCAAGATCCAAAATATTGTGCATATATTCACCAGCTGATGGATATTAATCTTGATTCCATTTGTTGATAATTATGACTAAGACTCCTGTGAACATCTGTTCACTCATTTTGAATGCCTATATTTTAATTTCCCTTACATATCTAACAAGGAATGTGTTCGCTGAGTCACTTTGATACAGCTGTGTTTAACAATTTGAAGACATTTGTCAGTTTTTTTTTTAAGAAATTGAAGGATTTTTACATTTCCACTGCCATCTGCTTTCTCTGTATCTTCGTCAACACTTACTGTTCTCTGACTCTGGACTTAAGTGCATTGCAGTGAATGTGAAGTAGTACCTCATTTTCAGTGTACTGGCATTTCATTAATGACTAACAATGTTCAGGATCTCTTCACATGCTTAATGGCCACATTTGTTTCTTAAAGGAATATCTATTCAAATGCTGTCCTCACCTTTCAGAGGCTGGTCTCCTTCATTGCTGAGATGCACAGGTTGTTTTTGCTTTGTTCAGGATGTAAGTTCACATCTTTCCATTTGGAAGGCTGTGCACTGCCCTGCATATATATTACAAACCATTCTTGTTTTACATCTGCCAATCCAGTTGCCTGTCTTAATGATTCTACGTTTATACCTGTTGATTTCTGCTTATTAGTAACTTATATTGATAACTTTGGTTTACTTGTGTTTCTCACAGCTCTCTTCTTAGAGACATTCTTGATATTATCTGTGTTTTTAATTTTTGATTCAAACATAACCCTCAAATTTTCCTGGTCTCATGTTTAAATACTTTTTGGAAGGTTTCTAACACTGAAAGTCTATTATCTAGTTGGTCTTTTTCTGGTCTAATTATTTATCATCAGGCTAATTAGTTGGCTTTTGTGAACAGCCCAACTTAGATGGGTCAAAACATTAGTCAGAAAACTAGGATTAGTATTTCATTTGGAATAGAAGATGTTGGATAATATAGACTTCTCAGTCCATTAGAATGGGTTTCAAGAATAAAAGAGTTGAATGTCAGGCATTATTTTGTTCATGGTTGGTATGTAAAATGAATAAAAAAATTTCTTAATAATAAAAAAGAAAAAAAAAGAATTTGAAAAGAACTTACACATGTCCAGTAGCAAAACTAAAACTGATAAATTAATCTCAAGTTATATATAGTAAGGCCTTCATTCCATTATATTGTCTGCAGGTGCAATTTAAAATTTGGTTTGTAAAGTTTTCTCAGTATGTATATGATGCACAATATGTATATAAAAGGCATATGAGTATTTTAATATAAGTACATGAACATTTAATGAATTCTCAGTATTTTTATTCCTAGTAAAAATCATGAAATTCTGAATATTTAGTTATTTTTTGGAACATCCAAGTCAATTGCTGGAATACCCTACCAATGTGTCAGTGAACTATGACAACTTGCCTTGTGAATATATCTGGATTCCTTGAGTGCACAACTTCCTTGGGTCTCATGATCTTCCTAGTTTCCTGCAACACATCTAGAAACACAATAAGCAACTCAAAATCCATTACATTTGATGTTAATTGAAATAAAAATTATAAACTGGAAGGAATTTGGTATAGTGCAATTCAGTCAAGATGAGGTTATCCATGCATGTCACCAACCATGAATTTACAAGCCTCTTACAAAATGAACTTCAGCCAATAAATCAAGGGTTTCTGCATCTTGACATGGGCTGCTTTCCACTGTATCAGTGGATGAAGAGAAGGAGCCCATTTGCTCCTTTCTAGGTTTTACTGTGTAAACTATGGCCACTGTGCCCCATTCTTATTTCTGGGCACTTTGAACAGAAAGCAGCAGGCACTGAGGACATCAGTATACCCTTAAGTATAAGGAAAAAAATACTTGGTTGCTGCAAATGGAAAGAGAGCTAGCCAAAAGTGAGTATAGCTAAAAATGTAACCTAAATGAAGGTTCTTGTCCCAAGAGGGATGTGAGCAAAATAATTAGAGAGAAAAACTTCGTCATTGTGTCATCTTGAGGGAATATTTTTGTATGTGTATTTCAATTAACTGTTCAATTAAATATGCATGGCCTGAAGGTAGCACCCTAGGGACATTGCTAGCCTCAGGCGAGACCCTGGGGCCTTGAGAGAATGTTTCAGATTTTAAATAAAACCTCAGAAAGCCCTTGGTTGATGTTTTGAGAAATCATGCAAGATGAGTTTTTTAAAATGATTTAAAATGTTTAATGACTTAAAATTTATACAGATTTTAATCTGCCTCTTGTCAATCAAATTCAATTTCTGTGTTGCTGTGGGATGTTCTGTATGTTACGTGTGTTGCTTATTTGGGTAATAAATAAAACACTGATTGGCCAGTAGCCAGGCAGGAAGTATAGACGGGACAAAGAGAAGAGAATTAGGAAAAGTGAAAGGCTGAGGCAGAGAGACCTGCCAGCTGCCGCCATGACAAGTGAGATGTAAGCCACGAACCACGTGGCAACTCTTAGATTAATAGAAATGGGTTAATTTAAGATAGAAGAAGTAGATAACAAGAAGCTTGCCATGGCCATACAATGTATAAGTAATATAAGCATCTGAATGATTATCTTATATGTGGGTTGTGGGACTGCGGGGGCTTGGTGGGACCTGGAGAGAAGCTCTCCAGCTACACTGTGTCATGCTTTTTAATGTATTGTTACACTTTTAACTGAAGTGTGAACAAAATACATAAAATTGATGGATTTCACAGTCCAAGAACCCTTGTTAGTCTTGATGAACTTTGGTAATGAGCATTTGCAGTACTTTGGGACCCTGTTTTTGCAGCCTTCTATGCTGAGAACTCTTCCTAGATGTAAGTTACTCAAACATAGCAAGCAGTGACTCAAAAATTCCATTATCATTATTTTTGCTCCATGTTTTGTTTTAGAGTTCTGAGACAAGCTCTCACTATACAGCGTACTAGCTTTAAACTTAGAATCCTCCTGTCTCAGCTTTTCCCTGTGCTGAGTTTCAAAGTATATTCTCCCTTGCCAGACCATATTTTTGTTTTACACACATTATAATATATAACTTTTACTGTTTGAAGACTTTGGCCATATTATGTAGGTGATATCACTTACAGCATTTCATATATTCATAGATCATTCATTTTTCAACACTACATGTGTTCTGTGGTGAGAACATATCACAGTGTGTTTATTCGGTATACTCTAGATAAGGAATTTGCTTAAAGCTTAAAGCAACAAACTTTATTGATATAAAATTCTAGTGTCTCTCCTGAAAAATGTCCTATGCTAGAGTATCATAAAGAAAGAAATTGTCAGGTCAACAGAAAGTTTTCAGTTCTATTAAATAACCAAAATTATATTAGATTCAAACAACACAAATGCATCTGGAATTCAGAAGTCTGAATTATAATTTCCCAATTGTTCTTCATCCCAAGCCCCTTGACTATCCCCAACCGTGGAGCTCCCTGGGTTCTTTGGAATCTATCATTCTTGACATCACCTTTACTTGCTCAGTCCATGGTTGCCACTCCTCTCTGATTAGGCATCTGCTTCTTTCTCATGGGAACACTTGTCAATGTATTGAACTCACCCACGGCCGCCTACGTAAGCATACCCCTCAAGAGCCTCACATCATCTCAATTTCTTCTGTCAGGTGAAGTGGTTCCTTCACAGGTTCTGATGATGATTGTGTGACGACTCTGTTTGGGAGCATCAGTCTGACTGTCACACAGGCAATGCCGAGTCTCAGTTTTAGTGTTCACTGTGTTGCCAAACATCTTTTCAAAATGTACCACCAGCAATATGTAAAGATTTCTTTCTCTGCATCCCCATTAATTGTTCAGAGTGTTGCACGAGACCTTTCCTGGGAAAATGTAAGAAAGGTATGGTGATATTTCAGCCAAGAGGTCAGAGCAATAGCTACAGAGTGAAGGGTAAAGCTCTTAGCTCTGACCTCTTGGGCTTTCATCTTTGCATTGGTTCTGTGTTTCTTATTGAATAAGATGGTTACTTCTACAGAATGGTCTACTGAATCCAGACAAAGCACCAATGACAGACCCAAGAGATGATGTTATGGAAGTCTAATTTGGCAAACCAAGAGCACAGGTGAAAGGTCACTTTCAGGAGAGGGTACAGCTCAGAGGCAGCTGCATCACTGATCATATTCTACCCTAGATAAGCACCCACAGGAGCTCTCTGCACACCTTGCAAGGAGCTATGTAGATTTCTTCTCAGGCTGCGCCACTTATCAGAGAATCTCCCCAGCAATTGTTTACTGCCCTTTTAATGTTGGAAGGTTCCATGTGAATTTTGGAAGTTTCAGCTTTCCCAGACTTGTGGTTTGTTCACTGCTTGTGTCTCACGAGCTTCTCTTCTTCCTTCAGGAAAGACTGATCCATTTTAGAGGAAATTGCTGTGTAGTAGACAAGAAAACTAAGGAAGCAACACAGCTTACACCTGTTTACTGCACATGTACATGTGTAGTTTTTCTTGGGAGATCTACCCTCCTCATTGACTGGTTTTAGCTGAAATTTATAGTTTTAGTTGAATTTTAGAGATTCTTTTATATGCTTGAATACACCGAATTTCTTTCTGCAGCTATACATTATGTAGCCAAAGGTTCTTCATCAGCCTCTCTAGATACTTATACAATGAAAATGCAAGTCAATAGATCAGGACTGTGGCTGTATTTTTCATACTCCTCTTGGTTGAACAGAAACACTTAACTGTATATATTAAAAATCAATTTGTAATTTTTATTCTTTTATGATGAACATTCATGTTCTGTATTCAGTAGATCCTCATGTGTTTAAATGCCACAGAGTAATTAGTTTTCCTTTCATAATTATACCTAAAATTTATCTATAGTGGACTTAGGTTTATAATATCAGGGATGTATACAATTTTTTTTCTATGGATGCTCAATTGAACAATTTTTTCATAATTTATAGATTTCTGACAAAAGATTTATTTTTCACCATTAAAGCTTGAAGTAGTGAAACTGGGTTACTAGCATAAGGATGTAAGAATGATTGGAATTAATGTGTCCTATTATGAAAAGAATTCATGAAAAATTACCAGAAGAAAGTATCTGGGAAGATAGCAAAATGGTTTAGATGCACTATTGCTTTAAGATACAATAGAAAAAAATTAAATCATGTAGCTCATATCTTAAGGTCTGCAGAAAAGAAAGTCCTGGGGTTTTGTAATAAGATATACCAAAATTCCAACCACATATAGACAGCTGGTACTGCGGGTTCCTTGATGAAAGAATGCGTTGGTGGAGCCTGAGGGGCTTTTCAATGGCAGAATACAGGGACATTCAAGTATTATCTTTTGAACTTCTGATTTGATCAATCACTTAATCCCCTGATTTCACCCGGGGCCTCATATGAAGCAATGGTCAGAGAGCAGCTCAGGCTGAATGGTATAGAGGGCTTTGTAGATAATTTCCTGGCAGGTTAGAAAGGGAAAGAGTGACATGTTCAGACTTCTCTCTGTGTCCACTTGGGTTCACCATGCAAGCTGTTTCTTTTCTTAATTTGTTCTTTTAGAATTTCGTGTGTGAGTACAGCATTTATACCATTTCCCAACTCTTCCTCCTCCTCCTCCTCTCTCCAACCCCTCCAGCTCATTTCTTTGCTTGGTGTTTCAGTGCAGAGCAAGCATATAGAAGTAGAACCTGTGAATCCCTTTATGGGCTGGCTTCAGATCTGACACACAGATGATTCTGTACACTGTTGAGGAAATAATTTTTATTTGTATGGAGAAAAATCTCTTTTAAATAGCTAAATCTGGGTCAGAAATAAATTAAAGGAAACACATAAATGTGACTCTTACATGAAATCAGAACATGGACTGCTATCATATGTACAATCAGATTATCGATAACTGTATTAGATGAAGAAAAGAGATCAGAAATATAGAACAGTCTCTACTTGCTTGTTGTCATCTTGGCCCTCCTTATTGTCTCTTTTTGCTGCTTCTCCACATCCTTATACCAATTTGCAATTGTAACTTTCACACCTATAGGACATCATTCAGGTTTTCCTATCTACCAAACTATATATAAAAGTGCTAATGGGGCTGGAGAGATGGCTCCGAGTTTAAGAGCACTGACTGTTCCTCCAAAGGTTCTGAGTTCAATTCCCAGCAACCACATGGTGGTTCACAACCATCTGTAATGAGATCTGATGCCCTCTTCTAGCCTGCAGTCATACATGCAGGCAGAACACTGTATACATACTAAATAAGTAAATACATAAATAAATACAAAAACAAATCTTTAAAAAAGTGCTAATGTTTGTCCATGTCATATACTTTATCTGAATGTTCTGGATCCTACAGTGGAGAATTCTCAAGTGAAAAGTTCATTCCTCAACAAACATTTGAAGAAGCAGCCTGGAGAGAAATTGAAAATAATGCCTTGGCCTGCTGATATAAAAGGGAAGCCTGCCCTTTTCTGAAAAGACAGGAGAAGGAGCTAATGGGGGTGGTGTGGGTAGAGGAGGTTGGGGAAAAGAGACTTGGAGGAGAGGAGAGGGGAAGAGGAAACTGTGATTGGTCTGGGAAAATAATTAATTAATTAATTAATTAAAAATATCGAATCAAAACAGCATTGTGTGTTTATTCAAAATGCAAAAAGGCCCCTTTTATCTCACAGAAAAATTAGTTTTAAAAAGATCATAATTTATTGAAACTGAGGAAAGAAAAGTCTTAGTAGGCAATGTGAATCAAAACTTGCATTTATAATTAAATATTATAGGTCCAAATGATATTAATAATCTGTATGATAAAGAGTAAAAACTCAAAACTTCTTTGAAAAATCTAGTGACCTGCAGTTATCCACTGCGGTGGAATAAAAGTTAAGGGGAAATATCATAAATTAGGAAACTGGAATACTAAAAATAACAGTCCATGAGTGACTTTATATTAATATATAGAGAGCTTTAGCAAGCATATTAAAGAAAAAACTGAACAAATGTTTTATTTTAAATGAATACAATAAAAAATTAAAGGTTACTGTAAGGAATAAACAGTATATCAATAGAGATTTGCATAAAAAATTTTAAATATTTATTTTAAATTTATATGTATGTGTGTGTGTGTTGGGGGGTTGAATGTCACATGTATGCAGGTGATCTTAGAAGTCAGAAGATCATGTTAAATCCCTTGGAAGTGGAGTTACAGGTGGCTGTAAACTTCTTAATATCTACTCTTGAAATAATTGTTTTTTCTTTCCTTTTTTTATTTAAATTTTTTCTTCTTATATGTCATTCTCAGTTCCCCCTTTCTCTCCTTCTCCCATCCCTCCACCTTCTTCCAATCCCACCCCCCATCCACTCCTCAGAGGGAGTAAGGCCTCCCTTGGGTAGTCAACAAAATCTGGCTCACCAAGTTGAGACAGGGCCTAGCACCGCCCCACTGCATCAAGGCTGAACAAGTGCATGCACCTGAGATAAGTTCTGGTCCCATTGCCTGGGACTCCACAAACAGATCAAGCTTCACAACTGTCACTCACATTCAGAGGGCCTTGTTTGGTCCCATGCAGGTTCCCCAGCTGTCTGTCTAGAGTCTGTGAGCTCCTACTAGCAGTATCTGTCTTTTTTCCCATATGATCTTGATCCCTGCTTGCTCATATGATCCCTCCTCTCTCTCTCCAATGGCTCTCCAGGAGCTGAGCCCAGTGCTTGACTGTAGATCACTGCATCTGCTTCCATCAGTTATTGGATGTAGGTTCTCTGGTTTTCCCTGTTATCAAATTAGCGACTACCCTAATTATCATCACTGAATTTTTTCTTAATAAATAATGAGATAACTTTATAACACATACAAGGAAACATTTGTAAATTATCCCTTCAACTGTTATCTAAAAATAACCAATATATGCCAAATGAAAAATTTGAAAGAACAAAGTTTTACTCAATAAATTCATCATCTGTAGACTTCAACATAAATCACCCTCAGTAGAAAAATGAAACTTCATTTTAGAAACAAAATCAAAACAGCCAATAACCCTAAAAAATCTATAGTTTTCATAAAAACATCAATAAACAATAAACAATTATTAACTGAAATGTTGAGAACAATATTGCTTATAATAATAATGAACCCTAGGAGTAATTCTAACAAATGCCATTTATTTAACTTTTCAAATAGAACCTAAAGTATATAATCAGGGATGAAGGTAGACATGGCCTAATAGTTCCACAGATGTAAGTAAATCCAACCTACTAAATAGTAAGACATAGAAGATATGGCAATTATAATATCTTGATACATGTAAAGAGCAAATTATCTTGTGGAAAAACTTTCCCCCAAAAAAGAGTAGGCACCAGAGGTGGCTCTATCTCAATGTATAATATTTTACATGTTGGTGGAAGAGGAGGGATAAAGAAAGGAAGGGAGAAGACAGAAAAATTGTTAATGAGGAGGGAAAGAATGAGGAGAGAGTGATACAATGTGAATGCAATTTGAGTGTCTATTGACTTATTATGTTATTTGGTAGAGATTATAAGCAGTAGGAACTCTATAGCATGTTGGTTAAATTGTGCAGGCTGTGCTGACTTATTTAAATAAAGTTTGTGGGACTTTTTTTTGTAAACAATCACTCATGTTTATGTTTTCAATTACTATAGTTCACTCTTATTACTTCTTTTAATTTTTGAGATTATAATTACATCATTTATCGCTTCTACTTCTACTTTCCCCCTCTAAACCCTCCCATAATATTCCACCCCTTTCTCTCTTTCAAATCCATGGCCTCTTTCTTCATTAAATGTTTTGGCTTGCATGCATGTATATGTATATACATAAATATTTCTAAGTATAACCTGTTCAGTCTGGATAATGTTACTTGTATATGTGTTTCAAGGGCTGACCATTTGGTTTTGGATAACCATTTGATGTGTTCTTCTGTGGGGAAGACTGTTTCTCCCTCTCTCAGCATTCCTTAGTTGCTTGTAGTTCTTTGTGTAGGGTTGGGGCCTTTTGAGTTTTCTACTCTCCACATTAACGTGTCTATTATTGTCTTTGCTCAGCTCTTGTTGAGGCAGTCCTGTTGGTGAGACACTATGCATGGAGTCTCTGACATTACTAGTAGATACAATCACACAGAAAACTCCCTGATCCTCTGGGTCTTAAAATCTTTCCACCCTACCCCATCTTCCATAATGCTCCCTGAGCCTTAGGTGCAGGAATTGTTTTATAGACGCATCTATTGGGACGGGGCTCCAAAATACTGAATTTTGATCGGTTGTGGTTTTCTGTAATGGTCTCTGTCTGATGCAAGGAGAATTTTCCTCAATGAATGATGATGACTACTCCTATCTGTGGCTATACTTCTTTCCAATTGCAGAATGAAATGATTGTGATAAAAATAGCATGGCCAGTAATTCTAAAATATTTCTTATCTAACTCCTTATAACTAAAAATTCTAATGCTCAGCAGAGACTGCAGTATATATTTTCCATTTACTTAGGTACTTTATAATTTTTAAAAATATGAATACAGTCATTTGTAAAATTATTTGCTTTTTGAGTTATTTTATTTAAGGTGTTTTTACTGATAATTTGTCTACATGTAACTTTTTTTAAAAGGCTAACACCAGAAAGGCCTATATTTTTCATTTGTAAAAAAAATGTCATTAGCCTTTATTTCATTGTTCATGAGAATTAATGGAGAACTAGGTATCATACAATCTACTCCACATCCCAAGTAGAGTGTAGGTAGCCTTTCTTGGTCTCAGTGCATCTCTTAATCCTCAGAACCATCTGCCTCTATTTACTCTTTATCTTCTTATGCAGCCAGTATGTGGTAGGTATAATTGGTAACAATTATATTAAATAATATTCCCACAATTGACATGTATTTAAGACCCAAGTATGAGGAAGAATAGTCAGTTAGTAAAACAAGCTAATTAGGCAGTGAATATAATGTCTAAAACACAAGATTTCCCCCATCACTAAATATTCTGAAGAAGATCTTCCAGGAGAGAGTAAAAAGAGGACTTCTTACATTTGGATTTTCATTAATTTATGGTAACAGCAGTAGGATAATGACCCATAAATGTTTTGGAGTCCTTTGTGTCTCTATTCTAAAGAACATCAAGTGACAGCCTTTGAAGGCTTTATGACTACAGATTATACACAGAATAAAATACACTCCTGTTATAGTGGAGATGATTTGCTCAGATGGTCACTCATAACCACACATTAATCTGAGAAGTGGGTAATTACTATACACATAGCCATGCACAAATTTTAACAAGGCACACTAGATGAGATTGTTGCCCATTGATAGTATACTGGAAGTCCTGCAGTCCATCACTACCACTCAAAAACCCAAACAAGACACACCAATAGCACATATGTGCAATAAAAATGGTAAGGCATAAAACTAGAGGCAGAAGAAAATAGTGAAAAATCTATAATATCTTTTCAAAATCCCATTTTCCATTTCTTTGAATATAAAACCAGAGGGTAGATTGTTTCATAGTAGGGAAGCTTTTAATTTTTCAGGAGTGTTCATTACACCATTTTCAGGTTAGCCAATATTTAGAAATAGCAAGAACTTCATGTAGAAATAAATAAAGAAAACATGAAGTAAACTATAACATGGAATCATACTATAAAATTATAGCCATTATGTTATTATTATTCAGCCTTAAAAGAGAAAGAAACCACACCACAGGTAGCAACAAGATTGAACCCCTAGGGCATATCAAGGTAATAAAGTAATCTTGTCAGCAGGATCAGGCCCATAAGTTTCTACTTGTATAAAATATCTAAAATAGACTCATAGCAACAGAGAGAAGAATGATGGTTGCCATGGTTTAAAATTCATTTTACAAGGTAACAGAGTTCTAGAAATCTGCTTTTAACAAGAGTGTATTGTGTATTTAAAAGTTAATGAGGGAGGTAGATCTTACGTTAAATGTTCTGAAGGGAGAGAGTGAGAGCAAGAGCAAGAGAGAGAGACAGAGACAGAGACAGAGACAGAGGAGACACTAGCTTTTAGTAAATATATAATTAGTGATAAAAATGTTAAAAACAAAAAAGTAAAGGCTAATCACAAAATCATTAGAACTCACAGGAGGAAGCAACTAGTTTGAGAAGCATAAATCACTAAATGTGAACCCAAATTTTTGTACTTGGAATCATTGACACTATAAACAGAGATAGGGAATGCATAGCTAAAATACTTGATGTAAGGATGTATGGGACAGAGGTACTGCAGCTGGTAAAGGACGATAAGTCTGGGAACTTTTGATATCATTGATTGATTTGTAAGACATTCTCGTGGTGACAATGGCCATTAGGGAGATATATGTTTTCTTCTTGGCTATAAGATGTCTGGACTAGAGTCATAAATTGGAAATGACCAGTCGCCAAATACTACGACAAATAAGGAGATATGTTATATTAAAGAGGAGAAGGAACCCTGCTGCAGTTAAGATCTAGCTGTTCAAAGTTTCAGAGTTCAGAATTTGAAGCTGGAGTGGATGTTAGGCAGCAATACACTCACTGCCTGTATACCTCAAATGGTAGGGAACTAGGCAAATGACTGAGGGATAGCCAGGAAACTCGGAAGTATTCACAGTTGATGTTGACCAGGTTATTTCCAAGGAAAGACAAAGTCTTGGAGTAGGGGAGGGATGCAGTGAGATGTGATCAAGGAGTGATGACTCTTCTAAGATACTGAACAGGACAACTGAGAGATGTGTAGCTACTAAATCTAACTCGAGAAAGTTTAGTCTTTTCTTCTGGAAGAAGAATATTTCATAGATAACCACTCAAGGGGGAATTAGTTATGATCTATAGAGCAAGTTCCTTGAAGAGAATGAGAATAAAAGGTCAATAACCACAAGCAGAAAGACAGACATGAAATAAGAGCACCAAGACTTCATTCTGAGAGACATCAAGCAATGAGGGATGATAAACAGCAGCTATAACAGAAGCCTAATGGCTTCAGAGTCCCCTTTCAATAGAAATGGGAGAATTATTCGCCAGGAATGCAAAGCATTAAAAGTTCTCTTATTTTGAAAACTGTTTGAATGGATTTTAAATAGTTTGAATCAGTGGAATTTTACCATGGCTTTGAAAAACTCCCCATATAATAGAAATAAGTAGATTTTGCAGCTGTCTTCATATATTAGCATCTACAACTCCAGTTCAGATTCTTCCCATATGCACCCGATTTCTAAACAATAGGAGACTGTACCATTTGCCTGTTTATTTAGTGTTTCCTGTCACTAACAAAACCATAAAAAGGTATAGTACTGGAAGCACAGGTAAAGACAATTGATAGGTTGAAACAAAGGTATGGTATGTTCTGAATGCTCATATTGTTCAACAAATTCAAGCACTTTTTGATCAATATGTAGGAACATTATTTCCAGAAAACTAGCTTCAGACTGGTTCAAATGAATCAGTTGGTTTTTTATACAATCAGTCCGCTACTTGATTTTTGCTTGATAAGAAAAAAAATCAATTAATTTGAATTTGCTGCTGACCTCTGGTGTTATTGGAATATTGACATTTTAACACTGATTGAGCTAAACTCTTGATCACATTTTCTTGATGGGATTCTTTATCATTTCACTAGACAAATCATTTACTATAAAATATTTTACCTAAGTAAAATTAGACAATATCATACTATTAGTTATTATTATAAAAGTTAAAAAAAATAGAAACTGTATTTTTTAAACCAGTTACCATGCACAGTGTTCACAAAGTATGAGCTTTTTGCCTCTGTGAGATCATTTTATGAAGTTTCCAATAGATTTAGCATCTTAGTACATTCCAGTGTTGGTCTCTATTCAGCAAGGTACATCCTGTGTTTTCTTTACTCTCAGGGTACTGGTGCTAATAGTTTATGTATTTTGAATATTATCCATGTCAATAGCCTATTCTTTTATATAACCTAGAAAAAAACTGTTTAGTACTTCCTATTTTTATTTTCTTTGATTGTATCCCTTTTCAGCACATTTGATATAGCTTTGAAAGTCATAAATATGAAATTTATACTTTATTTTTGTTGTGTTTTTCATGTTGAAGAAAGAAACAGAGAAAGATTTCATTTTTGTCTTATTCAAAAGAATCTGGAAAAATAACAGATAGTCTAAGAAGTTTCCCCATGATAAATATTAGTATTATAAAATGTCAGGCTCAATAAAGGTTTTCATATCTAATATAGAGATTATGACAAAAATACAATGATTGTGTTAAGGCATATGAATAGGGAAAAAGTGATTGACTAATGAAAGTATGCTATTTGGGTTAGGCTAGTGTCTCCTGACACAGTGCTACCAAATTTAGAAACAGAAATACAGGATGCTTTTGGCTGGTTAGACAGCTCAGCAGATAAAAGCTCTTGCCACACAGGACTAGAAACCTAAGTTTGATCCCATTATGTCATTGTAGAATGACATAATGGACATCTGAATGTCACTTTCTGAAATTCACATGCATTCCATGGCATGTATGAATCTGCACATATACATCATATATACAGACACATAAACACAACCACAGACACATACTAATAATACACATACACATAATAATAAATAAAATTAAAAAGATATGTACAATGTGTTATAATTGTCGGATGTCTGAAAATCATGCCCCAATATTAGGTGGGTCTCCTGTGTTGGACTGCCATGTCATCCCTACCAAATGTAGGGAGATTTTATCCATATTGAATGGCTGCAAGTCTGGAGACTGAGGGCTGATGTGAGCATGGAAGGCAACACTGGATTCTGTTAAAGCAGTGGCTCAGTTGCAGAGCAGAGAAACCTTATCAGTGGAATCCACGGTATGATCATAGGTCTCAGTCTATCTTAAGGAGCAGACCAGAAGATATTTTATGCTTATTCATTTGCATAACCTGGAAACAGTGTTCATCACAGATTGCTTTAGCTGGGTTAAGATATTTGATGTGTACTCACAAATGTGCCATTCTATTTTATTTGGAACCTGGTGAATTTTGCTTGCCATCTAAGGGAAAAGACCCTTGCTTGGCTTGGTCCCTGTCTATTTCATTGGACTGAGATTTCTCTTCCATAAAAGGTAGTAATCACCTTGTATAAAATTAGACTTTGCTGGTCAGTTAGAAGACACACCAGGTAAAGGTGTGCCCATGAGCACAATAATCTGATTTTGATCCCTCAAACCCATATGCTCAAAGAAGAAAAGCAACTCCCACCAGTGGCCCAGTCATCTCCACACATGAATCAATACACACACACACACACACACACACACACACACACACACACACACACACACATATACCCATGAATACACATATATACACGAAAATGATAAATCAACAAACATTAGTAATTATTAGAATGTAAATCTTCTAAATAGGTATTTCCATAAGTGATAATTATCTATATATCCTGCATGGTGAATTACTATTTGATCATTAAGGGATTATCAAATTAGCTACGGAAGAAGGTGATTATGTTCCAAATGTGACATCCATTTGTTGAACTGTTTGATCTTCTGAAGCTTCTTAACTGTTCTATGCAAGATTTTACTCATTTCATGAAATGGATCAGATCATAGAGGATTTTGTGGACTAAGTCTGGGCGCATGTTTGAGTGCATTTAGTTTTGTGTGTGCAGTCGTGCCCCATCATCTTCAGACAGTTAAATTTAGGGCTCAAATAGCTTGGAGACTAAAATCCAGGATATCCAAGTCCCATATGTAAAATGGTATACTACTTCAACATGATCTTTATCCATCTTTTTATATATTGAAATCATATCTTACAATTATCTATAATATTTATAACTATATTACTTTATAATACCCACAACAATGTAAATGCTATGTAAACAGTTACCAGAATAAAGTTTTGATTCAGGAACAAAACCTGTACATACTCAAAAACAAAACCTATAAATACTCAGTGCAGAAAGTTATATTCTCCCAAAATATTTTCAAATTTACGAGTTTGATAAATTTCTTGACCCAGAGCCTGTGGGCTTAGTAGGTAACCATTATGTGTATGTCCATCTAATTAATTTATACTTAACTGAAGATGGTGCCTGTATATAGTCTTAGGACTATCAAGCCACAAGTGATGAATAAATACCCAGTGTATGTTATTTTATTTTGATCTTACATTATTAAATGCCCCCAAAATCTAATCCCCTCTGTAGAACTCTAAAACACATTTTCAACCATTTTATAGCCTTATACATTTTCAACATATTAGTGTTTTGAGTGTTAATATTAAGATGATGTATGTCGTTTCCATTTTCATGATTTAGAAAAGAAGATATATGCAAAACTCATCAGCAGTACTTGCAAGACCAACAGAAAAGAAATTGAAAAACCAAATTAAGGATTTTTTGTTGGAAGAATGAGAGCAGTGTAACATTTAACATTCAAAAATAAAGGGGACTTGGTATTGGGAGGCAACACAGGAGATAAGTTCTGTGGAGTTTGAATCTGAAGATACATGTGGTTCTACCTGAGGTAGAAGGGTCATGGAAAAGGGAACAAGGACCAGAGGCTCTCCATTCTCAACAACTCCTGACAGACTGGGTAAGATCACTGGAACTCTATTGAATTTATGCAATTAACTAATAGCCAGTAGTTGTTTGCAGACTCTGCACATCTCTACACATCAATTTGATCACGGGTAACTTATCTTTAGAACTGTAGACATTCAGATGTAGAAGCATTTTAAAAGCTGTTGTAGGAATTAGCTCAGCCCAAACTCTGAAGACACTCAATTCCTAGCCTAGCCCTGGAAAATATGAGAAATCTATTCACAAGCACAGACAACAATAAACCCTTTCTGGTCAAAATTATTCATGAGAAAAACGAAGGACACACATGAAAAAGTGCAAGCAGCAATGCAAGATAATGAGAAAAATGCTCATGGAACTGCACAACAGGCAATTCCCAAGTCTCCAAAATCTCTTTGATTTCAACCAAGGGGATGAGGACAAAATGTGAGCAATGATGTTGGTAGGTCTCTTCAAAACAATTCAGGAGAAACTCGTGAGATTGTGTTTTGATATAGGATATCACTTTTGACTACCAAGAAGGCACCAGCTATGTCTCAATTCCCAGACATCATCTGTTAGTGCCTCAAGCAGTTTTACAAATTGATTCAAACAGGCTTTCAAGGGAACCCACTTCCTGTAATGGAGACTATCAGCGGCATCTTGACAAGCAGAATTGTGCAGAGTTCCAGTGTTTCCTGCAGGAGGTCTAAGTGGGTATTTTTTCCTATTTGTTTTATTACTAAATCCTTACAGAGAGGTAACATGTGATATAGAGAAGAAATCTTGCCGAACACTCAAAGAAACTTTAGTCTATAAGCCAAGGATTAAGAGAAGAAATCAAACTGCTTTGGAAAGCCTGGTCTGAGAGATGAAGCTCACCGAGAAAAGTGGGCACACATCTCACTGTGGAAGAAGAAAAGCCCACAGCAAGGGGGGCAGCAGGGTGGTGGTGAGAACGATAAAGGAAGAATCGTGAATATCCTCAAAACCTCATTGCCAATGTTATATTCCCCGCTGATAAATGATCTACCAAATCTGGACAGGTGTCATATATATGCCTTTAATTATACCATGTAGGAGAAAAAGGCAGGTGGATCTCTGTGAGTTTGAAGATAACCTATACACAACAAGTTCCAAGCAAGTCAGAACTTCATAGTGAGACCATGTTTCAAAAATAAATAAATTTAAAAAAATCCCCCATATCTTAAATGGAAAATTTTTTCCTCCCCCTTAGAAGGCTACAGAATCATTGGATGAACTTCTTAATAAACTGTTGTTGTCTACCCCACTGAATATAAAGAAACAGTATACTACAGGATGGATTCTTAAATGATACCATGCCCAAGAATGATTGTCTATAAATAATAATCATGGATCGTTCTGTTCTTCCCATATGTCCCTGCTTCATCTGTGGGATGATCCTATAAGGTCAGTGATTTTATTATTTATACATTAAGAAAACATTGGCATGGAGGAGTTATGTATCTTTTCTGAGTTCACTTAGGTACGCAAGCTAGAATTTGAGCTTTTGAGCCTGTATTCTCAGTCCCCACACTTGCATGTTTGGAAGGGATGTACCTTAGAGACTACCACAGCACCAAATACTCTCTGAAATTTCACAAACAGGAATAGATTGTAGTTGTTTTATATTTGATTTGTACAATAGACCTTATCAAGAGTCGAACCCACGTTATAGTCTTTGAAATCTTCACTTGGTGAAGGGACAGATAGTACAAATATCGCTCTCTTCATTTACATGTATGTTCAGGTTGTTTGATTTTATCCCTGCACATGACTAGAGATTTACAAGATAAATTACAACCCATAAGCTCCTTTTTTTTTTCCCCAAGAGCAATCTCCAAGTGTGGTTCTGATGTCTAGTGCCCTGTGTTTTTGTTCACAAGTGAAAGCTAATATTAAACTGTTGATGACAGGTGTTGCTGCACATGCTCATGACAGGAGTGACTGCACATGCCTGTATTCTAGACTTCAGTGAGCGAAAGTTGGGTGATAGATCCTAGTCTGGCACCAGCCTGGGAAAAAGAGGAAAACCCTGTCTAAATACAAGATAAAAACAAAGGTGTTGGTGATTGTGCTGCACCTATTTAGGGAATTAATTAATTTAGAAAACTCATTTATGTATGTTGGTATTTAAAGCAATATATACTGTCAGTACTATGCATGTGAATTATATAGACTTTAAAAATGGTGTAATAACATGAACAGTAAAAAATTATTTCCTTGTATATCAGCATAATTTACACTTATGGCTATAAAAATGAAATAAGCATTTTTGCTTGTAAAACAGAAAAAATTCCTAGTCTTATATAGATAGAAGTTTAATTTCCAATATACTAACAAAAGACCTGTATTTTAAGACCCATAAAATCTATTTCTAAGATTTATTTTAATTTGTGTGTATGAGCCTTTTGCCCAGATGTATGACTGTACATGCCTGGTAACCATGGAGATCAGAAGGTGTCAGATCCCTTAGTCCTCTGAAAAAGTAACAAGTTTTCCAAATGCCCAGCCATCTCTCTAGGCTTAAAATTCTAATTTGTCAGGACTGCTCTGTATAGCCTCATGCTATATGCTCATTTGGGTGACTATGTCTTCTCAATCATTTGCCTTCAGTCTTTTTTCCATTAGTTAAAAAAATCATAAATAGTAGATGAGCAAAATACTACACATAGTCTCTGAAATCTGGACTGAAATAATCCTTAACCAAATAGAGAATGAAACATCAATATGTAAAACAAAAAAACGCAGCACATATCATGGTTAACTTCAGCAATCAAGTTGACACAAACCCAGAGGCACTCAGGAAGAGGGAACCTCAGCTGAAGCCTGGATCACACAGCCCCATGGCCATGACTTTGATGCATTTTCTTAAGTACTAAATGATGGTAGTGTGGGTCTAAACCACTGTGTGTGGGTGGGTGTCAACCCTTAACAAGTGTGCCTGGGCTATAAAAGAAAGCCAGCTGTGCAAGCCAGAAAAGAGCAATCCAGAAAGCAGCATTCATCCATTGTCTCTGCTGGAAGCTCTTCTCTTGCGTATCCTCAAAGGTGAACTGTAACTGGCAAGCTGAAATAAAGCCCTTTCTTCCCAAGTGCTTTTGCTCGTGGTATTTCTTTGAGCAACGGAACCCAAACTAGAACGAGGAGGAAGAAAAAGTAGAATAGGGATGGAAGGGTGGAAGAGCATGCAACAGGAGTCCTACTTCTTCCATTCTTGTTGCTGTGACAAAATCCCCACGATAAAAAAAAAAAAAAAGCAGTTTTGAGTAGAAAGGTTTGTTTGACCCACAGTTCCAGGTGACCGTTCATTGTGGTGGGGAAGTCAAGGCAACAGGAACTTGAAGCAGGTAGTTACATTGCAACTCATTCAAGAGCACGGAGAAATGAGCACAGCAACGCTTCCTACTCAGCTCCCTTTCTTCCCGCTTATCCAGTCCAGGACCCAAACCTAAGGAATGATGCCCCCCACAGTGGGTTGGGTTTTCTCACATCAGCCAATGAAGTTAATCCTCTACAGACATTCACGGGCAAACCTTCTCTACACAACCCTTCCTTGAGATTCTTTTCACAGGTGATTCCAGATTGTTTAAAGTTGACAATTAAAATTGTCACAAGTTCTGCTATAATAATTGAAAACAAAGGCAATAAAAACATATCAACAGTGTGGCATTATAGATAAAAGTTTCCTTAGCTGGGAGAAAGCTTCATTTGAACAGGAATAATGGGCAGAAGGAACTAGGCCCTGGATGGGGAGAACATTTCCAGCAGAGGAAATGGTACATGCAAAAAGCTGTGGCAGAGGACGGATCTTCCATTTAAAGGGAAATTGAGATATAAGACAATTCCAGAGAGGGAGAACAGGGGATACAGGGAAGGTTGGCTTTTGTATTGTTTATTTCTTGTTGGTTTTAGAAGGTCATTTGGGAAGGGAGTACTGAATGACAGAAGCAGATTTGGGTGTTATCTGTACATGAATAGAAGCTCAAATTTGGTCCTCAGCTGCTGCATTGGTTTCAGCTCGGTCTCTCAGCAGCTCATCGCTTCTCCAGCACCTGAGGTCCATTCACAGAATCATCTCCCTGCTCCTGTGATGGGCCTGCTCAGACCCAGTGGGTGGGTGAGAGTTATTATAAAATTGTCTCTGTGGAGGGTTAGAGAGTTCTTCTGCTGTTCATTCTTCAAAAATAGTTGCTGCTAGGCTTCTCAGCATAGATCAGTAAAAATCATTCCTCTCTTTTCTTCCGAGAAAATCATTCAAGTGATATGTGTGTTAGGCTGCTAGAGATCTAAAGATAGCATCACCATTGACCACCTGAGTTGGAATACAGCTAACATCAAGGGTACCATTGATTGTTCTTATATGATTATATGAATGAACAGGTTTATTTACCAGTATTATAGACCTCTCACCTACCCACACCCATTTCCAATAGCATTATATTAGGTCTGCATCTGTGGTACTTAGTTTGTCCTTCAGAAGAGCAGGTCTACTGTGCATCATACAAAAGAAAACTGGTAGAAGATGAAAGGTGAGACAACATATCATCTAGAACCTTTTACCAGCCAGATATCATTCTCCCTTCCTGGGAGAGAGTGACAAGGAATGTGTCCTGACAAGTTTTATATTAACTTGGCACAAGCCATAGTCATCTGAGAGAAGGGAGCCTCAGCTGAGAAAATGCCTACATAAGATAGGACTGTAGGCAGGCCTGTTGGGCATTTGCTTAATTAGTGGTTGATAGAGGAGGGCCCTGTCCATTGTGGGTGGGGCCACTCCTAGGCTGGTAGTCCTGGTTCTGTAAGAAAACAGGCTACACAAGCCATGAGGAGCAAACTGGTAAGCAGCACCTTCCCATGACTTTTGCCTCCAGGTTCCTGCCCTGCTAGAGTTCCTATTCTGAGTTCCTTCGGTGATGGCCTATTATGATGTGGAAGTATTAAGTCAAACAAACCCTTTCCTCCCCTACTTGCTTTTGGCGATGGTGTTTCATCATAGCAATTGTAATGCAAATTAAGACAGTATGAAAAAAGAGAGGTGTGAATGGTCAACCCTCTGCCCCAGGCAGGCTCTTAAAAGGTACAAGAGAAATTCTTTCCATCGTCTAGAAACAAGGGTGTGAAGTGGAAAATGACCCCTTTGATATTTGTATGCATTTTCATTTTTCTCTATGTTGTTTTGTTTCCTCAATATCTTCTGGAAGGTTTAGGCTCACCCTTTTCATACACACTTAACCTAATAACATGTATCAAAGTGTATATTTCAAGCAACACAAACTTAGAATGCCAAGTGGAGCAATTAAGGCTTCTTTCCTTTCTATGTAAGTAGTTTCAGAATCACATGTCAGCATAGCAAGAATTCCTGAAAGCTTTAAACTGTAGAGCTGGGAATAAATATTACAAAACTGAAATGTTCATTAGAAAAAGTTTGCCCAGCCATCTTTGGTAGTGCATGCTTGTAACTGCAGCACTTGGAGATAGGAGGCAGGAGGATGTAGAGACTGAGACTGGGACACCTACTGATGTCTTCTCAAAAGCAAAAACAAACAAATATACTTATCCCTCATCTGTCTCAGATTGCTTTACTGAGTGTGTTGTAGCCTTGATCTACGGGTTAACGAGCAGCCGTGAAACCATCTAGAACTATCCAAATCTCCAGCCTCTGAACCCCAGGAGATAAGCTTTGGCCAGGTTTCAGGCAGTAGGTGGCAGCAAAAGATTTGTGAGTGCTAGAGAAGTGGGGGAGTTCAGAATATGCAGTCCCCATCCCCCTCTCCTGGATGCAGGGAAGCCTGGGACTGAGCTTATGACTTCAGTGTGGCCACTTTCTCTAGATCAGAGTAACTGCTGCCTCCCTGTGTCCTGAATCTTCTATATCCTTCCTTGTGGCTCAGCATCTCTTGAATCCCTTTTATCCTCATCCATTATCCTTTCCTTAACTACCACCAGTCACCACCATCTGTCAGGTGAAAGCTGTATCCAGAGTAAAAGCCTGGAATGATTAGTATATGCTTTGAGAAGGACTGATTCCATTGCTCTCTGGATACATGTGGGCATGTGGAATGTATGTCATTTAAAATAATTTGTGCACAAATAAGATATTTCACTAAATGATACTGTTATGGCAATCATGGAAAAAGCCAAACCATGTGTAAGGAGGTTCTGCTGTAGCCAGACAACGAGCAATAAAAACACACAAGTAGTGTTGTTACAGACAAAATTTTCTTAACATGTACAGCGTTTGCATATGAGAAAACAATCTTTCTCAGAATGAGAGGCAAAGGGATCGAATGAAGGAGGGATGAATGGATGGAGATAGGGAGGGAAGGAAAGAGAGGGAGAGAGAAAGAGAAGCTTTATTGGCGTCCAAAATACATAACAAATAAAGGTCTAAGTCTCAGTTTCTCAGTTTCTCTATGACTATGGACTGGTTACTTTCCTCAAGTGTCTACATAGGAGCTTTTGAATGTTAAGTGAGGTGTAGTCTCTCTTTTATTAATTGAAAATAGATTCTTCTCTCATACAATACTTCCGGACCACAAATTTCCCCTCCCTCAACTGCCCCCAGCCCTCCTCATCTCCCCTCTCTCCCAGTTCCACTGGTCCTCTTCCAAAAAGAACAACCCTCCAAGAGAGCACAACCAACTCATCTTTCAATACCTTATCACACTTATCACGTCTTTAATGCTCATTTTTTTTATTATCTGCAATACAGCTTTCCACAGTTTTAATTACTTGCAGACAATCCCAATCCCAAATATTAAATGGAAATTTTCAGGTATTATACTACACTCATCTGAAAGAACATAATGGTATCACTTGCCACATAGGCCATTTTCTCTCCTCGGTGTCTAGTGTGTCTATGCTGTGTTAGCTGTGGGCTACAGATCACTCAATGGCTGCTTCAGCTATGAGATGCCTGTGTGCGTACTGCAGTGCCTGAGTTCACCTTATAATAATTTTATAAATTAGTGTTTATTATAGATATGTGGACACATGAGAAACACTATCTAAGGGCTCAGCAGCATTACATATGGTTTCAGGCATTGACTGGGAGCGTGGGAATGTATCCCACATGGATGAGGCAGGCCTCACAACGTTGATTCACTGTTTTCACTGAATAACCTTGACTTGCTATTAAGTTGGATGATGAAGTCCACCTGGTGCCAGGCCATTTCGCATACAGTCTATTTCCTAGAGTATGACTTCAAAGTAAGTGCACTTACCAATGCTACCATTAAAGGAATGTAAGATAGGATGGACCATAAGTCTAAATGTTTCAGAATGTCTCTTTAAAAACAAAACATAACAAACAAAACACCACCCATACCCAAGTGCTAATTTCACTGACGTCACTTAGGTATGTCCAGGCCCAGAGAGCAGGAATGTTCTCTGTCACATTCATTGATGTTTCCCAGCAGGGCCTGACCCAGAGCACAGACTTACATTCTTAGGACTGAAAGGGGCAGGGAGGGGTGTGGCGCAGAATCACCTTCTGCTTTGGTCCCTGTGGCGTCAAAGCAGAGACACAATGTCACATCACCGTGCCTGCTGTCTGCCCTTGGACAAAGCTGGACTTCTTTCCAATTATTTTTCTCTGTCCAGTGACAAGCGCTAATATGAACAGACAAAAAGCAGCATCCCATTCTCCCTAACTCATTTTAAAAGGTCTTTTCTTCAGCTCTCTTTTGATATCTTCCTGCAAAAGATCACTGGCAGAGACTATCCTCCTTGTCATCTTGAGCTGTCATCTTCAGAACACACAGCACTCAGTTATCCCTGATTCAATTGCCCTGGGGTCTACTCCTTCACCTTACAGAACAGCCTACATTTTGTCCTTCCTCAGTGTCTATATGGGAATGCTGGGCACTCTCGATTCTAATAGCTCCTGTATTCGGTACGCAGAAATTTTGTCCGTCATAGACAGCAATGTCTCTATGGGCCAGCCAGCATCAGTGTCCTCATATACAAGATCCAGATGTTGTTAAGGCAGAGCTCTGCCATGAGCTGCTTTAAGGATTAAACAAGTATTATGTCCAAGAGGCTTAAATAGTGCCTGACACATGGTGAGTGATGCACATAATGTTAGCTCTTATTATTAGAAGCATTTCATTACAACAGTGATACTATTGTGAGTCTCACTCTACTGAAGGCAAATTAAAGAATGGGGAGGTTAAACAGAGTTCTTAAAATCATGTAGCCAATTGCAAAATCTCAATAAATGGATTCCCAGTAAAGCATTTGAAACCACAATATATAGAGACCAATATTTTATTCAATGTTCTAAATTGTCCTTAGGTGAGTAACACTTGATTTTAAGAAAACAATATTTCTGGGAAAAAATTATTAGGAACAATACAATGCATGCCTTTCCATTTTCAATGCATAACATGTTTGTGGTTAAGTCACAATCTTAATAAAAATAATGGTAGCTTTTGATATCTCCCCACAGATACAGAATTTACATATATAAATTATATATATATATATATATATATCACATATATATGTATATATAACCTAGGACACAGAACAATTCTTTATGACAACAACCTGTTTTCTGTCTTTTAGTTCATTATCGACATCTAGGGTCAACTGTACCTATTACATTAGAACAATCTAATCTTAATGAAATCAGAGATTAATGGCTTCAAACACTCTAAAGGTTGCTACAGTGGGAAACAAAGGTGGTGGAATTGGACTACCAAGTAGCCCCGAGGTAAACTGGAAGCTACTTGAAACAGAACAGATTATATTGGTGAGTACTAGGCTCGCAAAGCACTTTGATTGAAATGAGAGGTTAAAAAATGATGAGAGGAAAACTTGATCTCAAGGAAGAACAATTAGAGCTTTGGGAGACAAAAATACAAAAGATACTCAGACAAATGACAGACTTCCTAAATGAAAAGCACAGTTCAGAATGGTGTGAGCTTAAGTACACACATGAGAAGTCAATTAAGCCTTCCTTCAGCCTCTCTGGAAAGACAAAGCAGCTTTCTTCATATGGTAAACACGTGAAGACAATTGCTAAATATATAAGGCTTTTACTAAATTTTACATTAATTGAATAGTGAAGTGTGGAGCTCAAAAGTTTCCCTTAGTTGTTAAATTTTGTAACAAAAATGTTTTATGCATCTTCTACTTTTCCATTCTCAGTGTAATCTCATGAGAGACGATGATTTTCTATTTATTTGCTTGCTATTTAATTATATTATTTTTGTATTTCTAGATAATAAGCATCTAAGATTGTTTCATTTAAATATTTAATAAAAATAGATACAAAATCCCCAGCACTGCCAGGTAGTAACAGCACATATCTTGAATCCCAGCACTTGGGAGACAAAGGCAGGTGGATCTCTACGTTTGAAGCCAGCCTCGTCTACAGAATGAGTTCCAGGACAGCCAGAGCTACAAAGAGAAACCCTGTCTCAAAAAAACAAAACAAAACAAAACAAAAAAATCACAGCTCTGGGGATACTGAGGCAGGAGAATTTTAAGTGACAAGGTAGACTGGTCTACAAACTTGGATTACCTAGTGAGACCTCCTCTTACCCTAAACAAAAAAAAAAAAGTGCATATAACAGTTTAAGGGCTGTGTCTCAACTTGAGAAATAGAACATACCAGCTGGGAGTTCAGAGAAAGCTGGAGCTCAGAGAAAGTCTGTTTATGTAGCTTGTGTAGTGGCCTCATGTTTGAACTCAAGCACTGCAAATAAGTAAAGAAATAAAACTAAATAATATAGCTAGAATAATTTTAGCTGGAATAATCCAGCTAAAGCTGTATTGGCCCTTGCCAAAAATAAAAGCCACTATCCTCAGGTTATGTCTTATTAATTTTTATTGATCTAGAACTGCAATAGGAGAATCTGTCACCATATTTCAGAAGGCAAAGTTAAAGACAAGTTGATTTATCAATGATAGGGCTAATAGCTCAATTCCTTTTCCTTTGTGAGTTGAGCTTCATTCAGAAGGTAGTGGTCACTTCTTTCCCTAGCTATACAAACTGCCTTTAACACTGAGGGATGAGGGATGCTAATGATGCCTACAGCTTCACTGATTATCAGATTCTGTCCTTATCTAGGCAGGCCTACTGAGGTTTCTAAACAAGGAGGGGCTAGCACAAGACAGCAGAAAGAGTAAATGTGAGTTTTTTATATACTTTTCAGGGTTTCATAGCTCTGTAAACAATTTTAATTATTAATAAACAATTGATATGTTCTCTTATAAGAATATAGACAAAATACTAAAAATTATTGAAAGAAAAGTGGTATTATTTGAGCAACACCAAAAAAAAATGCCTTTTAGTCTAAGCATTGCCATTTCTGAGAATATTGTTCTGGATTACTGAAGCCTTACCTGAGTGTGAAAGAAAATAGGCATCGTGTCATCTCATGAATTAGACTTTGTATGCGGACAGCTTATAAGTTTACATAGCAACAAACATCCTTCCACAGATAATAATCTGATGAACTGTAAGGTTTGAGAACTAGTGAGAGTAGCAGAAATAGCTAACCTAAAGGTATTTATTCTACTATGAAAACAGAGGCACGAAAGACCATTCCTTCTGGAATCTTGATTTGAACAGCGGTCATTCTGACTTCATTTCTGCAATCCATTGCCTAGAACCAACCTGCACTGGTAGCAACTTCTATTCCTTAGAGAGAAGGAGAAAAAGGATCAGGGGAAGGGCAAGGGACTCTAGAAAAATATCTCTGTAAGCCAATGAAATGGAAACAATAACGCAATTAATTTCTTTTGTAGTATTCCTGCCTGATAAATGAAAAATATTAATATTGTTTCACAAAGAAAATGTGAAATTGGATTTCTCACAACATGATGTTGAAAATGTTTAGACCACATGCCAGTGATTATTTTCTATTTTGGCAAAATGGAGTTTTAGAATATTATTCATCATCATTGTTTGTGGAAATAAGATAAGACCTTGGTACTATGTCACATAAACAAATTAACACCACTATTGAGTATCAACCAAGACAGTATTGGTAAGTGTCTTAGGTAATTTCACACAAGTTTCATTTATGGGTAAATTCCTGCGAGGAGTGACTGCTTTGCATTAACGTTTTGAGGCTTACAGTGCTTGCTAATTACAATGTTCTGAATTGATTTTCCATAAATATCCACTTAGTGTATAATAGCATTGATTGGAACAATTATAGAAGGGCCTGAAAATCAGAGATAGGCCAATATAGGGAGGAATGAGGGTGAGATGTATGATCATTCTTTAGCCTATATGTGAAATGGTCATATTGCAGCTCTAACATTCTCCTGGCACAGGTGTCTGGAACCCAAAACAATCACCTAAATATGCATATCTGAATTTGTCATTACAATTTAGCATCCTTCCTGCCCAGTGCAGAAACACTAAACAAACACAGAGAATTTAGGACCCAATATATAAATTTGCAATGAAAAATCAATATTTTCATGGTGTTTGCTTGGAGCTGTCTAGCACAAATGACCAGATGGTCTCAGAAACCGCATTGCGTTCTACCCATTAATTTTGAGAGTGTAGATATTTCCAGCCATTAGTTGGTGAAATGGTGTATTTTAAGGTTTCTAAATCCTGCAGAAAAGCATAGAACACTAGAGAAATTCAATGGTAAAGTTGAAGTTAGAGTTTGGCTCAAGAATTCTTCCATGAGAAAGACCACTTAGTGGTACAAAGAATATTTAAAAAAAAACAAACAAACATTTATTTGTATTTTATGTTCATGAGTGTTTTGCCCAAATGTATGTCTGTACATCAAATGCAGGAAGTGACCATGGATGCCAGAAGAGAGGGAATCAGATCTCTGGATTGCAGTTGTGAGCTACCCTGTGGATGCTCTGAGAGGAATCTGAGTCCTCTGAATGAGCAGCCAGCGCTCTTCACTGCTGAGTCTTCTTTCTCGTCCCCAAATGTTACATTTTCAGGTGTCAGTTGAAAGGCTGAGCCATCTCTTATTCTAGAGATTTCTGCCATAAGTTTGTTTCTTTACGGTGTAAAGACAAATTTTAAAGATATATTTCAGGATAAGTTAATTTGCTATCAACAGAAATTCCTTGCTAATCATAGGTCTTGGAACACAGAATAAAGGAGATAGAAAAAGCAATACTAAATATAATCCACAAAGGAGAATGCCTATATGATACAAAACCACATTAATGATCTTTATTTTCCTCATAAAAATATACCATATGTGTATCATTTAATTCCCTTAAATAATTAAGCTGAACACTCTATGGATCACTTTACATTGTCCCTTTAGTGATGAGTAAAATCCTTGAGAATGAAGTGTCTTCATCTCATTTGATCAATGATAGCAACTAATACTGAACCACATATTTCATCTAATAATATCAAAGATTTGTATAGCATTGATGATGTGATGAATATGATTATAAGTCCTTTACAAAATTAATTCCATTATGATAATAGCCCAATCCATAGGTGCAAGTATGAATTCCATTTTGTACGTGTGAAGACAGAGGGAAAATATGGTTATTTAACTTGCCTTCAGTAAGAACAATGAGTTTGCATGGGAAAGATTTATGTAGAGGGAGTGGATTCATAGTCTGGTTATTTTAATTATAAAAATGAAGTTTTTTTTCTTTTAAAAAAGAATATTTACTTTTTTTAGAAAGAAAAGTGAACAATGTGTACTGAGGGGCTTCAATATATCATAGTTTCTCTACTATGCACCCAGGAATAGGATGACACATGAGTCCTAGGGGAGGTATGATTTTAAATAGGGAAGTACACATTAAATGAGCCACATTAGAGAGTGACGAGGGAAGGGTGGGCAGTCACAGTGCTTTAGATTGGTTGATGAGGAAAGAACCCTCTTAGGCGATGACAATGAGAACAAAAAAGAATGAGGAAAATCCAGATGTGCATAAAGCAGAGAAGAACACAAGCGTTGGAAAGGCAAATGAAAACTCCATGGAAAAAAAGAATCTTAAGTGCTTGAATAAACAGCACTTGAAATCCTGTTTACATGGGCTGAGAAAGGCCTGTTCTGAGTTACTTATGTGTCCAAAAATTCACAGAACATGAACATGGCTGTATTTGAACACAGAATATTTGAGACATACTATGGTAACAGAGGTCATATGGTTTTAAGCTAATGTGATTGGTTTGCTTATAAAAGGATGAGACTGACATGAGCAGAAGAGATAGAGAAGGCACACAAGAGAAGATTACTAGGAACCAAGAGGAGAGAGATGAGAAACAAGCAACCAAATTTTGCCTGAATCAGCTTTAGTCACTGTGACAGCTAATATTTGTCAGAAGGATACCTTTAGGAAGAGGAAACTTCAGTTAAGGAGTTGCCTCCTCCTGGTTGGAGGCCCACTTTGGGAGGAGTCCTCCTTAGACAGAGTCCTGACTTTTATAAGAAATGTAGCTGAGCAAGCATGGGGAAGCCATCGTTCTCTGTGGTTGGTGCTTCATTTCTCGCCTCCAAGTTTCTGCCTTGAGTTCCTACGTTGTCAGGACTACACAATACTCAGATCATGTGAAGGTCTGCGATTTGAATAAATGTTGATATTTGAAATACATTTTAAGAATAAAGTTAACAGAAGTTGCAAAGGTAACAGAGACAGATCTTAGTAGAAACTAGAAACATGGACTGAAGAAAAGCAACAAAGGGTAGGAGGATTAACACTGAGACTTTCTGGTATAGTATGTTTATTCCAGAATTATATTGCCTGAGAGATGCTTCCAAACGTTCTTCCTTAAACTATGTTTGTCCACAGAATAAGAATACCAAAACAACCAAAAGAAGTGCTCACTGAGCTATATTTCTCACACAGTAGGTAGATTCGAACAACTATATAGACTCTACTACCTTGTGTTCTTAAATCAATTATTAAATGACTGAATCTATAGTTGATAGAAAAACAAACAGCAAGATATCTCTTTAGGACTACTCCACTGTGCCATGACCAAACAAACAAACAAAAAAAAAATGCTTTCCAATATTTTGGTGATATCAATGCTGATTAAACTATTTTTTTTTTTTGGTTTTTCGAGACAGGGTTTCTCTGTGTAGCTTTGTGCCTTTCCTGGAACTCACTTGGTAGTCCAGGCTGGCCTCGAACTCACAGAGATTCGCCTGCCTCTGCCTCCCGAGTGCTGGGATTAAAGGCGTGCGCCACCACCGCCCGGCTTTTTTTTTTTTTAACTATTTTTTAATTACATTTATTTTTTCTATAAGTCTGTACATACACATACCACACAGCAAATATGAAGCCTAGAGGAAAATTTCCAGGAATCATTTCTCCCATTCACCAACAGGGATTTTAAGGTGATATAATTCAAGTTTTCAGGCTTAGCAGCAAGTATTTTTATCTGTTGAGTCATGTGTGGGACCTCATCTTCTTTTATAAATAAGTTTTATAAGTTTTCTTGGAACAAAGCCACATTCATTCAATTTACATTTTACCTGTGCCTCTATTTGCTTAATAATGCTGGAGATGGCCATGGTTGTCCAATAAAGACCTTTAAATGTCAGCGTGAGTATTCATAATTAATCATAAACCAATAGAGAGTTTTTAATTATTATGGCCCTATAGAGTCAAAAGTAAAAGTACTTATTAGATAGCTTTTTCATATTTTTAAAAATGTTTTAATTATTTTATTTTATATGCATTGCTGTTTTTCTCCTGCATACGCATCTATGTGAAAGTGTCAGATTTCCTAGAGCTGCAGTTACAGAAAGTGTGAGCCACCATGTGGGTGCTGGTTGAACCCAGGTCCTCTGGAAGAGCAGCCAGTGCTCTTAACCACTGAGCCATCTCTCCATTCCCTATTTCTCATTTTTTTAATTATACCAACTGTGTGGGGTTTTTTTTCCTCATTTTTGAGGACAATGTAAAAATAGTTCTGAATTGTTGCCACTCTAGTAGTGATCTATAGGAAGGGTTGGCTCGAGGAGAGAGGAAATCAAAAACTCACATAGAAGAATACATGAACAAGATCAAATCAGAGCTCTTCAGGCTCCTTTGTAGAAACAGATTATGAATATTTGAATCTCTAATCCATGTTGTAATTGTTCAAATCTGATATTCTAGCATGAAACAGTCATAGATCATACCAATGTGAGTAATAGTTCTGTATTCCAGTAGAGCCTCATTTATAAAAGCAGTTATCCAGGCCCCAAACTATATTTCTGTGTGCTCTATTGTAGATGGAAGACTATGGACTGTTCACCAATAGATGGATGAAAGGGGAAAGAAATGTTATGTATATTTTTAGTCAAATAGGATGTGTTACACCAGTGTAGCATGTTATATGTTAAGTTTAATCATCAGCATTGTTGGGAACATATGAAGTCTTAAGTTAAACATTGATCTAAGTAATTGGATAAATTTTGCTGTAGTGAATATTGAACATGAGAAAAAAGGCTGTAAGTTGTGCCAGAGTATCCACTGAGCTTGGGTGAATGATAAATAGCCATACTATTTCTAGAAATCTGTATTTTCTTTCCAAAATCAATTTTCTTTGGATTATGGCAATACAAACATGCTTTCAGGAACACTATACACTTTGCATTAGATATTTAATTAAATCTGTTACGTTCCTGGTTAAAATTGGTACATGGTTTTCTGTTGTGTTTAGAACAAAATTCTTTCAACATAAGCAACAAGGACTTCCATGGTTAGTAGTTTAATCATATTCCTAACCTACTATCAAGATTATTTGCAAGTTGCCAGTCATGTACCTGGTATTCCATAAAAGGCCTCATAGTCTTTCTTTTCCTTCTACCTATTCGCAGGTCTTTCTGTAGGGATCGTTCCTACATTTTTGCATAGTAAGCAGGCAGAGTGCCTTTGTTGCTTGGCCTACTAGAATAGACTTCTTAGGGTCTTCTTAGAATAATTTTGAGTAAACTTTGAACGTGATGACTAGCAGACAATTCAATGGGTAAAACACATACTATGTAATCACAAGTACCAAAGTTTGTATCCCCAGCAAGCATACAAAACCTAGGCATGGTAGTGTGGTTTTATGACATCAGGACTGGGTGAAAAGGAGATAGAAAGAACCTAGAGGGTCACTGTATAGCCAGTCTAGTCAAATTATTGAGTTTCAGGCTCAGTAAGAGACCATGTCTGAAGAAGCAAGATAGAGAATAATAAAGAAAAGGAGCCAGTATCAACCTCTAACTTCCACACACATGTATGAGAGGGTGCACCTACACACACACATGCACATACGTGCATAAAGCACATGCATGCATATACATGAACACACATAGAAGAAAAAAGAGATAACTTCTCATGAGATATAAATGTGAAAGTAAATGGCAGCCATGTTCATAAGCTCTGAATAATACTTCAGGGCACAGGCAAAGGTCCTCCTACTTCAGTTAAATCGCTAACTTTTGTGAGTTTTAGGACAATGCCTCAAAGCTACAAAGAAGTTGTCAGTATTTCTGCAGGTCAACCATTGTAGCAAGGCTAAAATTCTACAGTTAGAAGCTCATGTAGTTTCTACTTTGTCTCTGCCAGTCCCAGGTTGCCCTGCCTCTCAGCTAGCTCCACCTTTCCTTCATTACTACATATTGACTAACCCCTACAAAAATGTGCTTATTCTAAAACTTTAATGCCATCCTATTTCCATGAGAGAACATTAACATAAGTTTTGATATCATTTTTAAAATTGTCTCCAGATCGCTCTTTTTTATAAATAGATCAATTGTATTATATATTTCTTTCATTGTGGCCATCACAGATGTGGTTATAATTGCTGATAAAGCCTACTACTTAATAGACAGCAACATGAAGGGGGTCCTTACACACACACACACACACACACACACACACACACACACACACACACACCTGATGATCTGCACTCTATCAAGAAACATTTCTATAGTCACATCTTTAACCATACTTCAGATATTCCTTCTTTCTACAGGCCCCAACATGATAGTGAACTTTAAAAATACTTTGTTGAATTTCCCTCTTAGCACTGCTTTCATAGTGTCCCATAAGTTTGGGTATGTAGTGTCTTCATTTTCGTTGATCTCTAGGAAGTCTTTAATTTCTTCCTTCACCCATTGGTGATTCAGTTGAACATTATTCAGTTTCCATGAGATTGTAGGTTTTCTGTAGTTTTTGTTGTTGTTGAAATCTAACTTTAAACCATGGTGGTCTGATAGAATGCAGGAGGTTAATCCAATTGTTGTGTATCTGTTGAGATTTTGTTTGTGGCCAAATATGTGGTCGATTTTAGAGAAAGTTCCATGGGGTGCTGAGAAGAAGGTATATTCTTTTTTGTTAGGATGGAATGTTCTGTAGATATCTATTAGGTCCAATTGGGTCATGACATTAGTTAAGTCCTTTATTTCTCTGTTAAGTTTCGATTTGGGAGATCTGTTCAGTTGTGAAAGTGGGGTGTTGAGATCTCCCACTATTAATGTGTGGGGTTTTATATGTGGTTTAAGCTAGGAATCTGGATGCAGACATTTATGGCTAGGCCCCGGGTGGAGCGCCGGGGGTCTAATTAGTGAGAAAGAGGAGGGTTTATATGAGCGAGAATTGTTGAAACCAAGGTTGGATAAAGCACAGGGACAAATAGCCAAACAAATGGAAACACATGAACTATGAACCAAAGGCTGAGGGGCCCCCAACTGGATCAGGCTCTCTGAATAGGTGAGACAGTTGATTGGCTTGATCTGTTTGGGAAGCATCTAGGCAGTTGTACCAGATCCTGGGCTCATTGCATGAGTTAGCTGTTTGAAACCTGGGACTTATGCAGGGACGCTTGGCTCAATCTGGGAGGGGGAGACTGGGCCTGCCTTGACTGAGTCTATCAAGTCGATCTCAGTCCTCGGGGGAGGCTTTGCTCTGGAGGAGATGGGAATGGGGGGTGCTGAGGGGAAGGGGTGGGGGCCAGGAAGGGGAGAACAAGGGAATCTGTGGCTGTTATATAGAACTGAATAGTATTGTAAAATAAAATAATTTAAAAAAAGAAAAAAAATACCTTGTTGAAATTAAGCCAAATAAAAGGGCTTCCATGAGTCCCCAACAAGTTTACTAGCCTTGTGAGTCTTTATCTAGATCACCAATAACACTCCCCAAAGGAAAGTTCCTGCTGTTAGTTTGGATTTTTTCCTTTTATCATCTTGTCATGGGTACTACTGACTTAATTTATGGAAAAAGCAATCTCTTAACACAATTCCTGAGGATAGTAAGTTGTTTAGATCCATCATGTTGATGATGCCTCTGTCTCTTTCTCTATCAACCTTTCATATGTAGATATTGCTCTAACCAATATAATACTGACTGATGGCTTTGATTTGTTTATAAGATCTTAGAGAGAATATTCAATTTCAGAAGAAAACTTTTGTTCTGCTTGAAGAGTCAAGTTCAGTAGACAAGGAACATTGTTTATCTTACTTTATGAATTCTTTCAAATGGCTGCAATTAACATATAATGTACTATTCAGAGGTTGTCCTTTGGCTTAGGTGAATATTGGACAACATGTAAAAATAATTGCCAATCTAAAAGTAAGACTCAAGACTCAATATAATAAAAATGGGCAATAAAGTCAGTAAAATCGTTCATGGGAAAGTTTTCTGCATTAATATTTGCTACATTTATGTTTAAAAAAGGTGTGTTTACCTTAAATGTGAGTGCAGCAACAAGTTATATTTTTTATTATTCTTATATCATTTTATACTGAAAAAATTGTATACATAATTAGTCCTTCAGTTATTTTCTAGTAACTGCAAATTTAACAGGTCAAATGTTTGTATTCTTAAATTATACGTTATTGAATGTGACAAATGATTTGCTTGAGAATAAGACACCTATATTTTCATGACTCAATTCTCACTTATTGAGATCACTCTTTGGAAGAATTGTGGCTGTAAAATTTATTTTATAAAATTATAGTCATGAAAAAAAATGGTCTCTGTAATGACCATTACTAAGACAATTATATAGTGTTAGAATTAGTGTTTTTCTAGGGTTATCACAACAAATTGTCACAACTAGGTAGATTAAAGCAACATATAAATATTGTATTTCATGTTTAAAAGCTAAAAATTTGGAATAAAGACATCCAATTCCATGCAAAACTCCAAGTGATCCCTTCCTTGCCTCTTCCTGGGTTCAAGTGATGACTCTGATCTTTGCCTCTCTTCTCTTGGATCTGTGGAATGCCTGCTTAGGCCGGCCACTACCTTCACACAGCAGCTTTCCTTGTGTCTGTTATATCAGATAGTTCTCTTGTTAGTACTAGAAGACACCTAGTAAAGACAACCTAAGAAGGAAAGAATGGTTTGCTTGAGTTTACAACTCCAGGAGATACTGTTCTTCATGGTAGAACTAAGGCAGCAGGGGCAGGATGTCACTGATCACATTCAGTCCAATATATACAACAGTAATGAATGCTTCTCAGCTTGCTCTCTCTTCATTCAGTCCTTATATGCCATACTTCTCTAATGGCATTAGTCATTGGTCTCACCTAAATCCAGTATGATTACATCTTAACTTAACCAACACTGGCAAAGAACTTGTTGCTGATAAAGACCACGAGCCTAGATGCAGGAAAGCAGTACTTGAACACAGTTGATTTAGGAAGCACATACTCCATATACAACACCCAATATTTTCTTTTCCTTACTTTTGCAGCTTGCATATTGGATGCTAATATGTCTTTGTTTCTTCCACATATTTTCTTTTTGGCAAAGAAATATCCTACAGAACAAATTAAATTCCTATTCTCCCCCAGTTGCACCCTTAATTTGTGGCTATGAATCATTTAGTATTTATACTGAATTGAGTACTTTACGTCATACTTCTCATATTCTGAAAAAATAAATAGAGTGAATCTGTTTTCTCAGTCTATGAATAGTCCAAGGAGTTTCTTCTAATTTTTGCCATAGCCCTAAATCAGCTTTCTCATAGCATACTTTGAATAAATGAAAATCTTGGTAAGAACTGTTGGTTCACTCTCTAGGTATGGATCACCTGTTGCTTATAGTGAATCATCTCAGATTTAGGCAATTATAAAGGTTAATATGTTTAAATATATATGTGGTTTTTAATTGACACACAGTAATTACATATATTTATGGGGTATTATGTGATAGTTCAATACTCATATGTACTAAAAGGATCAAACCAGATAATTGCCATATCCATATTATCAGACATTAATGGTTAAGTTAAAAATATCCACAAGCCTGTCTATAGCTTTGCAGAACTATCCAGTTCATTGTTGGCCACCACAACTGTCCACTGTGCTATACAACACTGGAAGTTATTCCTTTCATTCAATTATTTCAAATACTTCCTAAATACCCTTTCTCCAGCCCTAACCCCCCACAGTCTTCCCAGGTTCTGATATTGGCTACTTTACAGTCTCCTTCTGAGATCAAACATTTATCTTCTACATCTAATTGATATTATATGATGTTTATGTTCTATGTCTGATTTATTTCACTTAATGTCAAGGTTTTCCTTTTAAATTGCTACCGGAGGCAATAGATAAGTGTTGTATTAGTTAATTTTTGTTGTATTTAATAATAAAGTTGTTTTTTGTCTTTTTAAGTTCATTTGCTGCTTGATGCAATGGGAAAACGTTGTATCATTTAATTTTTGTTGCTGTATTAACCAATGTTCTTTTAAAAGATCATAACTAATAAAATGAATATATATCCATATATATTATGTGTGTGTGTGTGTGTGTGTGTGTGTATTTACAGGGAATTTCTTAGATTGACTTACAGGATATGTTCTGGGTAGTCAAACAATATCTATCACATATCAAAAAGGCCGAGAATCCAGCAATTAGTCAGTCCACAAGGCTAAATGTCTCTACAGTCCCATTCTGAAGCTGAAGGAATGCAGGATTCTTGGAGAGCTTGCTGGTATTCTGTCTATTTTGGAATCCTGAACAGCTTGGTTCTAATATGAGTGAAGGAATGCCATATCAAGAGACTAGATTACCTAGCCAGACAACCAAGAGCAGCAGTCACAGTTGCTGTGATAATATTATCATATGCTATGGCCAAAAGCAACTTATATACAAAAGCATTTATTTTGGCTTCTAGTTCCAAAGGGATAAGAGTCCAACAGGGTGTGTGTGTGTGTGTGTGTGTGTGTGTGTGTGTGTGTGTGTGTGTGTGTGTGTGTGATGGTGGCGGGGAGGGGATGACAGCAAGTAGCAGGCATGGTGGGAGAAGGAGGAAGTTGAGAGCTCACATCTCAGCTACACATACATGAAGCAAAGAGTGAACAGCAAGTGTGATAATGTGGTAACTTCTTAAAGTCAACCCATAGGAATGTACTTTCTCCATCAAGGCTGCACTTTACAAAGGTCCCATGAACAAGACCATCAGTCCAGGGCTAAGCGCTCATACATAAGCATATAGGGAACATGTCTCACTTAAACTACTAAAGCTTCATTTTCCCATATTTGGTACACTAAGAAACAAGGGGACATTTATTTCTACATGACAGTACTTTACTGCATCTTCATGTCAGGAAAACAAACTTCATAAAGAGGAAAATATTAATAACTAAAAAAATTGTCAAACTTTGTGTATTGTTAGTTATCATACTGCTTTTTTTACGCATACAAATGACACAAATAAAACAGAACAGTGGAATGAAATTATTTCTATGTCATAAGCCAACAATGACTTTAGTGTGTATTAACAGCTTTGTCCTATCCAGGCATCTTTCATATTTTTTCAGATATCCTCAGGACTAATTTTGAGTCACATAATTTTTTTTTTCGTTAAGTTCACAGAAAACTTAAAATTGACGTTGTGTTTGGTTTCTATCCTCACACTGTCCTTACAGTCTACAATGTTTCCTACCTCCTACTTGTTTGTGAATATTGCTCTCTCTGTGCTAGTTATAGCATCCACAGTCTCCATCATATTTGCTTGGGATGCTAGAGCCACAGTGTCTTCTGCTCCATTGGGTCATAAAATATGTCTGTTGCTATTGTTTATCAAATAATTCTAGCAACATCTAGCAATACCCAATGAAATTTAATGATTTTTTTAAATAATTACTCTTTGCAATAATAAGAGATGAAAACCAGCACCCAAAAAATATCCACTCATATCTGTGAATTGAAGTGTTGCTTTAACAAACAGACGTCAGAAAAACTAAGTGGTGACATCAAGATGTATATACTGATGACATCTGTAATAGAATCACTGCTTAGATGGGGTTGCCTCTCAGAAAAAACATAATACCAGAGATACTTTTCACAAACACTTACTTCCTGTTCTTCGATGTTTCCTGTCACCTGTAGTCTCTGAATCAAAAAACAAACAAACAAACAAACAAACAAACAAAAAAAACCTGAAAGTGTATTGGTGTCAGTGAACATCAGTGAAACTTAGCTGTGGATTCTTTGTGTGGGTGACCATACTGTTAGCCTTTAGTACATTTTTGAAGTTTCTCAGAAGACAAACCTAGGAGACTGGTACTCATTCTATGAATCTAGGACACATCAGAGGGAGCAGACATCCTGTGCTTTTCTCATCAGGAGGCACTTTCATTTAAGAGAACGAGAGAAGTTAGCATTGGTCCACCAATTTCCACAATCTCCCTTTTATTACATAATTCTAGGTTCATTAAATCTCTGTGTAAGCTCAATGAGGTATTTATAACCAATTAAGAATACAGCCACATCTTAAAGCAGACTATGGATAAGATTCAAGAACAATTTTGCTACTATTTTTCTGTAAATTCCATGAAGAATTCTGATGCAGGATTATGTATAAGAATTTTAAAATACATAATGTATAATAACATTAATATTTTAATCAATTAATTAAAATAACTAATATGTCATAATTAGATATCAATAATAAAATTTAGAATTGTGAGATATAAATTTATTGATAGTGACAAGTGGCTTCCTGTAAATACCATAAAGGACTTAAAATGTAATTAAATGTAAAATTAAAAATAATATATATATAATTTTTAATTGAATTATTATCTGCATTTCAAATTAAAAATTCTCTTTGGCTTATGACGTTGTTATACTAAAATACTAGAGATGATGTTTCTACTACAAAAGATTTAGTGAACCATGACAGGTGCTAGCCAAAAATAGGGTCAGACCTTGGGATAAGTTCCCACAATGACCAGAAGCAGGGCAAGGTAGCAGTTGGACCAGACTGAAGAGCATTTGTTTTGTACCTGAGAAAGGAAAATCCAATGACCTACATTAGGGATAAATGTGTAATGTGAAGCAGAGAAACCTGGAGCAGGTGAATCCTTGCAGTGAGTGTGAAGTCCAGGAGAAGCAGTTCTTATTTCTAGATAGTTTTGGATTAACAGTCCTGAATATTTATTTTTAGACAAGGGAAAATGGCTTAGGAGTCATGATATTTAAATCAAAGTTTCAAGTCAATATTTGTAATCATTCCCTTGGTTTTACCTGCAGCTGTTAACTGATTAATATCCCATTCTCCCCCTCTTCCCTCTAGCTTTTGTCATGAAATAAGATACTCATTTTTTATTTTATCATTGTTAGTTATTTAATAATAAAATGACATTTTTAGTATATTTGATTTTGTACTAAGAAATACTGCATATCATTGATTTTATCCCATTCTTATTTTTCCATTCAGGAAATTTTCCTAGCATTAATTCATCCGATTTAACTTAAATGTTGTAGCTACTATTTTCAGTTATTGATTCTATCAATAACTAAATATCACTAAAGTACACAGTGTGGTGATATTGTGACCCCCAATATATTGTGCACCCTAAAAAACTTGTCTGGGGTCAGACAACAGATCAGCAACAAGATAGACATAGCAGCCAGAAAATGGTGGCACACACGCCTTTAATCCTAGCTTTCTGGAGGCAGAGATCCACTTGGATCTCTGTGAGTTCAAAGCCACACTGGAAACAGCCAGGCATGGTGACACATACCTTTAATCCCAGAAAGTAATGGCAGGAAGCAGAAAGGTATATAAGACAAGAGGACCAGGAATTAGAGCCTGGTTAAGCTTTTAGGCTTTTAGCAGCAGTTCAGCTGAGATCCATTTGGATGAGGACACAGAGGCTTCCAATTTGAGGAAACAAATCAGCTAAGGAATTGGCAAGATGAGGTTAGATGTGGCTTGTTCTGTTTCTCTGATCTTTCAGCGTTTACCCCAATACCAGGCTCCTAGGTTTGTTTTTATTAATAAGACCTTCTAACAATTCATGCTACAAGACAGAGAACAGATGCTTTATGAGTAAGAAAAAAATAATGAAATAACAGCAAAGTAACCACTTTTTTAACTGCTTTATAATTTCCTAATCACTTGTTTTTACATGCTTATTTGGCAAGAGTTCCTCTTTGATTAATTTAGAATTTTCCACATCATTTCTTCTTGCTTTCAGAAAGAACACCAAAACAAACAAACAAAACACCAAAACTCTACTCTAACTGATAGAAGTGTGTAACCCAAAGGGAATTGCCTCAGCATCTTTTCCCTGCTACTCCTACATCTGAATAATTAGCCTGGCATGCCAGAGCTTGTCATTAACCCCCGTATTTGGGAGGCAGAGGCAAGCAGATCTCTGCGAGTTGGATTCCAGCATGGTTTTAGTGAGTTCTGAGCTAGTCATGACTCCATAGTGAGACCCCACCTCTAAACAATGGCAAAAAGAAGCCGGTGGTGGCAAGTTCAGTTCAGAGAGGTCATTTTATCTTCTGCCTTGGTTACAGCTTTGTTTTCTGTAAACCATAGCTCCACTCTAGAATCTAGCTGTATCTTTCAATGCATAGAGTAACCAAAAAAGTCTGTGATATGCTATCTTTATAATGTAGCTCTTGTGTGCACATCAAATATTCAATTTTAGTTTTAACAAACTAATCATAGGCAAAGAAAGTAACTCAAAGCAATGCTTAGAAAACAGGAGTGGGCCGAGTGGTGGTGACGCACGCCTTTAATCTCAGCACTAGGGAGGCAGAGGCAGGTGGATCTCTGTGAGTTCGAGGCCAGCCTGGTCTACAGAGTGAGTTCCAGGAAAGGCTCCAAAGCTACACATAGAAACCCTGTCTTGAAAAACCAAACCAACCAACCAACCAAACAAACAAACAAAACAAGAGTGGTCCAGTGAACTCTGATATGTCTCTATTAGTATAGCTATCTCTAATAACTACATCTCTGTCTATGTTTCTCAAGATGCACATCTATTTGTCTTCTTCCATATCTCTGAAAAGAGGAACTGAGAAAGAGAACAGCTTAGGCATGTGGCAAAAGATAGAGAAAGTAGCCCTTCTTTCCCAAATCTCTAGAATAACATGTTTACTTAGATTGAACAGTGAACTCAAAAAGATGGAAATTGTATGTGAACTTCATATTTCCTGGTGTGTATTTTGCCTTTGAACTCTGAATTCTGAATTTCATGTTCTTTTATTAAGTGCTCTGCCCATCACATCTCTTTCTCTCCATTCCCTCTTGCAAGAGAAGGCATTCTAAAGCAAGGCCTGCTGTGTATGCATAATAAAAGCCGTCCAGAAAACACCATTTTAACAGACCATTAAATGTTATTACTGTGAGGAGTTAGAAATCCAAGACTGTGCATCAAGCATTTTTATTCTTTTTGTTTTAATTTTTCTATTAGGATACTTAGCAGGCATCACCTACCATTACTAAAATAACAAACTCTCAAATAAATTCTTCATGAAAGGAAATTAAGTGTTTCTTAAACAGGAAACAAACAAGCACAATCCCTTCCACATTGCCCTAGATATTTTTCTGGTGAGCAAAAGCTAGACCTTAAATGTTTATATAATTTTCTGTCTGGATCTTCCTCCAATCAAATCGGAGCTGACAAGTATCGTCAGAATAAACATATCCTAGTCTTCTTTCTTATTCTTCCTACTGAGATGCCTTTTAAGTCTTTCCCTTACTCAGCTGTTGCAGTTCTTATAGGTAAGGGGAAATTCTGTTTGACTTTTATGAGGACAAATGAGTTAAAGGACAGGGTGATATATCAATGAGACATGTGGGGCACAGGTGTCAATAATCACAGCATAATTATTCTTCCTCTCAACATGATCATTTTCCTTTAGGATGACAAAAATGCGTACATTTTACTTTTGGAGCATGCAAAACTACTTCTTTGATGCTTTTTTTTTTCAGTTTTTGATATAATTTGCATTCTGTCTTGTGGGCTGATAGTATACTCCTAATTAAAGAAACCTTCATTTTGTGGATGCAATGAAAAGAGGTGGAGGTGGAGATTCAAAGGCCACTCATTAAGATGCATTCTGTTAGTTCTGCATTTCTCTGAGGTCCCTATGGCCATGCTCCCAGGTAATTACTTCTCCAAGTGGGTCTTTCACAGTGCCAGAAGACACAGGCCAAATGTGAGAGATGACACCAATTGCTATTGACTGAGTAAAACTGTTGTAAAAAGTAATTACTAATGGTGCCTTTGGTTAAACACCAAATGCAATTACTATGTCACAATTATGATAATGACCAGAAATGATGTTCCAATGGAGGAAAGGAAAATAGAGTGAGAATTGCTGAGGAAATTGAGAACAATTCTAAGAAAGCTACATGAAACCCCTCCTCCCTTCAAGGCAGCGTTAATATTTTTTTTATTTATTTATTTTTTTTGGTTTTGTGAGACAGGGTTTCTCTGTGTAGCTTTGCGCCTTTCCTGGATCTCACTCTGTAGACCAGGCTGTCCTCAAACTCACAAAGATCCACCTGCCTCTGCCTCTTGAGTGCTAGGATTAAAGGCGTGCACCACTACTGCCCAGCTGGTGTTCAATTTTTATATCAAAATTAAATGTCTGTGACAAACACAGATTTCTTTAACCTATTATAATCTGAGATTTCTTAAAAAGTTGAGGCCAGTTCAATATTTTGTTCATTGTTTCATTAATTCAATAAATGTGATTATTACCTTTATCCAGGACATGTGATATGTGAGCCATGTAGTGTATAAGTGTGATATACTAATGGAGTAAGGTGGAGATGAAAAGACATATAAAATATAAATTCTATCACATATTGGGGAGATTGAAGGAGAGTCAGAAAGAGATGGGACTGACTTACAATTTAAGATAAAGAAGGAATGCACATATATTATATTTCCCAAATTCATGGAAGAAGGGATCACAAAATCTCGATGATGCCTTCATGTCTTCAGGACATTTGAAGACTTGCTCTCTTACTTTAAAATATTTATTTAATATTTACCTTGTTGTTTTTGTCAACTAATCACAATGTAGAATCATCTGGGGAAAGAATTTAATTGGGGGATTGTCTGGATTAGGTTGTCTTGTGGATACTTTTGTTGGTGATTGTGTTGTTTATATTAATTGATGTGGAAAGAGTCATCCCATTTTGGATGACACCATTCCCTAAATTTGGGTCTGGATGCAGTAAGTGTAGAGAGTAGATTAACCACAAGTAGGCATGAACACGTTCATTTTTCTCTCTGCTCTTGATTGCTGGTTCCAGTTCCTGCCTTGATGTCTCTGCAATGATAGGCCAGAATTAAATGAGGAATAAGCCCTTTCTCCCTTAACATTGATTTTGTCAAGATATTTTATCACACCAACAGGCATAAAAGTGAAGCACAAATTTTAAGATACAATTCTTTGGAAAACACACATTTAAATCACTATTTTACATATAATAAGGATCCAACATATGAAGAGTTCAGGGAACTTGTACAAGCTTAAACAGCTCAAAAGTCATAGCACATGTCCAAGCTAAGACCTCTGACATCTCCAAGGACCAAGTTTTATCCTTTGAGAACCAAGTTTTTTTCTCTGATGCTTGGGTATAATTATATAATCCTGTAAACATGTAAAGTGCAATGCTTAGAAGAATGTGACAAAAGGTAAAAATTCATTTTGAGTGGATATTACTGTTTTTTTATAGTCTTAGTATTTTTGAAAATGTAGTACATAATTAATGATGATAGAGTTCCATATTTGAAGTAAATATTACTTATTTATATATCACATAGTTCTTTCAACACAATGTAGCTTCAATTTGTTTACATTTTTTCATTCAGGTCTAAAATGTAGTTGAACTCAAAGGATTCTTATCTGTATATATATTTAGTTTTGATAGCTTCAGAGTTATTCTTGCTTACAGAATTAGTTGTGATATCTTTTACTTCCTATTGTTTGGCTGGATGTGTACACAATATCTTATCACTTCTTCACAGGCTCTCTTATCAAAGCCTTTCCACAGTTTTCTTGAAAGGACAGCACCCTGAAATTATTTCTTATTATTCATTTTGATTGAACTCTGTAGGTTGAATGCATTTCTTAATATTTTATAATTCTTAATGAGTTAAATTTGATATTTTTTATGTTAAGGTGGTGATTAATTTCAAGTATATTGATGTTACGTTATTAATAATTCATTTCCATCATTTTAAATCCTCTACATCTTTAATTATTCTAGTCCTTTTTCTTTCTTAGGCAAGTCCAAGTTTCTCAACATTAAGGATATCTTTTTTATCAGATATGACAAAGTTGTAAATTTTTAATATATATTTTAATTTAATTTATATATAATTATATCACTCTCCCCTCCCTTCCCTCCCTCCAGCCCCTCCCAGCTAGCTACTCTTTTTTGAGCCCCTCTCATATCCCTTCAAGTCAACATCCCTTTTCTCATATTTATTACATACATTATTACACACATATAAAACATATATATGACATATTTTTATGTTATTTTCTGCCTTTTTTGCTACTTTTAAAATCTGTGACCATTTCCTTTTTTTTTTTTACTATATTCCAGTATATTGAGTTGAAGACTTAGTTCCTATATTGCTAGCCTTTTTCACTTTCAGTTAGCTCTACCTAAAACTATAATTCTTTTTTTTATAACTTCCTTCTCTTTGAATGTCTCTTACATATTTGGTATTTAGTATCCTCATAGGTCTCTTCCTAAAAATTAATGTGAAATTTTCATAGCCCAACCCAAGTAAGAATGTGAGATGTTTTGTTCAAAAAGCTGAAGGAAAATTTTTAACAAAAAGCAAACATTACAGTGATTCCTTTTCTGTGTTTCTTGTCTGAGGTGGTTTGAATAAGAGTGGTGACCATAGACTCATATATTTTAATGCTCGGTCAGCCTGGAGTGGCACTACCTGAGAGGGACTAGGAAAGTGGCTTTGTTGGAGTAGGTGGGTTCTTATTGGAGGAAATGTGTCACTGAGGATGGACTTTGAGTGTTCAAAAGCCCTACCAAACCCAGTGTCTCTCTCTGCCTACTGCCTTTGGATTCAGATGTAACATTATCAACTACTCCAGTACCATATCTGCCTGTGTGCTTCCATGCTCCCCGCCATGATGATAATGGACTATAATGATGTCCATGATGATAATGGACTCTGAAACTATAAGCATGCACAAATTTAATTATTTCTATATTCATAAAAATGTCTGTGGTCATAGTATCTCTTCATAGAAATAGAACATTGACTAAAATATGCTCTCAATATGTTATAGTGAGTTCTGTGTCTGTGTATGTCTATCTGTAGCACATTTTACTATTTTTTACCTGGTATTGCTCTAAGTGATGAAAATTTTAAATTATCAACATGAATTTTGCTGTTCCTCTTGGTGATATATGTCAGTCTGTTATCTCTCTGTGACAAATAACACTGAGAAATAGTCAAGAAGAAAGCTATGTAGTACCCATGGATTACCATGTAGTACCTATGTAGTACTCAGTGATTATCTTCTCTGGTTGCATGGCTGCATTGCTTGTGGGCTACAGTGAAGCAAAACAACATTGGTTGGGAGAATGTACTGGAGTAAATTTGTTCATTTCATTGCAGAGAAAGCAGAGTAAAGGAGCTAGGGCAAAACACAGCCTGGAAGAGCACACCCCAGTGACCTACTTTCTTCAACCAGTCACTTCTGCTAGAGGATTTTACCACATACTAATAATGTTACCAAATTCTGATTCAATCAATTAATCCACTGATAAACATAGAGCCCTCATGACCCAATCACCTCTCAGGCAGAAGCAAGCTTTTCATATTAGAGTCTGTGGATGACATTTCCCGTATAAATATCCACACCAAAATATTGCTTTGCCAGATATTGTGTGTGTTGTGTGCGTGTTCACATGTGCATGCTGTTGCACATGTGTATATGGAGGCCAGAGTCTCATGCTGGGTGCCCTCTTCAACAATCTCTATCTTATCTTTCAACACAGGGTTTCTTACCGAACTTGATGGTTAATGATTGGCTATACTGACTGGCCAGCAAGCTCTGAATAGCCTCTTGGCTTCCTACCTCCCAGTATTGGGTTTCCAATGTTCATGACCATGCCTACCTTTTTAACATGTGGTTCTGTGGATGTGAACCCTTGCTGTCACAGCAATAGGTATTCAATTTACAGACTGAATCATCTCCCAGCCCAACAGCATCAATTTTGTTTTTTTGCTTGTTTGTTTTTGTTTTTTTCTGTATTTGTGTGTGTGTTTGTGTTTGTTTGTTTGTGTGTGTGTGTGTGTGTGTGTGTGTGTGTGTGGTGTAGTGTTAGAAAAAGTTGTGCTCTATAACTCACTTGGTACACACTGGTACTTAGAACCACCCAAATCACACTGTTGCTATTCTGCTTTGTTGTGTATTTCTTGTCAGAACAGTGAAACACTGCACAAAATCCACTCAATATGGATCTTCTGTTTTTAATTTACTGATGAACAGAGAGGGACTATGAGAAAAGAGAACTATGAATCTCTCTTATTATGTCATCACATAACGTTGTGTAAGTAAATACCTGATGCCAGCTGTTGAGTATTTGGAATATAACTCTTGGAATGTTGTTCCTTAATTTCAGCATTCTGTCAAATTCTAGTTGTGACAGAGCATGTGGCCTTTGGGGCCTGTCAGTGAGCTTCCCTTCCTACCTGTTTACTCATAGCTAATGTCACAGGTTCACTTCTCAACATGCTGAAAATTATATATGCTTTACTGTTCACATATCTAATTCAGTTTACCATTTTGTTCTAATAAGCATGCATATTCTGTCAATAAGACAGTTTCCATTGTTTGTTCTTTCTTCTTGGCCCTCTTACTTTTCCTGCTGTGATCATCTAGATCATAGCTTTATATTGCTAATAATCATTAATAGCATGACTTAATAACTTATTTTCTCCCACATTTACCCTTATATTATTTTTCTATTTTTTCATTCTTTCTTTATTTTCTTTTTTTAAAGAATTCAGATCCAACTTACTTTCTAAATCACAGACAAATATATGCCCCAAGTCATACCTCTATTCCCATCTGGACATGTTAGCTCTCCAGAACCAAGAGATTTGAAAGACGAGGACCATATTTCGTTTTATTTTTCAATAAACATAATTTTCATCCCAAATGAACTTTCTAAATATGCCATTTTAATCCAGCCTATTGTTCATGAAGGCTAGGGGCCTAACCCTATTGACTGCTATGGGCATTTCTCTCTTGCCTCTGAAAGTGTCTCACATTTTTCATTTCTTTCCACTACCATGACCTACATCTTTCTGTAATATGTCATCACCTTGCCTAGAAAATGACATTACTGCTACACAGCATTTCACTGCTTATTACATCTCTGATCTTCCCTGCTCGGATCAGGATGATTACTGTAAAAGCACAAACATGTACCTGTTCTGTTGCCTCCCTGCCACTCACTGCCTTACATTGTTTGGATGTTGTATCACTTCTTTTCCTTGATGTGACATAATGCATGACAGGAACATCTTAAGGGGGAAGATTTTATTTGGAATCATAGGTTGAGGGTATAGTCCATCAGGGCAATGAAAATGTGGCATCGGGGCCATGATCACTAGAAGGTGCTCACATTGGTCCCCTATTATATGATATTTTGTTTGTGTTCTGACAAATAAAGCTTGCCTGGAGATCAGAGGGCAGAGCTAGTCACTACTTAACCATAAAGGCCAGGCAGTGGTTGTACACACCTTCAATCCCAGCACTTGGGAGGAGGAAACAGGAAAATCAGGAGTTCAAAGACGGCTGGGCTATAGAAGATTGAATCAGTATAAAAGAGAAACAGAGCCAGCCGGTGGTGGCTCACACCTTTGATCCCAGCACATAGGAGGCTCAGGCCTTTGATCCCAGCATATAGGAGGCTCATGCTTTTAATTCCAAAACTAGGGACATGGAGACAGTAATACAAGGCTGGTGGAGAGAGGATCTCAGGCCCATTCATTCTGAGCATTCATAGAGGTAAGAAGTTTCTGGTACCTGGCTGCTTTGATTCTCTGATCTTTCAGTTTTCACTATTGATATAACTCCATGTTTTTATTGATTAAGATTAATTAGATTCACACTTGATCTGGTACCCAATGTGGGGCTTGACCCCATGACTCTGAGATTAAGTGTCTCATGCTCTACCAACTGAGCTAGCCAGAAAAATTAAGATCATGCTTCAATTCCCCAGTGGGGAAGCAGAGAGAAAGGGATGCTGCTACTCAGGTGACAATCTTCTTTTTATTCATTTCAGGACCTTGATCCATGACATGAATCAGGCTGTGCCTTTCCTCTCTGGTTAAACCTTACTGAGAACGCCCTCAGAGACACACTCAGCGGTGTGTTTCTGTGCTAATGTTAAATATAGTCAAGTTGGTAATGAAGATTAAAGATCATAGAAATGTTTTCCCTCTTGCTTTCCCTCCACTCTATTTTCCTCCCATCAGATTTCATCCCCTGAAAAACATTTTAAGGACTTCTGATAGAAATATGGGACTCCAAAAGAAATTATTTGTTACCCCATCCAACTCCATCCATTCTCCTGTCCCTTCTAGACCAGATCATGACATGACAAAGTAGATGCATTTATTTTATAAAATTATGGGCATAATGCCCGATTTCCAGATTATGTTCTAAACATACATACCACCAATAAAGATTGTGTAAATTTATCACTTTTTGCTGTAATTATTTTGAATTCTTGAAGTCATACTATGATAAAATTTATATATTTTAAATGAATTTGTATTAATAAAAACTAAATTATAAAATAATAATTGTATTATTGAGTATTGAGTAATTTGGGCATATTATACTATAGATTTTAATTATATTTTTTCTAGTATCACTATATCATTTTAATGGATACAGCAAAATCAATAACAACCTCACATGAACAATATTACTTTTTTTTCCTTTGAGTTATATAATCCTAAACTTCTCGTTCTTTTGGATGATCTTTGACTTGACCTTGCAGATTTGTTTGCACATAATAAACAAATTCAGTAGTTGGCTATTCAAACAAAGGAGTATGAGTCCTTAATTAATAATTTAATAAATTTTCTTGATAATTATATGTCAATATAGAATTGCAATTGCACTACTGATAATTTTATTGTAAGGTGTAATTACAATTAATTAGTAATTTGTGTCATTTTAAATAGCTAATTATGGTTCTAGTATAGTTCCTCATTATAAATATGTTTCTTCTGTAAAAATTGTATGTATATTTTAACTTTTGATTAAAACAACACATTATTCTATTAAGTTTTTGTAAAATGGACAAAGAGTGGATATCACTGATTCCTTTCACTGAATTACATCAAGACAAAACAGGCAGCCATTTTTATGAATCCTGTTTCTGTGTTGTTTCATGGAAATATTTAAAATATAAATTACACTAAAAATGATTCTGTTACCAATAATTCCGATTTTTAAAATATTCTGTTATGAATGAGTGATCCTCATTCATCTGGTAATTAAATAGGGGTTTCCATAAGTATTTCCAGTGCAAATGCTTTGATGTAGGCATTTGGGTGTCCTCACAAGAACGGTTTACAACGATCTTTTCATCTGGAAAGAGTTGCATGAGCAGCATTTCACTGTCTTCCTCCTTTTTTTTTTTTTGGCTTTGGTGTCAGGAGAAGAGCGACAGTGCCGCTGTTGTTAAATATTAACTTTGTACTAAAGTGCCCTGGGAAGTGACGGGAAAGCTGAAGGCCGCTTGACAGGGGCAGAACTCACGCATTATTAAATTAAGCCATGGGAGCTCTTACAGAAATTGCTGCCCTTATGTCAAAACCTCTCTGATCCAGATGTGCATATCAGTGAAAGGTGCTTCTAAAATGTGCCTGCTGTACAAATGTAACCCTGAGTCGTAGAGAGCACGATGTTGACAGGTCCCTGGCCTAAGATATGTGACTCATTCTGTGTTCTGATTGTTGTTCTGTTCTGTTCTTTTGAAAGCTTATCTATTTCCTACATCTCTCTCTAAAAAAATGTATAAGATTCATCTTAGAAACAGTATCTTTTTCTCTTACATCATAGTGGTGTCATAGTCTGGGCCCCTCTTACTAATTGAAAATAGTCTTTATATTATTGGTGAGTTCATCAGAATATGCACTTTAGAAGATGATGTAACCCCAGTTTTTGTTTTGAAATGGAAAAAAATCAATTTAAGATTAATTGGCAGAAGTGTCTGGACCACAATAATAGCACAATTAAGGAGTTAGAAAACAGAGGAAACATTTTTAAATACATAGCATTTTACCTTCATGCATGATTTTTAAAATGCTGTATTGTGAACAACCTTACTAAACACGAACACTTCAGTGTAGTTAGACATTTAACCCCCAAATTTTCACAGATATGCATCTACTCTTATGCCTTTTAGATCATGAAGTTTATGAGTAATCACATTTTAGTTTGGGTTTCAAAAATCATGTTCACAGTACCATCCTTAGGATTATTGGAAGCAGTTCGGTAAAGAGTCCTGAGATTTTTTTCTTAGAAGTTTATCCCAGACTGTAACTCAAAATAATCTCTGTGGCACGACAAATCTATAACATTATGCCAGGTTACTTCAGAGTATAAGTGGAAAGCTGTGGACAATGCATGAGGCATGTCACTATGGTTACAACTTTTACCTTATGAGGTGAAATATGAACAAAATAAAATAGTCCTAAAACAAATAAAGATGAAACACATCGTTGCCCCTAGAAGACAGGAATCTATAACACATCGCTTCCCCTAAAATATAAGAATGGATGACATGTTGAGACTAGGCCAAAAAATAGAAACAGTAATAGGATTATTATAATCCACTCTGGCACAAGGAATAGGGGTACATGACCCTATTACACAGGATGTAGAATAATTGTGGTGATATTGTGCATCCTAATAAACTTATCTGTGGTCAGAGAACAGAACAGTTAATAGACATGGAGGCCAGAAAATGGTGGCACACACACCTTTAATTCTATCCTCCTGGAGACAGAGGTCCATCTGGATCTCTGTGAGTTCAAAGCAACGCTGGAAACAACCAGGCATGGTGACACACACCTTTAATCCCAGCATTTGGGATCTCATGTCTTGCTTGTGAAAGACACACACCTTTATCCCAGGAAGTGATAGCAGGAAGCAGAAAGGTATGTTAAGGCAAGAGGACCAGGAACTAGAAGCTTTTAGGCCTTTAGCAGCAGTTCAGCTGAGATCCATTTGGATGAGGACACAGAGGCAGGCTTCCAGTTTGAGGAAACAGGGTCAGCTGAGGAGTTGGTGAGGTGAGGTTAGCTGTGGTATGTTCTGCTTCTCTGATCTTTCAGCATTCACCCCAATACCTGGCTCCAGGTTTGTTTTTATTAATAAGAACTTTTAGGATTCATGCCACAAATAATGGTAAAGTACTTGTTCATGTTCCCAAAATATTTACCCAGAGATGCATACTGATTACATTTTTATGCCTGACATACTCCACATCTCCCTAAAGTTTATAATTATTAACTTAAAATATTTACTTTTAAAGTCTTAATTCGTACATTAAATATTACAGGTTAGCATTTTCTGCTGATGCATACGACAAACACATCACTTATCTTTTTTCCAGTTATCTTTCATCATTATTTACAGCTAAAATAGTTACACATGTTTACAAAATACATTTTCTCATCTGCTTTGCAAACACACATACACAGGGAAGGAGGGAGGAAGAGAGAGAGAAAGAGCCCTTATGCATTTAAACTTTCAGCATCACACAGACACTCCATGACTGACATATATTGTCAGGTAGATTTATATTTTATATTCTCTATAGTTACTCATTGAACTGTGGAACTTCTCTAAGCAATTAGTGATCTACTCACCCCAACATTCTAATATTACAGGGGCTCCCATTTAGATTTTCTTCTCCCTGACTGTATATGGACTGAGTCAGATGCAATAATATCTGAGAGCTTTTTGTACAGAGCTGTAAAGATCTTCTCTTTCCTTCCCCTCATGAGCAGTTTAATACATCCCATAAACTTTCTGGTGTTGAGCAACCATAATTACTTGCTTTCTAACCTGTGCCCATGTAGTAGATCATAGGGCTAACTAAGTAAGGTATTATGAATGGCTCAATCTAGATAATAAATCTACTACTGTAGCCTGGTGTTTGGCTCTCTTAAATAAAGATACACATGGAGCACCAAATATATTCACACACACACACACACACACACACACACACACACACACACACACACACACACACACTGCCAGTGAAGAGCTTACATACTTCATGCAGACAAGTATAGTTAAAGACAGAAATCAACCTTTTATTACATAGGTGACTAATTGGAGAGAGATTTATATGACATGAAGTTCTTCCTATTTGAAATGAACAATGGATGAAAGTAATAAGTGTTCTTTGATTTTAAGAGTAGACTGGGTTATAGAATGTGCTGTCTATGGAGCTAAGAAATGGGGAATTTTTTCAAAAGGTACTGAAGGTGTCTGAGAATCGGTACATTCTTAAAAACTGTTTCACTGTTGTGAAGTTGGAATCTTGGTATTTGGATAATAGAAAATAGAGATAGAGGTGAATGGATCTGTAGGAATAGAGTCTTTACAATAAATTCAGTGTGTTGATGATGATTATAGTTGTGAGAAAGACCAAGAGGAGAATGGGAGAAGTAATCATAAAAGCATATAAGATGTAGTCAGAAAGCTCCATATTTGGAGGGAAACCTTGTACAGGAGGAATTAAAATAATCCAGTTCCTAAATCCATAATTGTATACTTGAGATTATGATGTTTTTATAAAAAAAAAGAAAATCATAGATTGAAGAACTGGTTGAAAATAGAAAGAATGTAAGGATAGTGAGATGGATTGGTGGTTTCAAACCATATGCTGTTGTTGCAGAGGACCTGAGTTTGAGATCCAGCATGCACATCAGGCAGCTCACAACCACATGTAATTCTAGCTCTAGGGCATTTGAGTCCACCTTCTATCCTCCATGAACAATTAGTTGCCTCACACATGCTCCAACACACATAATCACATAATTTTTAAGATAATTAAAAAGAGAGGGAAAGGAATGACAATACTATCCTTTAGAATATAGTTTTAGAAGTATAGGAGAAGGCAGAAAAATGGGTCAGAATGTCAAGAAATGGACAGGTGGTAGGGATGTGTGGTATCAGCTATAGAAGAAGGATTATTAAGTGATTTCTTATATCATATGTTTTCATGTGCATTAAAATAGGTAGATAGATAGCTTTGTTTGTTTTGAGAAAGAGAAAGAAAATGTATTTTGTGAATATAGATGATAAAAGGAAACTATTCAATGTCACCCATATAGTCATTAATTTATATGAATTGGAGTACCCTATTAGAATAGGTGTGGCAATCATTTAAAAATCATCAAAGGCCATTAGTGTAAGGAAGAGAACCATCAATGAATATCTCCCTGAAAGATAGAGATAATATCATTGGGAAGTAAACGTTGACTATCTCTAGGGGTTTTCTATCAAGGAGGATATCCCCAAAAGGCAATGGGATGCTGTATGATATTCTAAGCTTATCATTATAAGATGTGCTTACACAGAAACAGAGATTCTTCAAAGACATTTCATTGTAACAGAGAAACTGAGGTCCTATAATCAGTCACAATGTACCCTGCCGTCAAGGGTTAACTCATACTCACACAAATATGATGATATAAGAGCCTGGCACTCGACTGGACTGCATAAACTTGGGAACTTCCAAGAAACACAAATGTACTGTCCAGAAGCATTGGAGGTCTGAGGACTGCAATCACTGTTACACTTGAATCAGAGATTGACATGAGGTATCAAAAAGTCACTTCTCCCTTCAGGAGCTTTAGGGAGTTCTGTGCTGGCTTCTCCCAGCCTATGATTTCTGTTCTTCTTCTTTGTGTGTTAATGTCCCTCTTGTTTCCTACAGGAAAGAAATCTCTCATTAAATTAAGAGTTCACACCAAACAATTCAGTACATTTCCACCACTCCAAAATTCTTAATCATGCCTGCAAAGACTTTTGTCACATAAAGTGACATTTATAGATTCCTCTCTTTCCTGAGAAAACTGTTTTGCTTTTATTTTTTAGTTTGTTTGTCTATTTTGTATATATACAACAGCCCCCATCTTCTAGTCATCATTTTTCCTTCTCCACCTCTTCCATCAGCCCCACCCCATTTCACTAGAATTGGCTTCCCCTTCTCATGACCTATGTACATATATGATTTTCTGTACTTACATAAATAGAGGACCTCCAGATGAGAAAGAGCATGCTGTATTTAGCTTTCTGCTTCTGACTTACTTTATCTAATCTGATAATCTCCAGTTATATCCATTTTTCTGAAAATGACATCATTTTATTCTCCTTCACGACTGAGTATCCATTATGTTGATCAGGTGTTTCTTATATTTTATGCATTTTATTTAATTACAAATGATATAAAAAGATAGAAACATATACATTATTCTGTATACATTCATAAATTTGAAGACTAATATACACTAATCCATTAACCAGTCACTGTATAATACTATAAGTGTTATGAGTGTGACTTAGTGATAGAGAACTTATCTGTTATTTGTAAAGTCCTATGCTTTATTCTCAGTCCTGAAAGAAAAACATTGTCATCATTATCACCACTAAAAAAAATTCTTTCTTACACACACTCTCACTCTCTGTGTCTTGCTCTCCACTTCTCTCCCTATTGTGTCTACATTTAAGGCCAATGCAAAGGTCTTCTTCATAGATATTCTGACAGAAAGTCACCCTCGCAAACTGATGTCACATTTTTCATCCTTCTGAAACAGGGTAGTAAATTGGCTTTTTGAAGACCTAACAAGCAGGTATCAGAACTTTTACCATGACCACAGTTTTGCTATTTTCAAAGATAAGGCACTTTTTTATTGTACCACGAAGCGAAATTAAACACTGCTATGCACATACATGCTTCTGTTTCCCATTCAGCCTCATAGCTATGGCCAAATTACTTCCATAAGAGACAAGCATTTATAAATCTCAAAGGAAAAAGAGGCAGCACTCACATTAAATGTAATGCAGCTACAAGAAGTTGTATCTTATTGCTGATTACTGGAAGGACTTGAAAATATTTATTGCCAAATAAGCACTTGAGATCTACAGTGATTCAGCAGATAAAAATCCCATGATGTCTGACTTTCACCTGGCTATTATTTCTGCTCCTGGAATCTAAGTCTTGGATTGCTGTTGACTTCTTTCCTGCTTCTTCACAAATTTGATTATGTTGTTATTGTCTTTGCAAAAGAGTCTGCCTATGTATTTATGTCAGGCTTTGCACTTACTGTGTATTATTGCTGGACTTGAACTTGGAGCAATCCTCCTGCACTTGCTTCCTGGGCATTGGAATTGCAGGTAGTCTCCACACTCTAGCTTCCTCTTAATCTGTCTCCATCGTTTTCATATAGGGGCTTATTTCAAGGCTGGGGAGAGAGCTCAGTCTCTAAAGTTCTTGCCATGAAAGCTTGAAGACCTGAGCTAAATCCCAGCACACACTTGCAAAGCCTGGTGTGGTGGTGCTCATGTGTAATCTTACAGGGATAAAGAAGAGGCAGAGGGGTGTCCTGACCATCCACCCTAGCCTACTGAAAACAAGGTGTTCAACTTCTGAGGAACAATGCTTAAGGTTAACCTCCTGCTTCCACATGCATGGGTACACCAATGCACATACAAAAAGCCTTATCATGGACAGTTGGGAAGCAGTCTGCTGTGGGTGGCAAAAAAAAGGCAGATACAAGCTAAAAACAATAATATGCATTTATAAAAATGTCTTAATTAAAAATAACATTTTTTTTTCAAAACAGGTTTCTCCATGTAGTTTTGGTGCCTGTCCTGGATCTCGTTCTGTAGACCAGGCTGGCTTTGAATTCATAGAGATCCACCTGACTCTACGTCCTGAGTGCAGGGACTAAAGGTGTGCGCCACCACCGCCTGGTGAAAAATAAAGTTTTGATCAGGCCTGAAACAGTTGTTTGGTATTGTATAAAAGACAAGTATAATTTATACTAGCATGGTTTTATGTTCATATAAATTTGTTATATATAACACACCATATGAACAACTTCCATTCTTATTTATAGAGGATATTCTCCCCAAGCCCTCCCCAACCATCTAAGATGCTATTGATACAACGTCTCATTAATCTTTGCCAAGAGTCTTGTAGGTGTTATGATCCTAGTTTTATAGATGTGGAACAAACAAGCATAGATAGATGTGGAACAAACAAGCAAAAACAGATAAATCACTCCACCGTTGTACCATGTGTCAGTTAAAAAGGAGGTCATTAGAAGGAGGTGACTAATATGACACATGAAAAATATACCAACATCTTTAATAAGGAATGACAGATTCAAATAGAGGAAACAGAAATATCCACTGAGTGCTTCCACAGTCTTGATTCAAAGATCCCAAAGGAAACTGGCAACTCTGTCTGTCATCTGTTAGTTTGTTTTAGGCATCAGAATGGTAATAAAGCATAGAATCCTAGCTTCCATGGGTGCAGCATTAAGATAATTCTTAAATATAGAGTCCTGGTGAAGTTTCTCTAACAATTTTGCAGATGACAAGGCCTCTGGGTAGACAAATAAACTCAACACATTTTCTCCAGACACACACAGCTGCAAGTGTTGCTAGCAACCATGAAAGCTGCACAGAATTCGCATGCCGTGCAGAGCAGAGAAAAAAAATTCCTCATTGCATGTGGTCTTCAAGTACTTATTTCTCTCAAATAAACTGAAGGAAAAAGCAGGACTTTCCCCCAAAAGTGATGTGTTCACTAACTACATACTGTGATGATCTCTTCATGGACCACTGCCAGAGGTTGATTTTACTCAATACCCTGGGGTTTTGTTCACTTCTGTCATCACTGGAGCCTGATTATACTTTTGTCTATATTTTTAAGTTTATATAACACAAAACAAAATAGAAAAATAGTCTTTAAAATGAAACTGTCTCATATGTCATTTTACAATATTTTGTAGCTATTACTTGGTTGTGCACTAGGAATTACAATAAAAATAATCTCTGACCCTAAGTAAATATAGTAGTAAGGTGTGTGTGTGTGTGTGTGTGTGTGTGTGTGTGTGTGTAGTTTGTGTTCAGTGTATGTATTTGGTGTGGATGTGGTGTATGTATGTTGAGACAAATCTGAAACAGGAAAACTATTATTTAAAGCAAAATAACTTTTAGCACTTTGATATGGACTTACACAAACTATTTGTGGGTCACTAAGAGGAAAAAAATGTACCTAATTATGAGAAGGTTTTAGTCTCAAAGCAGTATTTGGAACTAGCTTTGAATATTAATTTTTTTCTTACTTACTTACTTACTTATTTATTTACTAACTTACTTATTTTTTAAAACCTCTCTACATAGCCCTGGCAATCTTAGACCTCCTTATGTAGACCAGGCTTGTGTATGCCCCCATACCTGGGATGTTTTGAGTTTTTTACAAAGAAAGCAATAAGTTGGAGGAGTTGAGGGAGAGGAAACCATAATCTGAATATATTTTATGAAAAAAATCTATTTTGAATAAAAAGTAGAAGAAAAGATTACTGATTACTGTTAGAGACCTCCTTTAATATACACTCCACTGAGCAAATATATTTTCTTATCCTAATGCTACATTGCATTTTCTTATGCATTTTCTTAGTAGTTTTAGAGATAATACAAATCAATTTTCTAAACTACCTGAGTGAAACAAAGAAACATAATCAACAGCCCATGTGCTTCTAAAAAATGATAATTCTTTGAGGGAGACAGGCCACCAATATGTGACGGTGAGACCCACATTTTATTGCGGGAAGGTGGGGGCATTCTGATAACATGTTATGATTCAGATTGTAAAAGGTTTCCAAAAGCCCATATGAGAAAAAATAGGTCCCCATACTGACAATATTGGGTGGTTTTTGAATCTTTAAGGGGTTAGTCAACCTAATGGAGAAATATTGAATCATTGGAATGCTAAATTCATTAGAATTTGATGATGTTGGGGAGCCTATCTTTTGTTTGTCTTATACATCCTGGATGCCATAAAGTGAATATCTTTGGTGCCATGAAGTGAGATGCTCTACCACCTACCCTTTTCCATGAGTATATGCCTTTTCCCTGGGCTCAAAGCAATGGAGCCTTTTGATCACAGATGGAAGCAGCTGAAATTGTGAACAAAACAAATCTTTCATCCTCATAGTTATCTCAGGTAGTTTGTTACAAAGATGGAAATATGATTCTACTTAACAGTCAGTAGAAAGATATTTAATAAAATACCAAGTGTTGAATACAAGCTGCCAGATGAACAGTGGAGTCAATTTAAGTACTACACAAATTCAGAGGCAAGAACATTTCATGACTTTCATTAAGCAATCTCTCTGATCAAATAACCATAGAAACACACACAAAAAGGCACTCTTTCTGTCTTCAAGGAGTCTGGATTTTGGACTGAAAGACACAATATAAATAAATATAATAAAAAATCAATCACTGGGTTAATTAGAAGACTAAGCTAGTAAGGGACCTGTTCATAGGAAAATACAAGAAGTAGCAATGTCACTTTTAGTCATGTTTCTTTTGCCTTCTTTCTTTCCTTCCTTCCTTCATAGCTTTCTTTCTTCCTTCCTTTCTTTCACTCTCTCTTTATTATGCAATATATTTTAATTTAAATACAATTCCATCATTTCCTTCTTTTCCTTCCCTCCCTCCAACCCCTCTAATACCTCCCAACCTTTGTCATCCTATGAAATTGATGGTCATATTTCTTTTTACACACACACAAACATATACACACACACACTCACACATCCTACTAAGTTTATTTCTGATATATATATATATATATATATATATATATATATATATTCCTTGAGTTAGGTTCAAGAGTTATGTTTAACATGTGTCCACAGAGGCTGAATTCCCTATGACCCATTGATCTCTGAATTATGTCCAGCTGTGGTACTCTTTAATAAACTCAACTTGATGCAAAAAGAAGTTACTTTGATGAGGGGAAAGAGTAACACTTATCTGTGGGTATAAGGATAAGTTTCAGAATATAGTTAAGAATTACAGTGGTCTAGAACAGTGGTCATAATAGGTTCTCTTCTAAGATCCATGACCCCACTACATGTGTAGTTGGATGTTTCAATACAAGGTATGATTTTATTCCTGTTGAACACATCTTAATTCCAATAAGACAGTGTTGCTAGGTCCTAATGGCTCCCTTGGTGAGAAGGTGCTATGTGAATGGCACAGATACCAGGAGTCAGGTAAATGGCAAACAGCAGACTTGTTTATTCAGCAATGGAGAGAGCCTTATATACCCTCCTACCAGCACTCAGGCTGTGTCCCTATCCAGTGACTTTGCATGGTCACCCATCATTGGCTAGGTATGATCAGGACATCTAACAGTGCCTGTTGCTATGCCCTTAGGCAAACTCCAGGTTGGCTCATCTCCTGCCCTCATAGGCCTTATCTTCCTACATATCCCACCCTTTTCTACTTATTACATGGACACTCAGTGAAAGCCAGAGTGATTTGCTCAGGCCTTGTGGACCCTACTTCAGGAAGGCTCAGCAACTGGACTGTGCCTGTATTAGGTTGGCCTGACAAACAAGCTCTTACCTGGCTTTGACTACTGGCCCTCAAAGAGCATCCATTCATGAAGGGTGTGGGTCTAGGAAGTAGCCTTTGAATTTCAGATAACTAAACATGCATAACCTTCTGAGGAGGACTGTAAGAAGGGTGGCTAAGAGCCATTAACAACTGAAGAGTCACTTTTGTTGCTTCCTGCTGCTGCTGCTGCTGAATATGTTACAGGGGATATTTAAAGAGAATTAGGACTAACAATACCACCCTGTCAATTAAGGCATATGTGAGCACTCAGGAGGGATCAAATAGTCTTTTTATGTTATGCCAACCTTTTTCAGCTATGGGGGGGGGGTCCACAGCTGATTGGTGTCCTTTTGTCCCAGGTTGACCAGAAAGACTTCTGCCGGCCTTTGAGGCTACAGTGGCTAGTGGGGGCGGGGATACCTCAGCCTGAGGAAATTTCCACCTTCAGGGGCAGGTGGACATTGTGGCACTTCGTTCCAATGGTGCCACAGGGGAGGTGTAGCCTCCCCGAGGTGGGAGTGGGACTGACAGGGAAGGTGCACATATGGTATCAACTGTGATGGTGCTCCCCTCAGCAGGTTTCGCAGGGCCTGAGCTGTCTGGCTCCTTCTCATCAGATGCCATACAGAGATCAGACATGGAAGGGATGGAGGTGATGGAGAGGTTTCCCATTTTTTAGAGCGAGACAGCAGGCAAGCAACAGTCAGAGAGAAAATGGCAGTCAACAGGGGTGGAAAATTGTGTTGGACCTTCATGTTTTGTGCTTAGTGGGGGACTTCCATGGTGTTTTTAGGCCATAGCTGTATGCCCACACAGTGTGTTTGGATGAAGGAATGTGTTCGGGGGCCAAGCCTTGGTTCCACTTCCTGGAGAGTCCAGCCCTTATGTGGAGGCACCAAGTAAACCAAAACAGAAAAAAAAAAAATATGCCTTCCTAATGAATGGACAGACAAACATGACAGACAACACAAAAGAAGGAAAGGAATGGAAGTCCCAAAGCTTACCTGCTGAAAGGACTAAAACCACACAACATTGAGGGGCCTTCTCACCAAAACACACCATCTTGGAGGCTCTGTCCAGCACTGAGAGTAAGGAGAGGCAGACAACCAAAACTTGTTGGGTGCCAGATGTTGCTGAATCCTAACAGCTCCCTTGGGGAGGGGGCAAGAAGGCACAGTGTCAACAGCACAGACACCTGGAGTCAGATAAAAGGCAAACAGCAGACTCATTTATTCAGCAAAGGGAAGAGCCTTATATGCCCTCCTCCCAGCACCCAGGCTGTGCCCAAATCCACTGACATTGTGTGATTGCCCCTCATTGGCTAAGCATGATCAGGACCTCTGACAGCACCTGTCGGAACCAGTGACATTGCTTGGTCACTTATTATGGGCTAGGCATGGTAAGGACCTTTGACAGTGCCTCTTTAGGCAGACTCCAGATTGGATCCTCTCTCAGCCCTGTAGGCCTTATCTTCCTACAAGACAGCTGTTGGTTACCTATGAGTTATCTATGAGTATCATTATTGTTATTTTAAAATAGCTTGCCATGCTGGTCAGTGTTGTGGTTCAGAGGCATCTTGTGGGAACATTTTCAGCCTGAATGTCAAGACTTTATTTAAAATTATATATGACATATTAAATACTCTACTAATTATATATAATTTAGGAAAATATAAAATAATATGACCCTTTGAGATTTTATCAAGCAATCTTGATTTTTCTTTAATTCCACTTCAGTCGTAAATGTGGTAATTCCCATAAAGATAGTAGAAATATATGACTTCATTTTTTCTAATACCCATTACATTTTCTTCATTTAAATAGTATTTTACTTGAAGATGAATTCCTCTCCTCTGAGAAGTTTCAATTCAGAGTAGGAATTGCAATAATTAATTAAAAATGCTTCCTGTTTCTTAGTTCAATTCAATCACATAATAGTTTTTCACATCTGTACATGTGCTATTTAAGCTTCAGTTACATATATATATATATATATATATATATATATATATATATATGTTAGAAATAACTGATACCAAGATGATTGCCAGGGATCAGGTGAACTTTTTAGCCTCCTCTAAGCAATTATTTCCCACACATATAGATATTCAACAAAGTTTTGTGGAATCACAAAACTTTGTTTTTCTCCTCTTTGACTCAACTGTTTAACACTTAAAATAATTAAGATGGGTTGCTTGTTCTTTTTAAGAACCACATTAACATTCACACAGAGTTGAGTTTAGCACCTTTAAAAGGTAATTTGCCTTCTGGGAATTACATCTGCTGCAGAAAAATTTTACATACCCAGTCTTTTTGATCATTGCTATGCATGTAAAGAGATTAAAGTACAATTTGTAAGGCATGCAGTTTTACACAGACTTCATTTAGAAGCACTTCTGCAGTAAACTAACTGTATTATGGCCTTATGACTGAGTATATCTGTAGCTGAAGTTTTCCTGTGTCCCAGCCAGCTGGTGGTCAGTACAAATCTCTCCTACTTGTGTCCCTCAAGTAAACACACTGAAGCTTATATTAATTAAAACTATTTGGTCATTACCTCAGGCTTTCCACTGACTAGCTCTTACATTTAAACTCAGCCCATTTCTGTTAATCTATACTTTGCCACATTTTCCATGTCTTTACTTGTGTGTCATTACATGCATCTCCCAGGATGACAGGCTGGTGTCTCCTCACTCAGTCTTCCTCTTCCCAGAATTATCCTCATCTGCTTGCTTCACCTATACTTCCTACCTGGCTACTGGCCAATTAGCATTTTATTAAACCAGTGTACAAAAGCATTATCCCACAGCATGTCTCCACATCACTTCACAGAGCTTACATGGCCTGTTGACAGATACAAGAATTAATACTGAACTTCTGTACCCCTTCCCAAATGGATGAGAAAGTTATCTGTAGCTAGAGTTTTCCTGCCTTGCCCACAGTCAGGACAAATCTTTGTCACCTGCCAGTCCCACAGCCGCTCAGACCCAACCAAGTAAACACAGAGACTTATATTGTTTACAAACTGTATGGCCGTGGCAGGCTTCTTACTAACTATTCTTGTAGCTTAAATTAATCCATTTCCATAAATCTATACCTTGCCACGTGGCTCATGGCTTACTGGCATCTTTTCATGCTGCTTGTCAGGGTGGCGGCTGGCAGTGAGTCCTTCTGCCTTCCTGTTCTTTTATTTCTCCTCTTTGTTAGTCCTGCCTATACTTTCTGCCTAGCTATGGCCAATCAGGTTTTATTTATTGACCAATCAAAGCAACTTGATATACAGACCATCCCACAGTACAGCTAAGTACAGACCATCTCAGACACCTGCACTCAGGCCCATGGTCCTACTCATCCTCTATGCAAACCTGCTGGGTAAAGCCACAAAGAACCCAAGAACGGGCTCCCACAGGACATACAGAACATCCCACAGCAGTTATCACTTTCTTCCTCTTTATTGCAATATAAGAAAGCCCAATAAAATCCATCAAAAGCTTTATTTTGTTGAATTCAACAAATTTGTGACTATTGTGATATCCTCTAGTCTACTTTACTTGATGTAATAATTTGTATTGTTGTTTTTGTTACTGTTATTTTTGCGGTGCCAGTTGTTCAACACAGATTTGTTCTTCCTAAGCAAGTACATTGCCACTAAGTACATACGTAGTTCTACAGTTGCTTTGAATTAACACTTTTGGAAAACATGATGGAGACTTTATTTTATTAAACAAATTTCTTCTCAGACATAAAAGTTTAATACTTATGGTAAATGAATTTAGACTCTGAACTAATAATAGTTTACCTAAAATAGAATTTTAAAGGTTACAAATTTCTTACATGAATATTACCCCCTCATTTACATTTTACCACAGCCCATATGAGCAGGTATGGCCATCTTAATTTTATTTCAACAGATAAACTAAAAACTTAGGATCAGAGAAACTAAAATTAACACTAATGTGTGCATAGTTAATATACGCAGAGCCAGAATTAGAATAAAAGTGCCTAATTTCCCTGACAACAGCCCAGAGTTTCACATTCTAAGCAAAATAATTAACATTTGAGCACACCAGAATCAATCAAAATACTCCATATGTATTGATTCCTCAAAAAAAGTTTTAGAAGTTTAAACATAAGGAAATTCAATCTCCCAGATTTAAAAACATATTCAGAGAAGCCAAATTGTGTACACTGTTGAACTAGATTATAAACCCACAGTGAACATACTATGCAACCTTAACATTATCTTACCTGGGTTTCAAGACTAAGAATATGTATAGCAGAGTCGATATAAGTTGATTGTGTTCTTCTGGGGCTCAATTTCATTGAGCTTATGGAAAGCTGTACTTACACTTTGTTATTCTCGAAGTAGAAAATTAAATTGTTTTTCTCTTCTAGGGACTAATTTATATCCATGGTAAAAATGTTCTTTCTTAGTCATTTTATCATTTTAACTTAGAAAATTTCATAATAGAAAAAAATTTAAGGGGTTGTATTGTTGATGTTTCATTTGGGACTGGGTACCCACAGTTGCTTGTTCTCTGCATTTTGACCAGTTGTGTCTTTGTGTTATGACCTCCATCTGTTGCTAAAAGAAACTTCTTTAATGCAGGGTGAAAGCTGTACTTATCTGTGGGTGAAAACATTAAGAATGCAGTTAAAATTATAATTTCCATGATCATTACTTTAAATATTTCAACAGCTATGTCCAAGACTGAGCATATTTTAGTTTTGTTGTTGTTGTTATTGTTGTTTTCCTTTTTTTTTAAATTCTACTGTAGGATTAGGACCTCCCTTTAATATTTATTGAATGATGTTACATATCCTATGGAAAACTAACAGTTTTTGAAAATTATCCTCCTATGTATTTTACCTCAAATAGCAAGACCCTATATTTTGTAGGAACACTCTTTTTTTTTTAACTATTTATGGTCTTCATAATATTAAGATTACAGAAGTTTTATAATTCTCCAAGGAAACAGGATGAAACATTTTAGAATTATGTTTAAATCTGCCTCCCACTTGGGAGCGCTAACAATGGGATTATTATCTCTGGGCTGAGCTCACTGCATTGCAAAACTGAGCAGTGGCACTTTCCTGGTTTACAGAGGAAAGTAAGCATGCAAAGGACAGCATCTATGACTATGATTGTCACAAAAGTGATCAGAGATTCTAGAGATGCAGAAATAAGACGGGGGAATGTTTGTGTGTAGCATTTTTTTAAACTTTTAATGATTCTTTGTGGATTTCACATCATTCCAATCCTACTCATTTCCCCATCTCAAATCTACCCTATGCCCTTGCAACCTCCCCCACAATCAAAACCAGATTTAAAAGAAAAATAAGAAACAAACAAATAAAACAAAGAAACAAAACAAAAACAAAAACAAAAGAAGAAAAATCTTGTGGAGGCTGTAGTGTGGCCTGTTGACTCACACAGTTTACCCTTTAGTCCATTCATGTTTACTTGCATGTGTTCATTGCCAGGAGTCACTGGTCTGGCTTCAGGCCTCTGGTTTCTGCTATACCACCAAAAATGGGCTCTCACTAGGGCTCCTCATGGATATCCCGTTGACATCCTGCGTCATGGAGATCCTGCTGTTTTGGATCTGTAGGATTGTCCTCTTCATATGCTCCAATAGGAGTCAGAAACCAAATGAGCAGAGAACTTCCTTTCAGCCTGATGAGAGTCGTGGTCTTTTATTGCAAGGTCATTAGGTATAGTCTAAAAGATTTCTGGTGTCAGGAGTGAACGGGCTTGTAGCATGTTTGTATGTGAAAAGCTAAGTGTTGCTGTTGAGCCTCTCCAAAGCAGGCTAGAACAACGCCTTTTCTTCAGGTAGATGTTCTTGTCATAAATAGAAAACACACACATGTACTAATTCAGTTTTTCTATCCTTCCCCTTACTTGTCTTCCTTAGGACCACCGCAGAAAATAGTATCACCCAAACAAGAACATGAAGACCGGAAACACGACAAAGTCACAGACAAAGGAAGTGAGAGCGGGACTTCCTGCAATGAGCTCTCCACATCCAGCTGTGACAGCCACTCAGAGGCCAGCACGCCACAGGACAACCCGCCCAATGCCCAGCAGGCTGCAGCTCACCAGCCTAACACCTTAACCTTGGATCGACCCTCCAAAAAGGCACCAGTGCAGTGGATGCCACCACCAGACAAGCGCAGAAACAGTGAACTCTTTCAGTCACTCATCAGCAAGTCCCGAGAAACAAATCTCTCCAAAAAGAAGGTCTGCGAGAAGCTAAGCGTGGAAGAGGAAATGAAAAAGTGTATTCAGGATTTTAAAAAAATCCACATTCCAGATTGCTTTCCAGAGCGCAAACGCCAGTGGCAATCTGAACTACTTCAAAAGTACGGGTTGTAGTAAGGATGATGTTCCTGGCTTGTTTTAATGGCATTCGATGTTTACTACAACGTCACCACCTGACTCTTGGTGGGTATGATTCCTGCTGCTCTTTCTTTTTTGTGAACCGTGGATGTGGGACAGTATTTTTTTTTTCATTACTTTTGTTGTTGTTTTTAGAAACATAATTTTAAAAATGAAACCAACAAATGTGTGTCAAAATGGTGTATCTATCTGATTCAAACCATTTTGTGATAATGAACGTATACTGTGCATGATCAAGACACTTAAGAATCTTGATTTTTGAACTGTGGTCGACTGGACATGTTTGTCATTCTGTAACTCACTAAATAAAAGAATCTTCATATCATACCAACTCAGACAACAATGTGGATGAAGCAACATGAAGTAAAATTTTAGGTGAAGGTTTTAGAACCCAAATCTACAACTGTTTAAATGTTAATGCAATAAATAAGTATTATTTTTGCATGAACACGATGTTACAAATACATCACATGAAATAAGGAAGATCTGTTCGTTGCTATGAAAGAAAAAATATTAAAAAAATAAAGCAAAAATTATATATAAATATATATATAGTTTCAGGCAAAGCCTATCAATGTAAGCTGTCTAGGAGATTGAACTTCCTTTGTTTCAGATCTGTGGTTCTTTTGTGTAGGTGTATGGTGTTTCTGTATGTTAAGATGGTGTAAATATGCCTTATACTGTTATGTTATGGCATCGACATTCATCTATCAATGCTAATCATGATTATTTCTGTGAAATGAGTCTTTTTACATCAGGCTGTGAAAATTGGTACAATGATGATTTAAAAGATCCTATTATCATGTTAATCAAAATAATTGAGGGAAATGGTAAAGAGCTTTATGTATTTATTAAAAAAAGGAAATGTGTTAGAATTCCTTAATTTCTACTGACTTTTATTTAAAGATATTATTTTATTGTCCTTGAGTCTCACTTAAAACATTATATTGCAGAATGGTTGTTAAAACTGAATGCTGGAAAGATTAAGCCTAACTCAAATTGAAGTAGAGAGAGATCCAGATACTCGCGTGGTGTGTTGCTTAATAAACCCCCAGTCAACAAGAGAAGAAAGACCTCATTTGATAATACACTAAAAGTTTATTTTCACTGACAGCCAGATTGAAAAACCTCTCCACAATAAATTGGGAAGTTATCTCTTATAAAGCAAGAGACAAAAATGTCAACAGTGCGCTGAAAGGTCACTCTTGATGAAAAGTGTTTTCTTCCTGGGTATGTGGGGACAGGCATTTCCTGATCAAAAGCCACCCAATTATGCTTCCAACTCTTCAAAGAGAGAAATACAAAATACCATGGAATCTAGCTAAAGAAAATGGGTCGAGAGAGGTAAAAATATCCCCAAGAACGAATTCTACTTTCTTTGCTGTGACTTAGAAAGGGGTGGGTGGCACTTGCAGTGTCCTCTCTTCCTGTATATGAAGGATATGAGCATCATTCCTTGAAAGTTTAAAAAATTCTACATTCATTTCAATTTTTTTTTTTATTTTTCATAGCATCATTATATAAAGTGCCATCTACTCAGGACAATAAAAGTCAACTAAGACATACGATTAACCTTCAATTAGCTGTCCAGCATTGGGAAAGCATCTTTTCTCAATTTCTTGCGTATGCTTTTGAGAAGCTGCCAGTCCCAGTGTGGTCTGATATAAATGGAAAACACCAGTCAGCTGATAGAAACTAACAGGCTGCCCAGCTTCCAATTCCACATCTACCACTCATGCTTTATGTATCTGATGGATAATGAAAGGGCTATGATATCATAAGGATGATTTCAGAGGTTTGGGGAGATGGCTCAGCAGATAAAGAACTGTTCTGTAAACGTGATGATCAGAGTTCAGGTCTCTAGCACCAAGGATGGATCAAGCTAGCTGGTTAGACAAGCTGAATCCAAAAAGTCTTGTCACAAATGAGAGGCCCCATCACCATATAAAGTAGAAAGTGATGAGGGAGATATCCAAAATCAACTTTTGACTTCCATAGGCACCTGTACATACATGTGCCAATTTACATATATACATATATACACACGCACAGACCCAGACCCACTCCCCCACATACACACACACACAAAATGAGAAGATTTCTAAGATACAGTTTACCTAAGTGCTATTCATAGCTATTCATCACTGATCTGGAAAGAAAACAATAGAAATGGTGAATATATAGAATTAAATAACCACAACTATCAGTGAGTTTAGAATACAGAGACAAGCAACCTAGTAAGAATTATAACCTCTCCAGAGTCACACACACTTCCAAACACAGAACCTAAGCAAAGAAGGAAGGGGAGATTCTAGCTCCCCATTTCCTTCCACATTCCAATTTTCTTCCAATATTTTCCATATTCCAAACTAAGTACAAGCCAGCTGACAAAGAAACCAAGATATATAATGTTCACAGTGATTACCTATAAGACAAAGCCGAGAAACAAATGGTAGGGGCTATGCCTGAAAACTACATTGTACCCTCTGTGTGTTTCCTAATGAACCAGATCAAGTAGAGTTATAATTGAAAGAATGCAGTAAGAGTATGATTTCTAATCCACTTACCTCTGCCTCCTTAAAGAGTGGAACACACAAGTCTATATTCCTTCTTGTCAATAAAAGTTCTGAACCATGGGAGGAAAATTCCTACATCTTAATTGTTTTTGTTTTTGTGTACATAACCATATGGGACACACTTAATTAACATGTCAGCATACAGTCACAGGTATCAGTTACCAGTTCTTTCCCTTAGGAAGAGGCTCAGAGTCTGACTCTTCTAAACTATTTTTCTGTCAGTAGAGGCTAGAACTTGGCTGACCTAAAGTAGGCTTACAAGGAACCAATGGAAGTAGGTACATCAAGGACTCTTTCTTTGAAAGAAAAAAAAATGACAAAGTACTAGAGATATGATAGACTGAAACTGGTCTATAATGCTTCATTTCCAAATAATCAGAATGTGAAATTGATAAACATACATACAGACACACACACACACACACACACACACACACACATTGCAGAACCTAGAAGCAGCTATTGAAGTTAATTTTTTCTCCCCATCGTTTCCTTCTGTTGAATATGTGGTAGACATGTTACTTGTGGCCTTCAACGGAGCAGAGCACCCAAAGAGGAAAGAAACAAAGTCATTAGTGAGGATTATTGTTCTAGATGAGAGCTTAGACCAGATTTTCAGTTTAGTTTAGAAAAGATTTATCTTTCCTCTCTAAGTATAAAAGTCTACAAGAAGGCATTCTTGGAATAACAAGAACATAGGAAGTACCATGGAGGTCATTTCACAGTTTTTGTCTTATCTCCTCTTCTGAGACTGGTGCCAAAGAAGCTGACAACAATGGAATCTACATGATTTACAGAGAACAGAAGCCCCTCTGACACCAAGAGAGGAATATAAAACATAAAACATAATAACTGCACTTCCACACCAGATTGGGCAGGTGCCATGCCTGTGTGTGTGTGTGTGTGTGTGTGTGTGTGTGTGTGTGTGTGTGCATGTGTGTGTGTGTGCATGTGTGTGTGCATATGCATACATGTACATGCCTATGCATATGTGCTACTCATGTCAGCAACTCAAACAGCAATATTTGAAATTAAACTTTTAATATAATAGGTACATGGATATACTAATAGAAATGTACAGACTTGATACGTACATGCTTAGGAATGCTAAAATGTTATTATGTTAAATGGAAACTAATCAACTCAACAAATGAATGAAACAAATTAGAGCTTACATCAACAAAATGTTTTTCTTTTTGTTTTGCTTTGTTTGTTTGTTTGTTTTTGCACAGAGTATTCCATGTTGTTTTAAATTGCAAAAGTATAGTGCTGGGAGCAGAATAGTTAATAATTGATTCTATTCTCAATTTAATCGTCTCTCTTTACTTTCTACAGTTGTGGCAGATTGGTTCTATTCCATCTTTTTGTTATGCCCGGTGTTTTCATGCAGAAGACAGACTAGAAAACTAGGGAGAGTTAATCCAAGAGACCATAAAACATATCGATCCCAAATGTAATTACAAGTTTAAGTTCAGCCCCTCATCATGTTCACCTAAGCAGCAACAACTACATTTAATCTTATCTCTGCCAGATCATCTTTTCTTCTACTACATGTGTGGTATTTCAGTTTTTTTCTCTCCTCTCCTCTCCTCTCCTCTCCTCTCCTCTCCTCTCCTCTCCTCTCCTCTCCTCTTTCCTTCTTTCCTTTTCTTCTGTCCTTTCTTTCTTCTTCTTCTTTCCTATTCTACATTTTTTAAAAATTGAAAGTATGTGTTTTTTCATACAATATATTCTGTGCATTCTTTTCCTCTCCTTCTCTCTCCAGTTCTTCCTCATCTCCCTGCCCATCCAACTCCATGCCTTCCTTTTCTCTCTCCTTAGACAGTAAACAGGCAGGCTGGGTGGTGGTGGTGCAGACCTTTAGTTCTAGCACTTGGGAGACAGAGGCAAGTATATCTCTGAGTTCTAGGACAACCTGATCTACAGAGTGAGTTCCAGGAGAGCCAGGGCTACACAGAAAAACCATGTCTCAAAAACAAAAACAAAAACAAAAACAAAAACAGAACAAAACAAACAAACAAATAAATGGTTGGGGATTTAGCTCAGTGGTAGAGCACTTGCCTAGCAAGGGAAATGCCCTGGGTTCAGTCCTCAGCTCTTGGAAAAAAAATAAAAATAAAAAAGTAAATCAATATATAAATAAAGAAGTAAGGAAAGAAAGAAAAGGCTCAAGAAACAGTCTCTCTCTCTCTCTCTCTCTCTCTCTCTCTCTCTCTCTCTCTCTCTCTCTCTCTCACACACACACACACACACACACAAAATCACCATAAAAACACAAAATAGAAAATAACAACATTAAAGCAAACAACCGTCAGATAAATATATGCCAAAACAAAGAAATTTGAGACAAAAGAATCTCAAAAAATAAAAAATACCATTGGGGTGACCATCTGATGGGATATGGGGCCTACCCTTAACCGTGGTTTATGTTATATATTAAGTAATACTTCATTGGTGAAAGGTAATTTTCCTTGAGCAGTTGTCAATTAGAGATAACTTCTTTGTTAGGGTGGGGCCTTGTGTCCACTTCCTCTTCCTTCCCCATATGGCTTAGACCTGTGAAGTCCCTGTACATGCTGCCACTATCCCTATGAATTCATGTATTCATCAGTCCTGTCATGTCTGGAAGACATTATTTCTTTGGTATTATCTATCTTCTATGGCTCTTACAATCTTTCTGCATCCTCTTTCACATACTTCCCTGTGCCCTGAGGTGGGAGGGGTTTCATAAAGGTGTCCCCGTTATGAAAGATTAGGTGTTCCAAAGTCTTTCACTCTCTGTATAGTGTCCAGTTGTGAATCTCTTTATTTGCTCCCATCTACTGCAGGAGGAAGCTTCCCTAAGGATGGCTGAGTATAACACTGACGATGTCTTTCTCTATCATAGCTTTTTAAATCTTTTCTCTTGATGAAAATCTTCATCAAGATTTTACTGTCTATTGGAGGAAACAATTACAGATTTCTTTACCCAAAAATTTCCTCCTTTTTATCTCTTCTTTGTCTGGTCTTAGTGCTATGGATCCATGTATCCACCAGAAGGACACAAACAAAAACATTCAAATAATTCTTAACATCTTTCCAAATCTTTCTAAATACTTGAAAGTCCCAAGTGAAATTTAACACCTTCTTCTTTGTGTCACTAATGTAAAGTTTATTCTGAATAAGAAAATATTTATTATCAGGTTTTCATGTTCTTCCTCTACTTCCCCATAAATAGCAAGGACAAAGATTCATAGGTAAACTTCCTAGCAATGCTAGGAAACAGGATAGGAAGAGAAAGAAAAAGAGAAGAAGAGAAAGAGAATCAAACATATGCCTTTTCTAATAACTCTCAGTTTTTTAACTGATGCATCTTCAAGTTACAACATGTAATAAGAGCAGCACACCATTGTTTTCTTTACACTTAAAGGACTGAATCACAAGCCTGTGTGAGAAAAGGGAATTAGAAAAACAACCCAATCTCCAGATCATACCAGTTGATTTTAGCCTGATGGAGACAGATATGCTTTAATCTGCTCATATAAGAAGTAACAGGAGGTAACTGCATGTTAACTTACCATTTTTTTAAAAAATATTATCTTTCCATTCCTTGCCTTAAAGGAACAGTAACTTTGAAAAGCAAAATCTACTATTCAATATTGTCTCTGTTTTCTTAACAATTTTCCTCTCTATAAAGCACATCTCTTATACTTGACTTCTTAGAACGGATGCTATGAAATAAAAGGCTGACTCTTTCTCGAATTGTTCTTTAACAGATAACCAGAACAACGTCTGGCAATGTTCAATTTTTTTTTCAAACTAATTATGGAAAGATCTCCTCTCCATGATAGTAGTTCTTTATTTTGACTTCCCCACACTATGTCTAAAAACACTGTTATAGGATACCAGGATTTTGTTCTACAGTTACATGGAAAGGCATACATGACCTTTGCTACTTTTGAACTCATCTTAAGAATAATTTTGGGGCCAGCAAGATGGTTCGGCAGGAGAAAGCACCTGCTGTCAAGCCTGACCAGCTTGAACTCACATAATGGATGAAGACAGTTGTCCTCTGAGTCCCACATGCATGCTATGGCCCATACACACACCCTAAACACCAACATGAACAAATGTAATAGTGAAAAATATTATTTACTGTCAATGACTTGGTAAGACTTGGGATCCATCAAGTAGTCAATACTTAAATTAACTAAAAAAAAAGAGTAATAGTTCAAAGGGTGAAAGACAAGAAATAATGAAGATTAAACAAAGTAGCATGAGCTTATAAAGTGAAATTTCAGGGGAAATGAATTATCACAAACTTCCAACTTGTTTTGCACGGGGATGTGAATTTTTCATATGAGCTTCGTCTTGGACTTCTGAGTTACAAACAGCCATTAACTATTCATCACCTTTCTGCTTCAGAAAACTAAAACACATGTGTTCCTCTTAATTATGCCTGCCTTCTGTATTCTAGTAAATTTTATTTGCCATACAAACTTTTATGAAAATATGCAATCTTAGAGAGAATTCCAAAACTTAGCCAAGGTTCACAGAGTTCTTCTCTGTGCCAAATAAAAATTTAAAACCAAACACACAAGTCAATGTTGACATTTAAATACTTATTTATGTAAATAATCATCCTCCAAGATTTTAACCTATAGGTACCAGTGAAGTAAAAAATTGTAGTAAAGAATTTTAGGGAGTGCTACTGTATCCAAAGTAGTATATTTCTGAATGTTTGTTTGATGGCATCAATTGTTATTTTGGGTATGCAAGAACTGGTATTCAAAGTAGATTATATTTCTTGTAGTTCAAATATTTTATCAGCTTTGTTGTTATTGAGATGTAATTCACTGTTTTGAAGTACAGAATTACATGAGTCAGTGTTCATTAGTAGATTTTTCATCATACTAATATCTAGAACCATTTTATTATTCTCTGAAGAAAGTCCCATTTAGCAGTCATTCATTAGTCTATCCCCCTCACTATGTACATAATATCCAACAATCAATATTGACCATTGATATTCATTGATTAGTTTATTCTGGTCACTTCGTGTGTGTGTGTGTGTGTGTGTGTGTGTGTGTGTGTGTGTGTGTGTGTGTGTGTATGTGTGTGTGAATATATACAGCATGTAGCCATTTTCATGAAATTTGTTGATTCATCATGTTTTCAGGTTTATCTAGGTTGTGTCATAATTCAATAGGAAAGGAAAGTATGCACAGAATTTGGACTGTTCTCACTTTTCTACATCCACTGGACATCAGGGAACATTTGCACTGTAGATAAGAGAGTTAGACTGTGCTTTAGAGTCCAGAATGGAGGCCAGTAGCCACATACATAGTCAAATAAAGTGTAGTATTATAACATTTTCCAGGTGAGAAGGATTACATGCCACATTCTTATCACAGCAAAACATATGTCACCCACACAACAAACCATGTCCATGTTTGGAATCATTTCACCAAGTGGAGAGGACTTAAGACAATGGTCTATTTATCTTCTGCAAGTGTTTGAAACTGATGCCATCTTAACTCTTTACTGTTCTTAAGAACTCTTTGTTTAAAAAAAGAAAATGTTTTCTTTACAAAACCTGTGAGCCTATACTTAATGAGTACTGTCATGTAAACTCTTGCAGGATACTGTACTTCCCACCACGGCTTTGGAAACCCACCCCGATTGACTTTGATGGAACAAAGGCCATAGGACAGTCTTTTTGTTCTTTAGTATAGTTTTACTTCTTGATTTCCTCACTCTTTGGACTCTAAAATTTTGACTGTATGAGAATCCAATGAATTAGGCATCTTGCAAAATAGAGCTGCAGCAGGAAAGCTTAAATCAGGGACCACATCGTGTGCTTAAAGTCACATTTCTCATAGCTGAAAATAAGTGCAGTTTGCATCTAATAATTGTAAAAACCCTATTGTATGTAACTTTTTTTTGTCCTGGAAAGAATAACAGATACCAGCAGAAATAACTGTTTTGTTTGTTTTTGTTTGTGTTTGCTTGTTTGTTTTTCCTAATTGCCTTCACTATTCTTCATTTCCCTGCATTTCCTCACTTCCTAAAAGGGAGAAGTCTGTATGAAAGAAGATGACTCATGATCCTCCTGCCTCCACTTCCTTCATCAAATCCTTCCAGAGTGCTTCACCTGGTGGGAGCAGGAGAGAGGGGAAGAGTAACAAAAGAGAAGTCTTGACTGGGGGGAGGGGCATTTGGGGTTAGGGAGAAACCTGGCTCCAAGGAAACTCCCAGGAATCCATAAGGATGACCACAGCTAAGACTCCTATCAACAGCAGAGAGGGTGCCTGAACTGGCCATCTCCTGTAATCAGATTGTCATTAGAGATAGTCTATCCAGTAACTGATGGAAGCAGATGCAGAGATCCACAGCCAAGCACTGGGCTGAGCTGCAGAAGTTTGACTGAAGAAATTTAGGAGGGCTTGTACCAGCAAGGAAGGCAAAGGTCATGACTGGGAATCCGCATAGATAGCTGACCTGAGCTCCTAGAAGCTCATGAACTCTGGATCAACAGTTAGAGAACCTGCATGGAACTGACCTAGGCTCTCTGTGACAGTTGTGTAGCTAGGTCTCTTTGTAAGGCTCCTACCAGTGAGATCAGAACGTGTCCCTGGTACTTAGATGGCTTTTTGAAAACCTGTTCCTAATGCTGGATTAACTTGCCTAGCCCTGACACAAGGGAGGAGCTCCGTTATGCCTCAACTTGATATGCTATGCTTTGCTCAAGCCCATGGAAGGCCTGTCCCTTTCTGAATGGAGACTGGATGGGAGGTGGGGGTATGGGTGGGATGGGAGCAACAAGGGACAGCAGGAGAGGATGGAGGGGAAACCGTGGTCGGTACATAAAATAAATTAAAAAATGATATTAAGAGGAAAAAGAAAAAGATGACTCCAAGGCTTTTGCACTAAGAATGTCCAATAACTTAAAAAACAAAAGGCAAAAAAAAAAAACAAAAAAACAAAAAACCTCACACCTTGCCTTGATCAAGTCAGCCTGCAGTAAAATGTTTTCTACTTAGGATAGTCATCTTTGTCAACACTAGTTCCTAGAGAAAATATTTACCTTTCAAAATTCCATTAAAAGAAAGAAAATCACTAGTGACCAGAGAAACTTGTCAGTGCTCAAGTGTGGGTTCTGGCATAGTTCACCTTGACAGGATGCACACAGCTCCATATAAATTGCCTCTTGCTGTATAGTGCATGGCCCTGTAGAAATTAAGGAAGTCTCTAATAGTGTAAAGCACTAGTTTTTATGTTCAATAGCCCAGTGATTAAACCCTCCCGATTCAGTGAATTTCACTTATTTGGTAGATAATTTCAGCAATACTGGATTTTTTTTTTCCTCTTAAACCAGAAAAACACAAAGGTGTGAGAAAGCAGTGTTTCTGCCGTCGCATGAACTTCTCAGTGTTAACATTTTGGCATGAAAAGCAGAGTCTACTACTGTACAATGTACTCACAATTAAATTGATCAAATCTCAAGCCGGATTTGTTCAAATAATATTTTCACTGAAAATTCCACTTCTTGTTGCCTGGGGATGGGAGGAATATGAGGTGTGCTATAAACAGACTATTTTATTTTCAGCAACCTTGCTTCTAACAGGTGTCACTGTGCTCCTAGGTTGCCAAAGAACAAGTAGAAGTATAATTAAATAATTCACTGCTCTAAATATTTGCAGAGAAACACTGCAATTGTTGGCTTATGTTTTGTTTCAATATAAGGCTTCTATAGTTTGATCCATGTAGGGTGAAAACATGTCATTGGAAAGCAGACAGCCTCTGCCATAAAGGTGGGGTGAGACTGTCTTACACATGTGTTAGTGTGGATCTTTGCACCCTGAGAAAGAATGCATGCATAGGGAAGCAAGAACAAAAGGAAAAGTTTCTTATGCCTCTGTGGCTTTTCTTTCCTTTACATCATTTGTAGCTGAAGTTCTCCTGGTCTGTCCTGGCTCCTGTGGCCCCGGGGTCCCGCAGCTGCTCAGACCCAGGTAAACACACAGAGGTTTATATTAAAAACTGCTTGGCCATTATCTCAGGCTTACTACTGACTAGCTATTACACTTAAACTCAGGCCATTTCTGTTAATCTATATGTCATCACATTTTCTGTGGCTTTTCCTGTGTGCCATTACATGCTGCTGCTCCCTGGATAGTGGGCTGGCATTTCCTCACTCAGCCTTCCTCCTCCCAGAATTCTCTCTCTCTCTCTCTCTCTCTCTCTCTCTCTCTCTCTCTCTCTCTCTCTCTCTCTTTCTCTCTCTCTCTCTCACACACACACACATACACACATATACATGAATGAATAAATATAAAATATATGTCTCATATATTATTACATATAACATATATATGACAAGATCTTGCTATGACTAGCCTATTATTTTTTATGTAGCTCAGGTTGGCCTTGAAATCAAAGCCAATACTCCTGACTCAGCCTTCCCATGGCTGAGATTATAGATATACACAACTACACCAGCAGGAATATAGTTTTTTCATTGGATACTTTTGTATGTCTGTCATAAATGTTCCTGTGAGCTTAGTCTTGCATAACCATTTCATAACCATTATAAGTATACTTGGGATTAGCAAAGAGAGAAGTGGATGCAACTGGAATCCAGCTTGGTTATGCAATCCCTCTGAAAACCAGTTTTCTTAGAATTAGTTCTTATTAGGTACAGTTGAAATCCAAAATCTGTTGCTGGAGGGCTTCTCTCCAGGTTCCACCAAACCCCGCAGTCCCACAGTCCACGTATAAAATAATCACTCAGACACTTATATTACTTATAAACTGTATGGCCGTGGCAGGCTTCTTGCTAACTGTTCTTTTATCTTAAATTAACCCATTTTTATAAATCTATACCTTATCATGTGGCTGATGGCTTACCTGCGTCTTTACATGCTGCTTATCCTGGTGGTGGCTGCAGTGTCCCTAACAGATAACACATTATACAAATTATTTTATATTACATATGGAAAATTACCCTTATAAGCATAAAACAAAGTCCAATTATGCAGGAAGACATGTGTATAGAGAATAGGATAAACTATTCTCTAAAGGGATGTCTGTTAAGATGTTTAATGCTCCATTATACATTCTTAGCAACAATCTGTTGGCTATCTCATGTACTTGTCAAATGACACACCTGTAGAAACACCACACCTGTGGAAAACCAGGATGAAGCCTGGTTTGCAACTATCATGCTGATCTACTTTTCTGTAAAATGGATCATGACAGGTTACAGCATTTTCTTCCACTCCTGTGAGTCACAAGGACACTGACCAGCAAAGCTCCACTACTGTGTCTGTTATGGCATGGGCAACACATATCTTTGGAACAAAAATCCTCTGATTCATATTCTCTGATTCAATTGTCTCAGTTTAGTTCAAGCAGCCCAAAGTAAAAACACCTTGGGTCATCAGAACATGCCAGCCATTCATAGCTGTGGGTATTTACAAGGGGGACACCCAGGATTTGGCGTTCCTCCCCTCCTTAATTGGTCTGTTGCATTAGTCACCGTCTCTGTGTTCATTGGAAAATATTGTGTTTCTTCCCTCTTTTCTAGCAGTGTATAATCTCACCCCTATCCCTGGAAATGTGTTTTTTACACACTCTAGTACAAAGGGTTACTAAAGGAATCAGTGTGGTATAATCACACTGCCTGTAGCAGGATTGTCATTGTATGGACTAGTGGTCCAAGGCTCAGAGGCCTGGGCTCGACTCTATTCATGATGATTTGAATCTTTTTTCACTATAACTTTTGTTTTGATTCCAAGATAACTATATCTATTAAATCCCCAAAGAACCTCAGATAATTGGAACCACTTACCTACTTTAAATAAATACTGTCTTTTTATTTCTAAATTGTAGTGTGTAGACAAGTGAGAATAATTATGGGATATATATTATGGCAATGTTTGAATATGCTGTGTCCTTGAGGAATATAAAGTAGCTATTCACTGATCTAAGCACCCCTTTAACTGACTTTGGTTTTCTTTTTAGCTTTTTAAGAAGTTAACAAATCTTCTTCTGTTGTTTTCATATGTATGACAGGTGATTAATACACTTTCTTGTGAATGATGACTTCACTCCATCATTGATCACTTTATAATTTCATGTAATGTTTACAATCAATTGACTATGTGTGGGTCTCCCTATAAGTGAGTATTGTAATTAATATGTTATAATTTTGTTCTTGTGGTTCTGGTGAAGTGGTTCCTAAAAAAGGCTTTTTAGAGTGTTCTGTTTTCATTTCTATTGCTATGATAAAATATGACAAAAAAATCACCTTGGGGAGAAGGGGATTAAGTAAATTAAGCTGTAAAATTAAGTTTACAGCTCCAGATTAGAGCCCATTATTATGGGTAAGTCAAGGCAGGAACCACAAACAACTCATTATTTCAAATCAAGAGTGAAGAACAGAAAGAATGGATGCATGCATTCTCACTGGTTTGTTTGTACTCAGTTCAATTTCTTTGGTGTTATACAGCCCAGGTTCCCTGCCTAGGAATGTTTCACACACAGTATAATTGATATTTCTATATCAATTAGCTTAGTAAAATAACCCCACAGACATGACCAGCATCCAACAAATATGGACAATCCCAGTCCCTCACTGAGATTTCTTTCCAGGTGTTGTTACATAGGTTCAAGTTGACAATTAAAGCGAAAATCACGTTGCTATTACTTTTTGTAATAACCATGGCATAAAGCTTGAATCATTAGCTAACAAAAGTATTTTTAGATCCTTGCATACCACAATTTGAAAGAACATGGAACTCCAGCACTTCAATATGCCAACAGCCACATATTGTGGAACTGATGTATGAACTTTTGCAACTAACAATTTATTCCCATCTCCTCTAAAATATAAGGTTTTCTATTTCTCGTTGGAAACATAAGTGCTTCTGAAGTTGATAAAGGAGATTGGAGCATTTCAGGACAAGGGTGATACACTTGGTTCAATTTTCTTTTCAGAAGAAAGGACAGGTTGAGTGTGGGAACCTGTGCTTTGGTGATTGCAGACTTAGAGAAGTAGAAGAGATGCCCTAGAGCACACCTGGGACACGCTACAGTCTTTCTGGTACCAAACCAATTTTAATCACTCATTGTCTTTAAATAGGGTTTATCCCTGGGATCCAAGGGTAGTCATCAAATCAGGACTTGAAGTTTTTGTTTTTGTTTACCACATAGGAAAACTTGCTTTCAGACATTTTTGTTGTTGTTCTTGCTATTGTCTTTGCCTTTTCAGACTTCCATATATTAGCTCTGCACTAATAAGTGAACATTTATTATCTTCTATTAACCTATCAGGGTGAATGGAATAGTCATATTTTCTATTGCCCTTCTCTATTTTAGGGTATATTCAGAAGTTGGATCATTGTGATAGGTGGCCCTTAAATAACCCAGCTTGGCAAGCTGAGAAAAGTTTTTGGATATTTGCCACAATACAGAGTTTCCTTGAGTTGTGAACACATGACCTCAGCAAAATGTTGCTAGGAGTCCCAATGACACTAAAGCCAAGGCTATTCCAATTCAAGGAAATAAATGATATCATTCACAGAGCGGGACAAAAGAAAGTAAAACATCATGACACCTGAGTCTCTCAACAATTTCTGTGAACTAGATTTACTTATCTGATGAATTGAGACAATGATCCTTTGGAGTATCACTTTTCATGTGTTAACAATTCTACTTTAGTTTACTTGGTAAGGATTATGGGGAAAAACCTAGTAAAAGTATCATTTACAAGATGTAATTACACACAGAGTCACAAATACACATGAGTACACTTATATATGGTATTTATGTGTAATTTAATTTATTACATATAATTTATAATTTGTAAAATTATATGATCATTTTTCAGTTGTATTAAGTTGATTATATATTTATCATGCATATATATACATATGGATATTTATTCAGTATTATATATTACAATAACTGATGTTATTACTTATTTGAGATGGTAATTCATTTTACCATTAATGTTTATACAAAATACATTAAATATGGGCAACTACATATAACTAACACTATTAAATTCTATTTTAAATCTTTCTTCTTCTATAATTTGCATCTCAAAGTCAATAACTCTTTTCTCCTCCATAGCATACAATGTAAGTTTTCCTGCATCTAAGAGATTTAAAAAAAAATCCTAACTCTTATTATGTTTGGTTTCATATATCCTAACTGACATAAGTTATTCAATATTACTTTGCAATGTACATTTTGAGAAACTCTTTGAATGACTACCCGTGTGAGATCATTATGCTTCTTTACATTATCCTTCATTGTTCAAAACTTGTTTAAATAGCCTGAGTGTTGGTAGTATTTCTTCTTTGCTACAATAGCTAATCAATCTTCATCTCTAAGGAGTTTTTATAGAAAGTGAAGGTAGAAAAGATGAACTTTATGAGAACTAAAATTATGCCCATGGATGACAGACAGAAAATAGCCCTCGGGATTCCTAAGACTTAGAGAGATCCTGGTGTTAAGTCACAGCTGGCAGCAAAAGGCTCCTTGTTACATCTGTGCAGCTGTAAAATCACAGACACAGCAAAAAAAAAGTGTAAAATAAAGCAAAATAAATGAGCTTCCTTTAAGCACAATGCTAAATACTCTGTTTAATAACTTCTTGTCTCTTCATTGTTTCCATTCTATTTCCTTTTGCTGGATTATATTCACTTTCTAAATTTCCAATAGCCATCAAGCACAGCTCAGTTATCCTTTCCACTTAAAAGGCTTATCCATTAGTCACTGGTGCCTAAAATGCCTAATTAGCAAGAAAGAAAGCTGGGATGGGGGAAGACTAAGTAGAATCAGTTACACTGAAAATCCTGCTGGCTGAAAAGATCTGGATTATGTAATTGTAGTCTAGGGGAAATTTAAAATGCTTCTGGCTGGCATAAATGAATTTTAAAAATCAAGAATATATAATACATCTTTGAGAAGAAAATCACCAATTATCTAAAGCTGATAAACAAGAATTCTGTGCTCTTTGCCTTAAGCTTGGTATTTAGAATTTTCTCTTTCAACCGACCTTTCTTTAAAAAATCTCTCTTTAAAGAAAGGTTTATCTTCCATTCAAATATGCCAAAATATTTTATTTCATACACATGACATAAATAATAAGAAATTTCTTGATGTGAACATTATAGTCCAAGAAAAGAATTTTATTATCTTCCAGATTGACTTTACTCCCCTCCCTGAACACCCCTCTTTTCTCTCTCTGTCTCTCTCTGTCTCTCTCTGTCTCTCTCTGTCTCTCTCTGTCTCTCTCTCTCTCTCTCTCTCTTCCCTTGCTTCCTTACTCTCTCTCTTTCTTTACTCCTCCCTTCTCCAGTCCTACCCTATCTTTATTTCATTCTCCCTTTCTATAAATTAACTTGCTGTTTTGTAGAAAACCCAGGGTGAGAAATGTAAGGCATTCTTCTGCAGTTTTTATTCCTTAGCACATAGTTCCTGGAGCAGAAGAAGGAGAAGTTTTACAGTAAAAGAACTTTTGATGATCCTCTCCTAAGATGCTTAGCTGGAGGATAAATTCTAAATAAAACCTACAAGGAAAACATTTCTGGTTTATCTCTTTTTTTTTTTCATTTTTTCTTTATTAAGAATTTTTCTACTCACTCTACATACCACCCCCAGATCCCACCTCCTCCCTCCTCCCAGCCCCAGCCCTCCCTCCCAAGCCACCCCACATCCCCACATCCCCCCAATCGAGGTCTCCCATGGGGAGTCAGCAGAGCCAAGCACACTGAGCCTAGGCATGTCCAAGCCTCTTCCCACTGCACCAAGGCTGTGCAAGGAGTTACTCTGGTTTATCTCTTACTTCTACCAGTACTCATGAACACTGCCTTGGTAAACTGTTCAAAATATATTCCTCACTTTTGACATTCTGAATGTTGCATAGATGTCACTAATGAAGTTAATCTTTCCTATTAAATTTTTATTTTCTGAAAAATGGATTGTAAGATCCAGTATAAAATTATCAAATGATCAATAGCAAAATTCTGTGGTGAGATTAGAAAGAAGAACATGTGATATCATTTATATTATAAGATGATAGGCAGAATAAGGTGTGAAAGGGGAAGTAGACATTCGTGCCAGCGTACACACACACACACACACACACACACACACACACACACACACACAAATTACACACTGGAGAATAAAAAGCAGTACAAAGTAGAAAGCACTAAATAAAAAAATAGAATGTTTTGTGATAACTTACAAAAATAAATAAAAGAAGATAAATAAAGGACAATACACTCCAATAAAAATGGCTAATACCATTAAGCAAAAACAAATAGCAAATTCTGTTGGGAGTGTGGAGAAAGGAAATGTCTGCACACAATTTTTGAGAATGTCCATTGGTACGATAATTATGGAAAACATTGTGAAGGTACCTCAAAAAATAACATTAGAATTACTCTACGCTTCACTAATCATGGTCTTATATATACTAAAGTAATGAAGTCAGTAGTCAAAAAGTTATATTTATTGCAATGGTATTTATAGCAGATAAGAAATGGACACAAGCCAGGTGGGTGGCTTACACACAGCACTAGCATACTAAAAAGATTTATACATTAGGAATGCTTTCAAGGCTAGCCTTCACCAATGTAAGGGGCAAATAAAATAAATTAAAGGAAAAAAGGAAAAAGGAAAAAGAGACAACATAAGCACCCATCAACCAATAAGTGAAAATGAGTTGTTGGTGACCACAAGGAAATGAATGTCACTACTGCATCCTTAGAGGCATCATGTCCTGCTGGTTATTGTTAAGGTTCATAGGTGTAAGACTGGTAGTTGCTTCCTTACTTTAGAAGCTTGAATGGTACCTTTTGTAGCATGAAAACTTGTCCTCAGGGAGGAGGCCTTCATGTCAGGGCTTGAGACCTGCTGAACAAGAGGGAAATTATCCTTGATAAAAGCAACCTAGTCAAATATCCAGTATTAGCAAAATCATGGCTCTTGCAAGAGAACCTACAACTGCCACTTTACTAAGACAGTGTAATCCCTACCTATATTCTCAGTATTTGTTCTAATACACAAAGATAACTGCAGTTCTCAATCCTCATCAAGGAAAATTCTCTTTGTAACACATGGAGACCATTATAAAAAGCCACAAGCAATCAAAATGCAAAGTTGTGAATTTCAGTCACAATGCTATATGTATGTACACACACACACACACACATATATATATATATATATATATATATATATATATATATATATATATATCACATCCTCCACCAAAGACTCAAAGACTCAAGAATCATTATAGAACAGGGGCAGAAAGATTGTAAGTAATAGAGGAAAAGGGAGTTTGCTGTGAGACTATGTATTCTAGGAATGTCAGAAACTACACTAATGAAGTATCACCAATATGACTCCTTAAATATGTCCTGAAAATGGACAACATGAGTAGATGTGCTAACATGGAAGGGGGAAAGCTTAAGTAGCCCCATTCTAGGCAAAGAATTAGGTACAAATAAGGAATGGTGAGGGGGAGAAACAGTCTTTCCCACAGAACACAACAATTGGTTATAAAATACCAAATGGTCAACCCTGATACCATACAAGTTACATTATGCAGACTGAACAAGTTCTAGTTATGGATTTAGGCATATTATATGTAAAGAAAAAGTGGACATGAATTTGAAACCATGAATTTGAAAGAGACCAAGTGGGAAGTTTGGAGAAAAAAAAGCAAAGAGGAAAATTATGTGATTATGTTAAAAATCTAAAAAAATTAAAAATTTAAAAAATACATTCATAGATACAGTCAGATACATTTAATCAAACACACATGCACAATGGAATACAGTTTAGTCCCCCAAATAGAATGAAACCCTATTGTTTTCAATAAAATGAATGGGGCTGGAGTTATTATGCTAGTTGCTGTAATTCAGGCATAGGAAGACTAGGGAAACATAATCTCGTACAAATGTTGTGTATAAAAAAAGTTAACCTCATAGTTGAGCAAATGTCCTCATGGTATGATTGAGCATTTTGGGGGGTATATTCTTAAGAGTTATATTGCTGGGTCTTGAGGTAGATTGATTCTCAATTTTTTGAGAAACTGCCATACTGATTTCCAAAGTAGCTGTATAAGTTTGGACTCCCACCAAAAGTAGAGGGGTGTAACCCTTACTCCACATCCTCTCAAACATAAGTTGTCATGGGTGGTTTTGATCTTGGCCATTCTCACATGTGCAAGATGGTATCTCAGAGTTATTTTGATTTGTATATTCTTGATGTCTAAGGATATTGAGCAATTTTGTAGATGTCTTTTGGTCATTTCAGATTCTTCTGTTGAGAATTCACTGTTTAGATCTGTAGCCCATTTTTTTAAATTGGATTATTTGGTATTTTGATGTCTAGTTTCCTGAGTTCTTTATGTATTTTGGAGATCAGGCCTCTGTCAGATGCGGGGTTGGTGAAGGTCTTTTCCCATTCTGTGGGCTGCCGTTTTGTCTCATTGACCATGTCCTTTGACTTCCAGAAGCTTCTCAGTTTCAGGAGGTCCCATTTATTAATTGTTGCTCTCAGTGTCTGTGCTACTGGTGTTATATTTAGAAAGTGGTCTCTTGTGCCAGTGTGTTCAAGGTTCCTTCCCATTACCTCTTCTATCAGGTTCAGTGTAACTGGATTTATGTTGAGGTCTTTGATCCATTTGTACTTGCATTTTGTGCATGGCAATAGATATGGATTAATTTGCAATCTTTTACATTTTGACATCCAGTTATACCAGCACCATTTGTTGAAGATGTTTTCTTTTTCTAGTACAATTTTAGCTTCTTTGTCAAAAATCAGATGTTCATAGGTGTGTGGATTAATGTCAGGGTCTTCAATTTGATTCCATTAATGTATGTGTCAGTTTTTATGCCAATACCAAGCTGTTTTTATTATTACTATAGCTCTATAGTAGAGCTTGAAGTCAGGGATGGTGATGCCTCCAGAAGTTCCTTTATTGTACAGGATTGTTTTGGCTATCCTAGGTTTTTGTTTTTCCATATGAAGTTGAGTATTGTTCTTTTGATGTCTGTGAAGAATTGTGTTTGGATTTTGATCGGGATTGCATTGAATCTGTAGATTACTTTTGGTAAGATTACTGTTTTTACTATGTTGAACATGCCTATCCAAGAACATAGGAGCTCTTTCCATTTTCTGTTATCTTTTTCAATGTCTTTCTTCAAAGACTTAAAATTCTTGTCATGTAGGTCTTTCACTTGTTTGGTTAGAGTTACCCCAATATTTTTTATGTTATTTGTGGCTATTGTAAAGGGTGATGTTTCTCTGATTTCTTTCTCAGACTGTTTATCATTTGTATATAGGAGGGCTACTGATTTTTTGAGTTAATCTTGTATTCTGCCATATTATTGAAAGTATTTATCAGTTGTAGAAATTCCCTGGTAGAATTTTTGGAGTCACTTATGTATACTATAATATCATCTGCAAATAGTTAAAGTTTGATTTCTTCCATTCATAATAGCAAGAAAGTGGAAACAACCTAAATGCCCCTCAACTGAAGAATAGATAAAGAAAGCATGGTACATTTACACAATGGAGTATTACTCAATGGCACAAAAAACAATGACATCATGAAATTTGCAGGCAAGTGGATGAAACTAGTAAAAAAAAATCATCCTGAGTGAGGTAACCCAGACCCAGAAAGACAAACATAATATGTACTCACTCATAAGTGGATATTAGATGTAAAACAAAGGATAACCAAGCTAAAATCCACAATCACAGAGAAGTAACAAGGATGACCCTAAGAGGGACGTGGATAGATCACCCTAAAAATAGATATCTTGATAGAGGGTACCATTATGGGGTTAGGGAGAAACCTGATGCTAGGGCAATTTCCAGGAATCCACAAGGATGATGCCAGCTTGAACTTTTAGCAATAGTGGAGAAGGTGTCTGAACTGGCCTTCTCCTGTAGTCAGATTGGTGACTACCCTAATTGCCATCATGAACCTTCTTCCAGTAAACTGATGGAAGCAGATGCAGAGAACCACAGCTAATTACTGGACTGAGCTCTTGGAGTCCAGTTGAAGAGAGAGAACAGGGATTATATGAGCAAGGGGGGGGGGCCAAGATCACAGAGACAGCAGACCCAAGTTAGTGGGAGCTCAGGGACACTGGACTGACAGCTGTGGTACCTACATAGGACCAAACTAGAACCTCTGCATTTGGTGACCGTTGTGTGGATTGATCTGTTTGTGGAGCCCCTAGCAGTGGGACCAGGATGTATCCCTGGTGCATGAACTGGCTTTTGGGAGGAGTGGGTGAGGTTGGGGGGTGATGAAAAGGAGAGGAGAAGGAACTGTGGTTGGTATGTAAAATTATAATAATAATAATAATAAAAATTAACCTCAGAATAAAAGCAGAATGATGATTGTTAGGTGGTAGGAGGAGTCAGAGGAGGAAGGGATGGAGTGAGACAGACTAATAATTGGTAAGTTGTATTTAGATAGGCATAAGAACTGTGTCCTTCTGCATAACAGAATGAAGGATTGTGAATATTTCCTCCACAGAGATAACTATTTCAGGAGATAGGTTTAATCACATTTAAATATTATATAAGGCATATGTGTTGAAATATTTCACAGTGCATTATAAGTTATCATTCTTGTGATTTTATGCACCAGCTAAAATAAAATGTAATTTTTAACCAGTTTAGATAAAGGATCTTTGAAGGGAGGAACAAGAGCTGAGGAGGGGAAAAAAAGGGTGAAAACTGATAGAAAAAATAGATGTTGGAAAATAAACGCGTGTTGTCTTGTTATTCCTTCTGAGATAAAACTGTCCATCTTGGAGGAAAGCTCCGGAATTGGACTGTTAAAGGGAAGTAAAACAGCAGGATGCTCTAAGACAATAAGGAACATTCCACTCTGCAGGGGACCTTCTCAAGCTTAGAAAGCAGATTCTAAGCATCTAGAATCTTCCCTCCCTAAGCATTTAAATAGGGAGGACTTCTGAGAGACACTTTCAAACCAGTCAAGCAACCACAAAGAGACAGGCCAGCTGAGTGCCCTTGAAGATGCTCATATAAGCTGAGGTGCCTAGAAGTGGCTCTAGCCAGGCAGGACACGTAGAAGAAGCAGAGACCAGTCAACCTGCCTAGCAGAACTGGAAGCCAATCAAACTCCATGGAAGAGGCTCAGACAAACTGAGCAACCTGGAAATGACATTCACCCACGCATTGAGCTTCCTGCGGAATGTGTAATATATGTCAATTTGCAGGTTCATGAGCACTCTCTCATTTTAGAGTGGGATTTTGGTGATGCAGCTGTGTTTCAGTTATTTCTGATCCTATGAGGAACCCTTATCCATATTGTCTTGGAAGTAGCTGCAATAAAACTCATTAGGTTCCCCAGTTGGGTTTGGTGGTATCCTTATTTTGGTCTGTCATAGAGTCTCTCTTAGGCAAGTAGATGTTGTTCGTGTGTCCCCAGAAATAGTGTCACAATAAAAGAGGGAAATAGGAAGACAGAAAAACAGTGAAATGATGGTAATGAAAATAGGTTTAAATGTGACACAGATGGAAGCCATCTTATGAAATCTACTTCTTTTCATTTGGACTTCTATCAAAACTGAACAATTTGGTGTACTTGAGGTCATTTCACATAGGAAGAGTAACAAAACACAAACTGGCCTATTTATTTAGTGTATTGTGGCTTTCTTCCTTCTTTGCAGTGCATGAATTACAGAAATCACCAGTCCTAGCTTTGAAATATTGAAATACATGTTTTATGAAGATAATTACTCTGCTTTTACTTTTCTTGATTCCTGAGTCTTTCATTTGATAGTGTGGATTAAGCACCAAACATACAAAAATGATTTATGGATTCAAGGGTACCACCACTTGTAATGTTTAGCAATATCATCCAGACTGGGGGAAAAAAATAAAAAAAATGGTGGTTTAATTGGAATGTTTCCAGAAATTTAGCATGAACATGGAAGAGCACTTAATATTCCTTTCAGTTCCACAATTTCAGATTTTAAAAGGAAAAACCTCACTGGTTTAAATGATTAGTCAATTTTTTTTCATTAGAGCAAAACCTCTGCTATTAAAATGAAATTCATTTTGGTCAAAGAATAGCTGTCCATAAGCTTTGTGATATTAAAAATGACATGCAAGAGGAAACCAGGAGCAAAAGCAGCCCAGCCCATGGAAGAAACAGAGACCATTTATTTCAGTGGCAGTAACTGCAATCTAGGCTTAAATTATTTCATAAATGTAATATCAGATAACTGTAGAAAGGTTGAAACAAACCAAGTTCTAAATGATCAAAAAAGTGCTGCTCGGGTTTTGTGATTAGTTATAGGCCGTGTTTGTGGATCTTTTGTTATTATGTAATTAACCATTGCTAATGACTTAGAATCAATGTGGTTAATGGACCATTCTCTGAAAGTTTGCTTTCAATGCTGCAGAAAAAAATCCGAAGCCTCTGTGGTTAAAATAAAAACAATAACAATTAAGGCAAGAGCAATGAATGCATTTACAACAAGGCAAAGCCATCAAAGTATCTCTATTGTGAGTTCAGAAGGAGCCCTGTTCTCTGTCTGGATGTTGCCTCTGACAAGGACTGAGGGGATACAGCCCCTCACACACACATATTGAAGGCTTTAATTTATTCAACTGTAGTTCTTCCAACATCACCAATTTGCAAAATATGCCTAGACTGAGCCCTTAGGAGCACTTCCAAAGGACAACATGCCATTTTCCTCTTTGCTAAATCTGTTTCTCTCTTACTGAATTTACACAATACACCTAGTCCCTCTGGCCTCAGGACAGCATTAAAAAAGGAAGAAAGAAAGATAATGAAAAAATACGCCATTAAAAAGAATTCCAGCAATTCTATCTGGGCACTGGAAAATGTTAAAATGGTAAATAATACATACAAACACAAGTGCCAGTTGTCACCAGGAAAAATGTATTTGTAGATCCAGATGAACTCCATGTGGTCAAGTATGGAAGAGTGTCACATGGAACAGACTTGTATCTGCCATCAGACTTGGTAAACAAAGGGAATCTCATTTCAAATTTGCCTTCCAGACACCTGGGTCCTCCATGAATCAGGATAACATGAGGGAGGATGATTGCCCAAATCTCATTGCTGACACTGGAACCATCTATCACAATCATACACCTGCCCACTCCCATGGGGCAGTGGGAAGACAGTTACCACACTTGGGGGTCACAGCCTATGCTACAAGCTAAGTTCAGTCATTGGTTCAAAATAAGCCAGCTGAAATAGTCAAAATAAAAGGGGAAATCAGAAAAATGAAGTTTATTCAGTGTTGTCAGATTGGAAAGAGGGATAAGGAGCTATCCAGTGATCTGTCCAAGTCAGTCACTGGGGTCCTGAAGTAATATTAAAGTTTAAACAGGAGGCCGTGGATTTGTACATCTAAATAGTCCCTTTAAGGGTATGGTCCTGCCTACCATTGACACTTCATTGTCTGGGCATCAGTATCATTCTGTAAGATATTCCCACAAGTCATTAGAACAGTATGAAATCTATTTCTTGGAGACAAGTTCCTCTTCTGACTGGATTCTTTTCCTTCCCTAAGCATTAAATTCGAGGGGGAGTTCCCATTTCTTTGGGATACATGTTTTCAATAGTCTCATAGTCAGACAAAGAAACCTGAATTTCTCTTTAGAATAGCTTCACTCATCATAGGCCATTATAAGATGGGGTAACAGAAACATCATGAAAAGTGTAGCTGAAAGTTTTCCTGTGTCCCACCTGGCCCGCAGTCAGGACAAATCTCTCTCACCTGCCAGTCCTGCAGCTGCTAGGACCCAAATAAATACACACAGATTTATATTATTAACAAACTGTATGGCCATTAGCTTATTACTGACTAGCTCTTACACTTAAATTAATCCATACTTCTTATTTATGTTTAGCCACATGGCTTGGTAACTTTTCTCAGTTCTGCCTTCACATATTGCTTCCTCTATGTCTGTCTAGTGACTCCTGACTCAGCCTTCCTCTTCCTAGAATTCACCTTGTCTCCTTATCCTGCCTATACTTCCTGCCTGGCTACTGGCCAACCATTTTATTTATCAACCAATCCGAGCAACACATTTACAGCATGCAGGGTGACATCACCCATCAGAAAAGCAAGAGGGAATTTCTGGGTTCCTCTCTCTTCTAATCCCCTCAGTTATGTAAGAAAGGAGTTTGTATATGTTCGTTGACCAGTAGCCCATTTTATTGAGTCCCACACTAATAGCTTTCTCTTGTCTCTAAATGTATTATTGAGACAATGTGCAAAGGAACCTGAGGCGAACTTCTGGTTTGAGTAAATTATACTGCTCTTTTATAAACACATGAAAAATGAGGTAATCCATCGCTCAGGAATGCTGTCCAGAACCATAGCATACTCTTTCTTTATTGCTGTTTTATTTCCAGGAGGATCTCTGAATTTTGGCTTTATGAATTCTACATTTAGAACATGCATAATGTAGTTCTGCAGTGAGGTCCCAGATGCTTATGGACACTCACTGGATAGCGGGAACTTGTGGGGTGAGTAGTCATCCATTCAAAGTAGACACCTTATAGGAAATAGGGCACAGTGACAGAGAGAAAAGCATGTGTAAATGAATGCAGTGAGGGATGGCTGTCTACCTGTAGGGAGAGCTCAGGAGAAGCCTTCCTCTCTAACACCTTCATCTTGCACCAAGGAAATTGATAGTTGTTGGAAGCAGCCTGTCTGCAGAGCTAAGCCTAACAAAGTATCATTCTCTGCAGTGTCTACTGTGCAAACTATACAAGTACAACAATTCCCTCATTATCTTGGAAGCATTGGCTAGAAACTGTGTGAACATCTAGTGTGGCGAGAAAGTGGTCAGGATGAATTGTCCCTTATGGGGACTCTGAGAAAAACACTGTAAAAAGGGATGTCTGTGTTCCTGGGTAAAGATTTTACAAAGCAAGGTATTTTGATACAGGTACATATGAATGACTTTAGACATATTCCAAAGTCTGCATGTATATGGTTTTAGTCCACAAAGGAGGCAAATAGGGCAGTGTTTTAGCAATGTCAAAAGGAAATAAGGCCAATGTGAGTAGTACGGTAAAAAAGGGGAAGTTATGAACTATTTGCTGTGAATTCACTATGAGTTTATCCTTCCTGACAGCTCCTTTAGTCTAAGACTATGAAATAACCTTTAAGTTTGGAAGAAGTTTAGTATTTTCCTCCCTGTGCCACCCCCACTGCCACTACTGCCTGCCTCTGACAGAGAAGTGCTTTGCTTTGCCAACATTATCTTTGCTGGTCTATTTTCTTGTCCCCTGTCCTGGATGTTCATTATCCTAAAACTATGTTGGCATGACTCATGGTACGAATCACTAATAAAAATGGAGAAGGAAACAGTTATGGGTGTTTCTTTTTGTTTATTGCTTTATTCCAACAACTCCAGAAAATTTTGAGTTTATAAAATTGTTCAGGGCCATATCTTACATAAATTGCTTGTGGCCATATCTGTCATATGTGACTTAGATGATGTCACATAGCTTGATATACATTCCTTTATTTAGTCCCACAGCAAAGGTAAATAGACAGCTTTTGAATTCAGACACAACTAGCTGACTAGCTGCCTTTTTCTTTCTTTTTGTGTGTCACATGATGTGGCTTTTCTAGTCTTCAGTTTCCTCGACTATAGCAGTTGCTTTAAGATAGTTAAATAAAATGATACATATAATATGTTAAATATTGGCCCAAAGTCATGTAAAACTCAAAATATTTATTCAAAATGAAGATAAAAATGTGATCTCGTCTCTGTCTTATAAGTGTGAATACTAAAGAAGTTCAGAAAGTGATAAAATTTGTTCAAGGTCACAAAACTGGCAGATATATTACTGGATTTTAAACCTAATCCCAAAACTTGACTCATTTCCCTGTGGTCTCTTGTCCTTTACAGCATATCAAACTTCCACTCTATAATATGCAGTTGCCATGACATTATGAGAGAAATAATCATTAATATCTGTAGGATGCACATACCCATGCCTAATCTTCCTAACTGCTTTGGCCCCTTTTGTTGAAGTACACACTGTGCTTTCATTTGTTACTGCAACTGTAACTTAGAAGAAGTCTCTAAAATCATGTTTTACTGCACATCATGTATTTTCTCTTTAGGACACTGTAGACTCTACCTGTGAATGTGAATTGATTAGAGGCTAAACACACCCTTAAATAGCACTGGGTTTCATTTTAAGCTTTGTGGCTTCTATGGAAATATTTTTCATTTTTACACCATGTAAATTGACTTCTTTTATTTTACACCAATAAATTGATTAACTTGATTTCTTCATGAATTCATTTGACAGCATAACCTAGGAGTATGTACAATTATTAAATACTCTGTTAAGAAAAGCTAGATAGCTATTCAAATTAGATGAAAAAATGTAAATATAGTCTATTGTTAGATACTGACACCATGAAATTTCTAGCAATATTGTCAACAGTGAATTTAAGGGAGACAACTGAGTGTAAAAAGCACAAGTGTGCAACTGCCCCCCCCCCCAAAGCAACTGCAGAGATCTCAGCATAGGAGACAAAGGAAACTAGTGGAGTTGCTTCATTCTTAAGGGATAGTGAGTTAAGGGCTCTGGTCCAAAACTATAACAATAGCACTTCTATTATTTTATATATTTTTTCTGTAACAAAGTATCTATGAAAAAGTATGACTTTGTATAACATCACATGATCATCAATCAGCTAGTTGGAGTTAGAGTCTTTTTTAATATATTCAATAGAAATCCACTGTGGACAAAAGCTCCTCCAGCATTGGTATTTATATTTCTTGGCCGTTGCCAGTGGTAAGAGCAGGAGCAGACAGCTGGGACCATTAGAAGGCTGTGCCCTCTGGAGTCATAGCTCTCCTGCAGGCCTCGGGCACTGGAACCTTTATCCCGAAAAGTGTTCTAGTCTTGTGTTGGTCTAGAGAGTCTTGTATCGATAGAGACTGTCTTTGTAACCTCAGGGCAGGTGTGTCAGGATTCCTGAGCTTGACAGAAGGCATTGCCACAGATTCTGGGCTTGGAGAGTCTGATACCCTTTTACTTGAGAGTTATATGGAGGTTTTCCAGGGACTAGAGCCTGTGGTTTCTTTTCTCTGGCTCTTTCCAGCCTTCCATCCTTCCTTTTCAGCTCAGCCTCTCTCCTGGATTCTCTCTGTTTTGGCAGATTCCATTGTTTTTTGCCTGAGTGTTCTCCTGAACTAGTAGCTGCTTCTTGTTACTGAGGCCAGTGTCAAGGTTGCTACCACCAGGGCAGCAGTTTCTGCTTCTGCTGATCATTGTGCCATTATCATAGCTGCTTTGAAGCTCCTCTGATTATACTATTGATGCTGGCAAGGCATTTTAGCAACCATGAAGTTACCAGTTGTCTGGTCCCTGGATTATGCAGTTTATCCCAGCCTCTCCACTGTCACTGCTGTTCCATTCCCCAGGGTCACTGGCATCACTTCTTCTTTGTTAACAAATGTGCCATCTTTAATAATGATGGGTGTCAAAATTAGGAAGGATACCACCAAAGTCCTAATGTTTGAAGCGCCAGAAGCGGCAGCACAAAAAGATGTCTGTGGTAGTTTGCCTGAGATGTTCTACATTAAGTCTTTGGCATTTGAATGCTTGGTCCTCGGTTTGTCCATGTTTGTAAATGATAATGAGGTGTGGTCTTGCTGGAGAAGTATGTCTCTAAGGGCAGGCTTTGGGGTTTTAAAAGACTCCCAGCAATTCTGAGTGTGCTCTCTGCATGTCTCTCTTTATGATTGGAGCTGTAAACTCTCCGTTGCTGCTCCTGCTGCCTGCCCACTGCTAAGTCATCTTTACCATCACAGACTTTAGCCCTTTCTACTTTAACACTTCTTTCTATTATTTGTTTGGATCATGATGTTTTAATCACAGAAATAGAAAAAAAAATACCAAATGCATTTTCTATATCAGCTAGCTTACCTATGAGCCAGTCTACTTTCAAGAGAAGCGATTTTTGTAGCAACCATAGCAGACCTTCATGAAGGTTAAGGTTAAATATTGTATTAAAACATTTATGATTCCATCTCTTATTTACAAGTAACAACAGTTTACCCACTGGCACTCTAGGAAAATTTTTCTTTCTGGTTGGGTTGGAAAAGGCTACAGGATAATCTACTGTATGTTGAAGCTTATCATTGTATCACAATCTGTACACTGAATCAGTCAAGGATGGGGGGGGTTTCTCACCTTTAGGAACCTGAGTTGTGTTGCACCTTCACTCACTAGTCACATAGTTTCTTCCAGGTGTCATCTGTTGAGTGTTCAGAGTGCCTGCTGCTGGCCAAAAGGTGGTCCTGCTTGTCATTTGATAACCACCTTATACTCAAGGCAACCAGACACCAAAGAAAAGTCCAAGTCTTAAGTTAAGGAGTGTTGCTGGAGGGTTTCTCTCCAGGTTCCACCAAACCCCGCAGTCCCACAATCCACGTATAAAATAATCACTCAGATGTTTATATTACTTATAAACTGTATGGCCATGGCAGGCCTCTTGCTAACTGTTCTTATATCTTAAATTAACCCATTTCTATAAATCTATACCTTGCCACATGGCTGGTGGCTTACCGGCATCTTTACATGTTGCTTGTCCTGGCGGTGGCTACAGTATCTCTCCCCCCTTCTTCCTGTCTCCCCAATTCTCCTCTCTCCTTGTCCCGCCTATACTTCCTGTCTGGTCACTGGCCATCAGTGTTTTATTTATATAGAGCAATATCCACAGCAAATGAGTCAAGTCACTGCCATTGTCCTGTATTTTATACTTTTTCATAAGAAAATCAACATCAGCATGAGTGCTTACATAATAACTTGGTAATTAACATTTAGAGTAGTGATGTAAAAATTACATAGTAGTAGGATTTTAAACAATGCTCAACTCCTGGTGAGTGCTTGGGGAGAGATGAAACCTTTTTATTTGAAACATAAGAACAATTGTTTTGAGTGGTACGGTAATCTGCTGACATTTTTAATACTACCCTATAAATAAATTTTTTGAGTATCAACTTTAAGGTCATATACATATGTTTGGTCATATATATAGCCAAATATATATATATATATATATATATATATATATATATATATATATATATATATATATATATATATATATATAATGTTAAGTTCATGCCTTTAGATAAGTTAACAAAATAAAAACCAGATATTTATTTTAGTTACCTTTCTAAAAATTCCTAAAGAGAGTCTCATATGTGCCAAGTTGTTCTTAAATTAACTAAATAGTAAGAATACTGAATTCCTGAACCCCTGTTTCTGCTGATATAGTGTTTGCCCCAACATACCAGCCTTACAGATGTTTTGTTTTTTGAAAAATATGTGCTTTTTTTGTTTGTTTTCTTTTAAAATTTAAACATAGAACACAGGGTCTCATACATAAGGCAATTGCTCTGCAACTGGGCTATATCCACAGGTCCTTTAGTTGTTATAATGATAAACTAAAGCATTAAAGAAATATTAAATGTGGCTGGAGAAATAGGTCTGTAGTTAAAAGCACCAGGTGATCTTCTGAAGAACCTGGAATTTATCACCAGCACCCACATAGGAACACAGATGTCTGCATTCAAGTTACAGGGGAGCCAATGTACTTCCCATGTCTTCAAGGTGCCCTGAACATACATAGTACTTATAGGAAATACCCATACACAAAAAATATTAATAACAGTGAAGGAAACATTACCCATAAATCACTTAGATACTTTGTCTGTGTGTATATAGAAATCACCCTGTGTCTATGACTTTGCTTTTCATTGTTTCAGTTACTGTGATCAACTATGAACCAACTATACTGAAGGGAAAATTCTGGAAGTAATTCATAAGTGTTAAATTTCTCAATATTCTGAGAATCATACTGAGATTCACACTCAAGTCCAGTCCAGAGAAGCCACACTGTGTGCATTACCTCACCATCAGATACATATGGAGTTCAATACTATCTATGTTTTCACGTATCTAGAACACATTCTCAACATGGAAGACAATAATATTGCTGTAACTTTTTTTTTCTTTCTTCTTTATTTTTAGAAGGGAAATTAGTTTATTTAGGACAGACAGTGAGTTAAGCAGTATCAACAGTACTCCCCATGCCTAGTATTATTTTCTCTTTCACTTAAGGAAGTGTCTTAAAATATCAGTATAAATATAACACTGAAAGAAGATATTTAACATTGAAAGAAGATATTTTAAAGCAGTTCAAACTTCCTAAATGACGAAGAAGAGACAAAATCCAGTATATTAATATTAGTAATAATTAGCTTGTAATTCCCATCCTTTTATCTTACCATTGTGTCTAGACCAAGTGAGGGAGGGCATAGGGCATTTAAAACAGGGAGAGAGAAAGAAGATAAATGCAGAATAAAGGGGAGAGTAAAACAAAGTAAGGATGTCTGATAAGTCGTAAGAAATCACACCATTAGCTATCAACATAAAATATCTATAGTACATGTAAGTCAGTTCAAAACATGTATTAAACTATTTGAATTTCCCCTCTAATGCATCCTCTGAGAGCCAAAGACTATCTAACAAAACTCCCAATAACAGGCATAAGAACCTCTTCTGAGTTGTTGGTCAGGGTTGTGTCCAAGGCATTCTTCAAATGTTTCTAGTTCTTACTATTTCTCTTCATTTCCTCTGAGAGGTTGAAGTTCTTATTGCAGAAGACACTGTATACTCACACTTCCAACACAAAGCATGGAGGACCTTGACCTGGAACTGACATGAAAGGCTCCTCTTTGAGGACTATCATTGATGAAACCAGAAGACATTGTGCAAGTTTCCAAAAACAGAAGCAAGAAACAGTCCTGTCTATGAACCATATCAATGCCCAGTGATGCCTATGAGCCACATCAATAAGTAGTATGGTAACATAAACCTAAGGATGCAGGAGTGATATGCATACATACATTGGTGATAACTAACTCTAACTGAACTTGAGATCCTCTTAACAAAAGAGAAATCTTGCCTGGTATGGGAAACCCAACCAACTCCCCAGGGATAGTGGGATCATGAATCTGGGAGAAAAACTTAAAATGGACACTTTATTAAACCAGTATAATCCCTAAGTACATTCTAAATATTTGTCCTTACAACTTCAGATAAGTATAGTACACATCCCTCATCATGGAAACTTCTCTTTGCATCAGAAGGAGATAATTACAAAGACCCACAACAATCAAAGGACAGAGCTGTGCAGTCCAGTCTCAATGGATACATCTACAAAACAACTCCTGAACCTAAGGTTGCAGAAGAGGATGCAGAAAGATTATAAGAGCCCAAGGCAAAGCAAGTTTGCTGTGAAACTATGTCTCTTAGATTATCAGCTTCACCTATCAGATATCACCAATGTGACTGTCTAAACATGTTTTGAACAAGGACAATAAAAATAGACACATTAATTAGAATGGAGGAAATCCCATGAGTCTTCAACCCTACACAAAAGACTACAGAAAACTAAGTAATTCTAAAAAAAATAATTCTAAGTAATTCTAAAAAATTGTCTTCCCCAGGGAGAGCATACTGATTGGTTATCCAAATCTCAAATGTATGGGACAACAATGAAAATGCAACCACAGAATAGAAAGACATCAAGGTGGGGTATATAGAAGGGTTTGGGGGAGGAAACAGAAGGGGGAAATTATGTAATTATACTGTAATCTTTAAAATGTAATAAATTAAATCTTAAAAAAAATTGTACATGAAAACATATACCCTGTGGTGCTTGGGCAGATATTTTGCTAAGCAATAATGCAAGAACTAACAGTACTCAGGGAAGTCTTAATGGAAAAATGATGGTTTATTTCAGTTGTAAAGGAATGAGAAATAATTAAAATGTGGAACATCTTGTAAGAAGCAATATTAAAAGATCCTCCAGAAAAGGATGCAAAGAATATCATGTACCTCTCACAGATAAGTTGGAGAATGCCATGGTATATAAAATATAGTCTTGGGGGCACAAAGGTCCTTGTATTAACAGATAAGCACTAGGGAAACAGGAATCTTAGACATGCAGGGAAATCTCCTCAATGGAGGAAATAAAATAGCTGCACTCCACTCAGAAGTGGATGTTATCAAATACCCGATGCCCTTTTGCTATCTGTAGAGCCAGATCTCACCCAAATCTCCCAGGATGATCATCTTAGACTTTCCCTAGACCTTTATCTTTAGATCCCAATTAATAGAACCCACCTTAAGGGAAATAATTTGCGTAGATATCCTCTATGCTATCTCAGTCAGAGACCACACCATATCCTAGACTTTTAATCTATAGAACCTGTCTTCATGGTCACAATGTACTTTGTAAAGGAGTTTTTATGTAGTCACACCTTAAGCTTTATTGTGAACTTGGAATTGGAATGATTGCTGCCTGGAAATCTTTTTCCAAATTAAACTGTATTTAAATGTTTATAGTAAACCACCTGGCATCAGATTTTCTACAAAGTTTGATACAACCAGACTGACTAGGTTGGATTGAACCAAGTTTTCATTCTCACTTATTTGCAGTTCATTTTCTTCTCTGCTACAATGCTTGCAGGGACCCCACCCCCAACCCCACCCCTGAAATGTAGCTTGCTAATTACTTCCAAGAGAAAATTCTCCAGGTTATATAAAGTTTGTAACAATTTTTTTTGTCTGTTTTTTAGGTTTTTTTTTAAGATATCATTTGTTAGATGTCATCAAATACATTTCAAGTAGAGACAAGTTTGTTTTGTACTAATTATATTAAGTATGTTGCCTTGCTCTACAACCCAGATCTCTAGGAATTGCTTTTAGTTCCTTACAAAAGAATGCATTTCTCTACTCCTGAAGTTTCTACAACCTTAGTGCATAAGCAACAAACACCAGGGCCCATCTCGGTATTGAATACATGGGCTTTGGAAGCAAGGGTAAAAACTATAATCCTCAGACCCATAATTCTTTCTGTATCATATCTAGTGTGTCCCTTCTTCTCTAACATAGTGGCATTCCATCTTCTCCAGCATCTAAGAAATCATGACAATCTAATTCAGCTTGTAAATAGAATAAAATCTCAGACCTTGGAAGGTTCTGGAAATTAAATGACCTTCAAGTTAATAAATATCTAAAGTGCCTTTATGAACTACTGTTACAAGATTTGGAAATAAGGTATTTAAATAGGAAAAAAATCTCTGTTCTCATCTGAATTATATACTAATGGTATCAGATGACATGTTATTGATTATTTAGATTAGTGTTCTGAAGTAAAGACAGAGGGTCATGTGTCATCCTAGCCACCTCAGAATACTATAATCAAATACAATAGATTGGATGCTTATAAACAAAAAGCATGTTATTCTATTTTAGAAGGCTGGAAAGACCTGGGATCAAGTCACTGTTAGATTTGGTGTCTGGTAGAGGCCCATTCCCTGAGCTATGGATAGCCATCTTTTCATTGTGTCCTCACTAGGCAGAAGAGATGAGGGTGTTACCTATATTTATCAAGGACACTAACACATGAATGATATGCCTTCATTAACTGATCATTTCCCGGAGGTATTACCACCAGATACCACCACAAAGAAGTTGAGAAGGGGTGAGAGGTAGTCCAGCTACAATATATTAGTTTGGAAAGACATAATCATTCTTGTCTTGACATTGAGAATGTCAAGGTCATGACAGAGGAATAGAACTTGAAGTTGAAATAGGATTGTTCAAAAATGTATCTGTGGACAAAATCTGGAAGGTCATTGGGTAGATTTCCATTTTAAAGTAAGCATATTCTTTGTCATGCAGTATGTAAAATATTGTGAGAACCTGTGTCAATACAAACTCCTGAGAATGAACATTCAAGAGCAATTGTGATCATAATTTCTAAAACTCAAGAATTGAAAAACAAGCTGTGGTACATTTATATGACAGATTATTATGCAATTTGAAATAAATGAGCTCTCAAGCTATGAAAAACATGAAGGAAGCAAGGTATTGGTAATGAAATAAAGTCAATACAAAAAAAGCAGCTTCATAATACAGAATTCCACTATTTGAACATCTTAGAAAAGTAAAGCTTGAGAAATTATGTACAGGAGTTCTCTAGGAGAAAGGAGGAACAAATCATTTGAGCACAGGACATTTTCAGGGCAGCCAAACTATTATGAATGAATAACAAATATGCATCATTACAGGTTTTCAAAATCCATAAATTTATGTGAATGAAATCTCCTGAAAAGAAGCTGTGTCTGCAAACTGATTGGCTGATTAGAATATCAGTGCTCTGAAGAGACTGGAATGTTGCAGATCCAGAGGCTAGTTACCTTATTTTGGGCTAAGTTCTGCCCAAACAGCCATTCCTTGTCTCTCTGCATAGAGATTAACATCTTAAGACCATACATAAAAGCATTTTAGGATGTATTAAATTGTCAGGCAACTAGTGCCTCCCAATTCAAAAGCTAAGAATCTCATCAGTATCATCTGAGGCCTATAGAAAATCTTCCTCCACCTTGATGTACATGCCCTTCTGCTGTACACATTTTAAATTTTCCTTGATTTATGAATGTTGCTGTTCTGTAAAACTATATAAATTCTGTGAAACTTCTTCCACATTGGAACTTGGAATTCGGGATAACTTAATCTGTGTTCTCAGGCCTTTGTCAGTTAAAATGGCTCCAAACTAAACTATCTCATTTTCCCTTTAAGGTGTTTTATGTGTTGACACTTATAAAGAGTAGCACTAATGTAAATACATAAATGTAGCTGGAGAATTTCTCTCTAGCTCCCACCAAGTCCCGCCAGTCCTGGAGTCCACTTATAAAATAAACACACAGACTCTTATATTGTTTAAACTGCTTGGCCATTAGCTCAGGCCTATCATTGTCTAGCTCTTACTCTTATATTTAGCCAATTTCTATTAATCTATACTTTGCCACATGGCTCGTGGCTTACTGGTACCTTACACTTTTCTTGCCCTGGCAGCAGCTCCAGGCAGTCTCTCCCTCCCTCTTCCTGTTCTCTCAATTCTCCTCTCTGTTAGTCCCGCCTATACTTCCTATCTGGCTACTGGCCCATCAGTGCTTATTTATACAGAGCGATATCCACGGCACTAAACAATGGGCTGTAGCCAATAATAGACTGATATTAATTCATCAGTTGCAACAAGGAACAGTGCAAACTTTAGTAATAGCAGACTAGAGAGATTGAAGAAGCATATAAGAATTCAGAGTACACCTCACTCTATTGTTACATAAATTTAAAACCACCACCCTCTAAAAGAAAGACAAAAACCAAGTGTGAAGATTCTGAACAAGAATCACCAACATGACCAGAGTGAGGAGATTAAATTGGAATGAGGACTGATAACAAATGAGATGAGACCAGCAATGGCCCCACATAACAGAGGTGAGTATGGAGCACTTGGCTTCTGGGAGTGAGGTGAGTCCGTGGTCTGAATGTGATTTCACAAATTCACTTGAAATTTGTGAAAACTCTAGCAGTAAGAAGTAGGCTTCTGAGCGTTAATTGGGTCATGAGTGATAGTTGACCTTATAAAAGATACGTTGGAAAGACTATTATTCCCCTCTATAAGAGTAAAGGCAACCAGAATTGATATTCATGAGGGGAGAGTCCTTACTGGGGGCTAAAAGGGCTAGCTCCATTTTCCTAGACTGCCTAGATTCCTTAACTGTAAGATATAAAATTCCAGTGGTTTTCCTCTTAAATTTACACATATATCTGCACTGAAACAAAGCAATTTCACTGGGAAGAAAAAAATTATAAAGAAAGAAAGACTTGAGGGCTGAAGAGATGGCTGAGTGGTAAAGAACCCTTAATGCTCTTGTAGAAGACTCAGGCTCAGTTTCCTGCATCTTCACATCAGCAGCTCAGGAACACCTGGCAACACCAGTTACAGTGGATCTGGCATGCTTTTCTGGCCTTTATGATACATAAATACATGCAGTGCATATACATACAGGCAGGCAAACACATACATGTAAAATAAACAAATAAATAAATATGTTTGAACAAGAGCTTCAGTTGAAGAAAATACAGGTAGCATGAATACATAACATTTCAAAGTTTTATGATGATGCAATAAGTGGAAGTATTAGATACAGGATGATACACAATTAAAAGTGGTTTCTGTTCTTGTGGTTCTTATTGGAGACAAGGAAGCTATTGCACAGAATTCACTTCATTAGTACACAATTGAAGATGTTTTGTGAAATAAAAGTACTGTTTTTTAAAGTAAAATTTGGAAAACCCTCTATATTCCTAACAATAAGAGAAGCTGAGACAGGGACCATAGTATAAGGTCAGCCTGGGCAACTGCATGGACAATTGTCTTAAAATTTAAAAGCACAAAACAATGGTAATATTGTAGCTGGACATTTTCTCTGTCCTGCCTGGTCCTGAGGTCCAGCAGCTGCTTATAAACTAATCACTCAAAGACTTAAAGTTAATTACACACTGTTTGGTCTCTGGCCCAGGCTTATTGCTATCTGACTATTACATCTTAAATTTACCCATTTCTATTAATCTATATTTTTGACATGTGGCCATGGCATTACCAGTCTGCTGGCTTCTTACTCTTCCAGCAGTTGCTGGTGTCTCTCTGACTCTGCTTTCTTCTGCTTGTCTCTCTGCTTGGATTACATACCTGGCTCCTTTCTGCCTTGCCATAGGCCATAGCAGCTTCTTTATTAACCAATGGTAGCAACACATATTCACAGCATAAAGAAAGACCATATAGCTCACTAGTGAAACATCTGCCTAGTATACATGAGGCTCTGAATTCAATACAAAGTGCACCAATTACAGGAAAGAGGGGGATACGAGAGAGAGAGAGAGAGAGAGAGAGAGAGAGAGAGAGAGAGAGAGAGAGAGAGAGAGAAAGGCCAGACAGAGAAAAAATGTGAGAAAGACTTCAACTCTGCTACTGAGACAACTGGATCAGTGAGGTGGATAACAAGCTATGGAAGAGAATGGAGGGTCAAACAAATACTAGAAAATTTCTGATTTTACACATATGGAGTTTAGCTGTTACCACCAGACCTTATTAACAACCAAAAGGCTCATAAAGACATACCAAGTTTTCATTGGTTTGCCCAGGGAATTAAGTTACAGTGTAAGCACTTCCTCCAAACTGAAGATAGAAGGAGGAAAAGACATGTAGTGCATTGGACTGGAACCCCACTCGTGGAAACTTCAGCAGGAACCATTTGGTATGAATATCTGAACTGTCATTCAATTGGTAGTTATTCTACATGAAAAGCTTGAGGGTTAGGACCTCCAAGGGGAGAACAGTATCTAGAAGGATCCTGTGAATTTTATCTCCCACACTTCTTAGCTGGGAGAGGAAGGGAATAATTGGAACATTTTGTTCAACAAATGTACCCTAAGAAAAGCTATTTTTACCATAATTTTCTCTACTGGGGCTTTATCAAAGCCTAGATCACCCAGTCAAGAGGAATATGCAATAACATCATCTTCCAGCCATTGTTCCCTGTTTAAGCAGTCTGGGGTGCTGACACTGTGAGGTTCACCATCTATAGACACTAACTCACAGAAGAATTAAGAATTGTTCTTGGGAGTCTAGACTGGTTCTCATTTCCCACCATATCGTTAGCAGTCCACTTACAGGTGTTTTGTCCTTCTGCCTGTTTACCATGTTTGGCTTTCAAGAAAAAAAAATATTACCTTGTATAACAAGAGGACCATGGTGATTTAAGAAGAAACAGCAAGCATCTAAACTGTAGTCATCTGATCATTCACATCAGAAAGTTTACATTTCCCCATAACACCAAGTACAGAGGATTGATGCCTTTAGCCAAATGCATGTATCCAAACACTGATCTATATTCATATGTATGATTAAAAAATTAAAAACAACACATTAGTAGTTTTTAAAAATTTGGTTGAGTTTTAAAATTTCTCTCTCTCTCTCTCTCTCTCTCTCTCTCTCTCTCTCTCTCTCTCTCTCTCTGTGTGTGTGTGTGTCTGTCTGTCTGTCTGTCTGTCACAGGACAATTTGTAGAAGTGGATTCTCTTCTTTCACTGTAAAGGTTCAAGAGATGGAACTCAGGTTTTCAGGCAAGCTGGCAAGTGTTTTCAGCTGAGACATCTTAGAAGCCATCAAACAGAACTTTTCAGGGTCTGTAGAGATGGTTAAAAAAAAGAAGTGTATGCTTTTCCAGAGAACATGGTGGTTCACAACATACTCCTAGCACCTCATAACTACTTGTAATTCCAGCTTCAGGAGATCAGACATGCCTTTCTGGCTTCTGAAGACACCAGGCATGCATGTGGTTCTCAGACAAACATGCAGGAGAAACACACACACACACACACACACACACACACACACACACACACACACCACACAACACACACACACAATTCAACAATAGTATTCTTAAGATAATAGTTCAAAGCAATGCATTTTGTGACTGTAACATAATGTGTATCACAATAATGATGCAATGGAATGGAAGGAGCTCTCAGGATTATTTTATTATTATTATATCAGATAACTGCACTGCCTGTAATAGTTCGGTGTCCCAGATACTTGCATTGCCTGTAATATTCCAGAGTATCCTATGAAAATGAATTTAGATTAATTGTAGGAGTTTATATCAAACTCCATGGATGCCTTAAAAAAATGAAGGAGACTTACATTTTGAATTGCAAGAGCTAATGGGTCTGGAGATTGTCATCCAAATAAAAATTAAATTTTTTAAGAGCAAAGTTAGATCCAATGTTGAAAAGATAGCATTGAGCCAAAAATATTGAAACAATAGGATAATCAGATCTCAAAAATCTCTTAAAGTCTTTTATTCCTTGTTCTCCCTCTCTGTTCTTGATCCAGCTGGGATCTCCCGCTTCCCCAAGCTCTCTTTCTCTTGACCCTTGCCCTTCATTACCCCCACTCACATCCATGTTGTTCATGTAGATCTCATCCATTTCTCTGTCATTGGGCAATCCCCTGTGTCTTTCTTGGGGTCCTGTTTTCTAGGTAGCCTCCCTGGAGTTGTGAGTAGCAGTCTAGTCATCTTTGTTTTACATCTAGTATCCTCCTATGAGTGAGAATATACCATGTTTGTCTTTCTGAGTCTGGGTTACCTCACTCAGGATGATTTTTTCTAGATCCATCCATTTGCCTGCATGAAAGACCATGATAAATTAAGACCACATGAGAATAGGAAGAAGCAAAGTGCTAGAGAGGCCCACAGAAATCCACAAAGATACCTCCACAACAGACTACTGGTAATGGTCAAGAGACAGCCAAACACTCTAATTGTTGTGCTTGAAACCCCATCCAATGACTGAGGGAACAGGATGCAGAGATCCACAGCCAGGCCCCAGGTGGAGCTCCAGGAGTCCAATTGATGAGAAAGAGGGGGGTTTGTATGAGCGAGAATTGTTGAGACCAAGGTCAGATAAAGCACAGGGTCAAATAGCCAAATGAATGGAAACACATGAACTATGAACCAATAGCTGAGGAGCCCCCAACTGGATCAGGCCTTCTGGATAAGTGAGATAGTTGATTAGCTTGATCTGTTTGGGAGGCATCCAGGCAGTGGGACCGGGTCCTGTACTCAGTGCATGAGTTGGCTGTTTGAAACCTGGGGCTTATACAGGGACACTTTACTCAGCCTGGGAGGAGGGGACTGGACCTGCCTGGACTGAATCTACCAGGTTGAACTCAATCCTCAGGGCAGTCTTTGCCCTGGAGGAGATGGGAATAGGGGCTGGACTGGGGGGATTGTAGCTAGAGTTTCCCTGCCTTGCCCACAGTCAAGACAAATCTCTCTCACCTGCCACTCCCACAGCCACTCAGACCCAACGAAGTAAACACAGAGACTTATATTGCTTACAAACTGTATGGCCGTGGCAGGCTTCTTGCTAACTGTTCTTATAGCTTAAATTAATCCATTTCCATAAATCTATACCTTGCCACATGGCTTGTGGCTTACTGGCATCTTCACATGCTGCTTGTCATGGCAGCAGATGTCAGTGACTCCTTCTGCCTTCCTGTTCTTTCTTTTCTCCTCTCTGTTAGTCCTGCCTATACTTCCTGCCTAGCCACTGGCCAATCAGGGTTTTATTTATTGACCAATCAGAGCAATTTGACATACCGACCATCCCACAACACTTCCCCTTTTCTTTTTTTTTTTTAAAGGAAAGTTTTAATTTTTACACATCTCCAAAGCCAGCTTGGTATATTTGGGAATTTGGGCGTAGCTTCTCTTACTACTTCCTGCTGGAGGGGGGTGCTGTATCTTATGGGGACACAAAGAAAATTTTAGAATTATGGAATAGTCCATGAGGGTGTATTGTCTGAGCCAGTTGCCTTGAAACGGTTCTGGATGTTGGATCATCTGGGCCATGGTGTCATCGGAGACCTTTCAGGGGGATGTTGGCTGGTCAAACCTGATGTATCTTAATCTGGTACAAATCCATAGCCTATGGCTTTCTGTGGAAACAAAAGCAGAGCCTCCTTTCCAAAGCAACATATCCTTACATCCAAATTTTGAAGTCAAGGTACCTTTAAAATATACATTTTGGCTTAACTCAACAGCTTTTGCAATCAAATGTTTTTCTTCAGTTACGAATATCAAAGAGAATACAATCCAGATTCTCTGTGTGGTAGCCATCTTTACATGGCTTATTTTTTATATTACCTTGAGCCTATTGCTTTAAACTGCAGCATTCTAAGACTGAAATGGCGCTGGCACTGTGGCTCCTGGCTCCGCCCACTTTAGCTTCCCAACATGGCGGTGGTACGTTTTCTGCCAGCTCTGGGAGTCATCAACTCTCAGAAATAGTGGGTCTATGCTTCTATCAAAGCAGCGTGTAGCCCAGAAACCTCTTTTTTTTTCATTTTGTACTAGCAAAGGCTAAATCCACAATGCAGCTTAATGTGCCAACTGCAGGTCAGGCACACAGGCCAGAAACCGGCCATAGTAGCTCACTAACTTGAGAGAAACAACTAGGAACTGTTTTTAGCTCCATTTTAGAATCTTTTTTCTCAGGGTTTAGGTGGAAACTCTTGCCAACATGTTGGGCACCATTTGTAGCTAGAGTTTTCCTGCTTTGCCCATAGTCAGGACAAATCTCTCTCACCTGCCAGTCCCACAGCCACTCAGATCCAACCAAGTAAACACAGAGACTTATAAGGCTTACAAACTGTATGGCCGTGGCAGGATTCTTGCTAACTGTTCTTATAGCTTAAATTAATCCATTTCCACGAATCTATACCTTGACACGTGGCTTGCAGCTTACCGGCATCTTCACATGCTGCTTGTCCTGGCAGCAGATGTCAGTGACTCCTTCTGCCTTCCTGTTCTTTCTTTTCTCCTCTCTGTTAGTCCTGCCTATACTTTCTGTCTAGCCACTGGCCAATCAGGGTTTTATTTATTGACCAATCAGAGCAATTTGACATACAGACCATCCCACAACAGGGGAAGGCGAGGGGGGTGAGGGAGGGGGAAGAACAAGGGAATCCGTGGCTGATATGTAAAATTAAATTATAAAATAAAAAAGTAAAAATAAATCTCTTAGAGTTATAAAAATAGTTCCAGCTGATAGAACTTGATAAAAATTGAAATTTATAGTTAAGGAAGGAAGGTTTCAACTTGATATGGATGAGGCTTATAAGATCTATTATAAAGAAGGGGAGAGTAGGAGAGGAGAGTCTATTTCTTATTTGGGTAGAGTATATGTTTTTATAGGTTATGAGTTTGATAGAGAATATACACATTTATTTTGTAACATGCAGTCATTAATAGATACCTGACAACACAGGGTAGGTTGTATTGGTGAAGTTTATCAATAGAGTCCAAATAAAAGAGTTTGGGTAAAGCTGAAACAGTAAGGTATGTAAAGAGGAAAAGGCTTTTAAATAGTACTAAAAAAGGAAAAGAGCAAGAATATTTGATCACAGATGACATGGGAGAGATTGAAACAAAGCAAGGCCCCTAATATCATCTGTTTCTGACTAATGTTACTGAGCATATTAATACCAACACAAAGAATCTTAGAGAGGAGATAGGGGTGAGGGCAGGGGATGGTCAGTCCTTTGTAGTTGTGTTGCTCTGGGATTCTTTTGGGACACTCACAGTATGGTGAAGACAGAGACATTGAGGATGACCTCTTGGATGATTATTATGGAACATAGTGGATGGTCAGTCTCATGGCTCAAGGCCAGGAATAGAAAAGAATATCTGACTGGAGGTAAGGATAATGGGGTTATTTTTGAAAGGATGGAACCTGGTTATTTGTAGTTAGCTTCCCACATAAACTTTACTTAGCCATAGGGTGCCCACTTTGAGCAATATTTCTAACTGTGTTGCTGTGGCTATCACTCTGTGTGCTGGGAATGTGTTGTTCTGATTAGTTGATAAAGAAACACTGATTGACCACTAGCCAGGCCAAATGTATAGGCAGGACAAGCAGAGGGGAAAATTCTGGGAAGAGGAAGCTGAGGAAGAGACACCAGCTTGTCTTCCAGGGACAGCATGTAATGGCACACAGGTAAAGTCATGGAATATGTAGCAACATATAGATTAACAGAAATGGGCTAAGCTTAATTGTAATATCTAGTCAGTAGTAAGCCTGAGCTAATGGTAGAGCAGTTTTAATTAGTATAAGCCTCTGTATTTACCTGGGAGGCTGTGGGAACCTGGGACCATGGAACCCAGGCAGGACCAGGAAAACTTCATCTACAAATGATGTAATGGAAAGGGAAGCCACAGAGGCATAAGGTACTTTTCCTCTTGTTCTTGCTGCCATATGCAAAGATTCTTACTAACACATGTGAAAGCAAATCTCACCCCACCTTTATGGCAGAGGCTATCTGTTTTCCAATGACATGTTTTCACTCTAAATGAGTGAAATTATAGAAGCCTTATATTGAAGCAAAAAATAAGCCAACAATTGAAGTGTTTCTCTGCAAATAAACTTTACCTTTCTTGTCTAAGTAAAAAGCTAAGGTCTTAACTAACAGAAAATGTATATGCAATAAGTACAATAGCTATATTCAAATATGTACAGGAAAGAATTACATTGCCAATGTCTAGTTCATTAGAATTCGACAAATTCTCAGAAAACACTTCATTATCTATCCTATCTTGGTGAGTGCAAAGTATTATTCCTATTTGACTTTCTATCCTAACTTGCTTTACCAACCTAAAACTATCTTTTTATGTCTCTCAACCTTAAAACACTTTATACCTCTTTAGTGAGTGTCTATTCTGAGTCTGGTAACAAAAAAGTATGACTATCTAGTCTTCAACTCCATCAGAAACCTGAGAAGGATATAATATTACCTACATAATTGGGAAGTGCAGAGCAAGCAACTTCTAAAAATAAGAAATGACAGAAACAGCTGGCTGCCTGGACAGTCATCCAAGGTTCCTCTGCAACATTGGGTCATCCATCTTCAGCCTACAGGCCTAGAATATCTGACAGACTTTTCTTTGAAGCAGGATTTTTTAAAGGACTGTCTGGCCTTGTCTAGGCAAGGTTTGGCAGTCACTTCCTTTTGTGTACTGTTTGTCCAAATTGTACAGCATAATGTCAGGAGTCAAGGCAAGTGCAATTTCTTACCCAGTGGCTAACTTTTAGCACAAAGAAAGTAAATCCCATATGGAGTTTCTTTGATGTCCATCATCCTCTCTGAAGTAGATTGGTTCTGCCAAGAGCAGATATGTCTCATTGTCATAAAAAAGTACTGTATGTTATTAAAAGGTCTTAATGCCATATTCTGTAGGTCTCTGAAATGTTTTAAAACCAACTGCCTATCTAAAATATATATCTGTTTGACCTTGCAACCGTACTTAATATGACTACAAGTTTGATTGTAATAGGTGACTAACTACTAACCTGCATTTCTTTATTATCCTGAATAGTTTGCAATAATAACTTTCAAGGACTAGACATTTACATTATATTGTTAAATGAGTTGTATAGGTATAATACCTTGAATAAGAGTAGAAATGTTTATACAGTATGTTCTAACAAAAATAACCTTAAATGTATATCAATATACAAAAACATTATCAATATAAAATATTTAAAACTAGTAGTTAATATTTTGGTTTAAAAGCAGATTCAATAACCTACCTTTTTATCCTATTTCTATACCCCCCTTTAACTTTTAGAACAAGAATCTAATTTTCTTTGTTGAGCTCTTTTCCTGACCATTATCAATAACAACTTGTAGCCAACCCCTCTAAATGATGACAAATTTATATAACCCCTTGATGACCAATAACCACCCACTCCATCTCTTGGCAATGTGGGTTGGGTGTTATGTTCTTAAAATGACTTCCTTCTATCTGGGGGTGACAGCAATTTAGGGGACCCTGAAAAAATTTGGGATAATTTTTAAGTCCTGGGAAGGTTAGCTATATCATTTGTTATTCAGTCCCTGTATAATGAAAAAGTTCAGGGCTTGTCTCAAGTCTGGACTAGAGTAGTCTCTGAGGCTGGACCATCTCAGCTAGTCACCTTGAAATTGTCCTGAGCAGTTTGTAGTCTAATGTCTATCTTTAGGTGGTATTCATCAGCTTAGTGGCATTACCATAGTCCAGATGGAATCATTGTTGTGTGGCGCCATCCTCTTTTTGGAGACCTCAAATGTTGCTGTTAGGTGTGGTCATGGTTCACTGCAGAAAACTTAAACATTTTAAATTTCATATGCAGTAGATCTCACGAGGTTAAATGACCATAATTTGTTAAATATATCTAGGGTTCAAAAACTTAATTTCTAGTTACCTGATAGAGATTCAAACCCAAAATCATGTACAAGAAGCTAGATGAAGCCTTTGTCTATAATTAATCAATACTCTATATGACCATTAATATCATGATAAAAGTTTAACATATATAAATATTAATCCTATAAATTTTGACATAATATTTATACCTTAAAAAGTTTTAAAGAGACAAAATAAACCAAAGAATCATGAGATCAGTAGCAATAGAATATTCCCTTAATTTTGGCTTTTCTTCTGTCCCATATCAGGTGGCTCTTCTGACATAAGACAGAAATTTTGCATTTTCCTTCTATCAAGTATGCTTGGGTTTAGAGAAGGAGAGAGCCATGCTCCAACTGCAAAGCCAGCTTTAAATTTCAGTTGGACTGGTACTACAAAACCAGAGTATAGCAAAAACAAACATTTGGGAAGATTTATAAAGTTTTATCCTTGTTTAAATTGTGATATACCAATAGGCCAATTTACTCTTTTTTTCTTGAAACCCTTTCTCTAGATGATTTGTCCTTTTTCTTCAGATGTGTCATTTGTCCAGTGGTCTTCAGATTCCTTAGCTGGATGGCTTCATTCTCATGAAAAGACAAAAACAAAACCCTCTCCCAATCTTAAATTAAGGGATCTTCACATTTGGCACATTACATCTGATCAATTGAAAAGGCATGTGTTAATGGTTTAAGTTAGTTTGATTGTAGTCATACTGGTTGATAAACTATCACTTCTTCTAATCAAAAGATCTCTCTTGTTCAAATCTAATCTTTATCTATTTTGATGGTATTCATATCTTTCTGTTCCTGTGGAAACAAAGGCAAAACCTCTTCCCCAACATAATACATATCCTGGTTTCCATTCTGAGGTCAATACATCTTTAAAGTACACAGGTTGATTTAATTCAGTAGTTTTTTCCATTAACCAATGTCTCTCTGCAGCTGTCATTCTTTTCTCATTAGCATTTAGAATTTTTAAAGTTAATAAAGCATTATAAAATCTATTTATGGGGGTCTTTATTATACCTTTCTGTTTATTAAGCGTATCTTTTAGAGTTTGATTAGCTCTTTCTATGGGTGTTTGCCCTGTAAGATTGTGTGATATATAGATCATATACTTTATGTTGTAATATGCAAAAAACTGTTTCATTAGAAACATATGCTGGAGTATTGTCAGACTTAACTTGTAACATGTATCCCCATGATAGCCATAACTTCTAACAAATGTGAAATTATAGAATCAGACTTCTCAGAATTCAAAGCTGTTGCCCATTGAAATCCTGATTATGTATCCATGGTATGGTGTATATATTTTAATTTTCCAAACTCTGCAAAATGAAACATGTCCATTTGCCAAATTTAATTTCTTTGAGTGCCCTTTGGGTTACTTCCTGCAAGTAGTGGAGTTTGGTTATATAAGGAACAAGTAGGACATTTTCTTATAATTTCTTTGGTTTGTTGCCAAGTGATGGAGAATTTTTTTTTGAAACCATTGCTGTTCACATGGTGGGTTTTCTAAATGAAATTCTGAGGCTTCTAACACATTTGCAACCAATAGTTGATCAATTTCATCATTACCTTGTGATAGAGAGCCTCGTAGACCCATATGGGATCTAATATGCGATTATATATGTGTATATGTATATATATGATTTGTATTTCTGATTATTTATTGTAAGTGAATTCTGTATTGTCTGGAATAAGTTCAGAAGTTTCAATATGAAAAATAACTCTTTCTGCATATTGAGAGTCAGTAACTATATTAAGAGGTTCTGGAAAATATAATAATACCATGAGAATACATTATAATTCTGACTTTTGAACAGAGCCTTAAGGGCTTTGAGCCACTTTAATAAAATCTCCTGATTTATAACCTGCCTTTTCTGATTTGTTGGCATCAGTATACAACGTAGGGGCTCCAGAAATTGGTTTTCCCCATACAAAGTGAGGAAGGATCCAATTAGTTCTCTTTATAAACTGAATTCTCTTGCTTTGGGGATATTTTTTGTTAATCTCCCCACCAAAAATACTACAAGATCTTTGCCAATGTTCATCTTCTGTCCATAAAGGGGAAATTTCAGCATTATTAAAAGATACTAAAATTTCTACTGGGTCTATTCCTGCTAATTGATGAAGTCTCAATTTTCCTTTTAGAATCAACTCAGAAATCTTTTCATCATAGGTCTTGAATTTTTTACTCAGTTTTTGTGGCAAAAATATCCACTGTAAGATGTCATCTTCTCTCTGCACTAAAATTCCTATAGGGGAATGCATAGAAGATAAAATTATCAGATAGAAATCAAGCTCTGGATCCAAATGATCCACATATGCATCTTGTAATTTCTTTTCTACTAAAGCTAATTTTCTCTCAGGCTCAGGTGATAATTTTCTTGGACTATTTAAGTCCTTGTTACTTTGTAAGTTTTGAAACAAATTATTCAGTTCTTGAATTGTTAATCCAATTGGGGGTCATAGCAAGGCAATATTTGAAAGTCATTAGGAGCCCACAATTAATCTCTCCTAATTTGTACCTTTTGGACTTGAATTTTTTGTAAACCTATTTTATATCCTATGTAATTAATAGACTCTCCTCTTTGTATTTTTTTCAGGAACAATTTGTAATCTCCAATAGGGCAAAATTTTCTTTACTTCTTCAAATATTTTCTTTAATGTATTTATATTGGAATCAGCTATTAAAATATAGTTTACATAGTGGTAAGTTATAGATTGAGGGAACTGTACATGAATTGCTACCAACAGCTGTCACACAAATTGTTAGCACAGGGTGGAACTGTTTAACATCATTTATGGGAGATCCGTCCATTGGTATCTTTCAACAGGCTGAGAATTATAAGTAGGCACTGTGAAGGCAAATTTTTCTCAATCCTGTTCATGTAAAAGTATAGTGAAGAAACAGTCTTTTAAATCAATAAGTATAATAGACCAACTTTTAGGTAAAAAAGAAGGCAAGGGAATTCCAGGCTGTAAAGATCCCATTGGCTGAATTACCTTATTCATAGCTCTCAGATCTGTTACCATTCTTGTTTCCAAATTTCTTTTTTTTATTAATTTTTTATTCATTTTACATACCAACCACAAATCCCCCTCTCATCCCTCCTCATGCTTCCCCCCTCCTTGTAGCTAGAGTTTTCCTGCCTTACCCACAATCAGGACAAATCTTTGTCACCTGCCAGTCCCACAGCTGCTCAGACCCAAACAAGAAAACACAGAGACTTATATTGCATACAAACTGTATGGCCGTGGCAGGCTTCTTGCTAATTGTTCTTATAGCTTAAATTAATCCATTTCCATAAAATCTATACCTTGTCACGTGGCTGGTGGCTTACCGGCGTCTTCATGTGCTTCTGGTCATGGCGGTGGCTGCAGTGTCTCTCTGCCTCAGCCTTCTGCTTCCCAGAATTCTCCTCTCTCCTTGTCCCACCTACTTCCTGCCTGGCCACTGGCCAATCAGTGTTTTATTTATTAACCAATCAGAGCAATACAGACATATAGACTGCCCCACAACATTTCCTCATGACTCACCCCCATCTTCTCCTCCAAAAGTCTAAGTCCTCCCATGGGGAGACAGCAAAGCCTGATATATTCAGTTGAGGTAGGCCTAGGGAGCCCACTCAAAGAGAGGGAAGAGGGACTATATGAGCAAGGGGAGTCAAAATCATGATGGGTAAATCTTCAGAGACAACTGAACCAAGTTCATAGGAACTCACAAACTTTAGACCAACAGTGGTGGAACCTGCATGGGCCCGGACTAGACCCTATGCATATGGGAGACCGTTGTGTAGCTATCTGTTTGAGGGATCCCTGGCAGTGGGATCAGGATCTATTCCTTGTGCATGAGCTGGCTTCTGGTGCCCATTACCTGTGGTTGGACACCTCGCTCCAGATTTCTTTTTAATAACAAATATAGGATAATTCCAAGAACTATTTGATTCCTCAATATGTTGAGCATTTAACTGCTCTTGTTTCAGCTATTTTAAGGGCTGAAATATCTCTGATGTTAAAGGCCATTGCTCTACCCAACCCATTCAGGCTTGTCTGTTAACCATTTTAAAGGTAGGACTGTTGCTACTTTGAAAACTTAGCAGCTGTTTTACCCTGTTTACTTACAACTTGAATAGTTGGGGACTGTTCTTTATAATACCTATTAATAGTTTTCCCTGAAACATACTTCAGTTTATAACTTACTTCTGAGATGGGAGGAATGTGAATCTGAGTATTCCATTGCTATAACTAATCATGCCCCCCCCCCCAAATTCATTGCTGTATTAGTCACATCGCTTTAATTTTCATCTCTGGTCCTTCTGATTCTATACATTTGAGTCATCTTGTGCTTTGTTTTACCTGAGATAAAGGTTCAATCCCTAAAAGCCAAATATTTACCTCCTGGAGAGGCCAATTTGAATGCCAAGATTCAGGTGCAATTATTGTTACATCTGCCCCTATGTCTATAAGACCTTCAATTTCAATGTCATTTATTCATACCTTTAGCTTTGATCTTTGATCATTTATAGAAGGCTGCCAAAATATTTGCTTTATGGTCTCTCCTGAAATTTTTTTGTTTTATTTTCTGAAGCTGGTCTATCATCCAGAGTAGTAGAGTTTTATTTTTCTTTAACAATAGGTATTAGGTCCTTTATTTTCTTTAGGAAGGAGTTTCCCCCATGGTGACAGGGAATGACAGAACCAAATATGACTGATGCAAATGTAAATTTATATCTGTCATACATTATGTATGTTTTACTTCTGTTTAGGATATTCTGTATATTGATATATATTTAAGATTATTGTTGTATTGCATATTGCACTATATATTCCTACCTCTGTTATAATATCTTGTGTATTGTCACAATTTTGAAGTCATCATTCTTTAATATATATTTGCTTATAGACTGTTTTCCTTGTTTACATGAAGCCTTAGTCCTTAGGTTATTTCGGTAGATAAGACTTATAGATTTATAGTCACCTATGCTTGTCATCTCTATAGTTACATTAGTTAGGTTATCCAGATTTATAGATACATAGATCAGATGGGCAGATAATCTTCAAACACTTCATAGACCTAGAGAATATGGTATTTAAATAACTTAGAATTCTGTTGACGTGAGACACATTTGCTCCTGGCAGCATCAATTTGATCCTGAGAGAATGTTGGGCTTCTAAGACATTTCCATTTGGAAGTTTGTCTTCTTGACAAGAAATGGCCTACTGGGCAAAGAACTGCCCTTGCCTCGACTGCTGACAGTATGAATGCTGTTCTTTCTGGACAAGCAGGACACAAGGAAAATGACTTCTAAACTCGGCCAAGACAAGGTAAGATGGTCTTTCAGAATTCCTGCTTCTGAAAATGGTCTGTCAGATACTCTAGGCCTGCAGCCAATTTGAATGCACTAACAATGTTGAGAAACATTAGGTGACTGTCCAGGCTGCCAGCTATCTCTGTCTACTGTTACAAGATTCCTGAAAGTTGCTTGCATCCATCTTCCATTTCTCAGGTACCATTATATTCCTTCTTAGGTCTTTGATGAGATTGAAGACTAGCAGTTATAGTTACAACTTAGTATATATCTATATCTATATCTATATCTATATCTATATCTATATATTCTTAGATAGAACAGTTCTTTAGGATAGGACCTTTTGGAATGATCTTTGTAACATAACATTTACCTATGCTCTAGACTTCTCTGGATTTTATTATGTGTTCCTTGATTGATATTATTTGCATTGATTGTAGTTTTAACTTTTCTAGGTCATTATCTCTCATTACTCCTGGACAATATTTGATAACCATTTCTTTGTATATAGTCTTGTATTAAGCTAGAACCTTCTTATTTAGACAAAAGGGGGAGATGTAGTGCATAGCCATTCCAGCTTTGATCTGGAAGTTCCAACCCCCATTGAGGCTTCGGTAACTGTCACGTCTACAGGGCAGGGCCAAAAGAGGGCCCTGAAGACCCGAGATCCAGATGCCCTGTGTTCTCTCTGTTCCTGGACCCTGGACAGTGGAGGTTGACTGAGAAGAGTTCTCCAGAAAACACCGCCGGTTTGCGACACACCTTCCCCATACCCCACGACCTACCTATCCCTTCATTTGTAAGTTATGCCACTAATAAACCTCTCTTTTAACTACATGGAGTGGCCTTAATAATTTCACCAAAAGGGGACCTTCAAGAGATCTCCCCAATACATTTCCCAATGTCTGATCTTCATTCATTGGTTCAATGTCGGCCTTTCCCTGATCTTTTGCATACTCCAGAAGGCCGAGGCCTATTTGGATTATACCTAGAAAAACATTGTTTCTAGGAATATCCTGTCTATAATACCTTTTAAGGTGACCTTTTTTTTGCCACAATTAAAACACCTGATATATTGATTTTTCTTCAAGCCTATGGAAATCACCTCTTCTATCCAAATACCATCATGTTTATAAGATTAAATGTTGACTGTATCTCAGACCCATTCCTCTGTGAATACTGATCTTGCCTTTAAAGTCCTATTTACCCTTTGGACTTGTGACTTAACATTTTCAAATGCTAAATATTCAATTATTATTTGTCTAGCTTCTGAATTTGGTATCATTCTACTTACAGCTAAAGTTAATCTTTGTAAAAAAATCAGTGAATGTTTCTTTTGGGCCCTGTATAACTTTAGTAAATGACTCAGTTCTCTTTCCAACTTCTTCAATTCTGTCTCAAGCATTCAAAACTGCTGCACAACATAGAGCCAGGTTGTGATCATCATGTAGAGCCTATCTTTGTACATCCACATAATTGACCTCTCCAACAAATTGGTCTTGAGAGATTTCAATACCTCTAGCCCTACTTTGTTGTTCAATGGTCCTAGCCTCATCTTTCTGCCAGGTCCTCCACTGTAATTGAGGACCAGGTTCCAATACTGCTGTAACCAAATCTTTCCAGCCTTGTGGGACAATTTTGTTACTAGTTGACCATGAATTAAAATCTACTTCACAAAAGGTGAATGCATACCATATGAGACTATTACTTCCTTAAATCTCCTCAAATCTAACATTTCCATAGGAGGTGAGCTCTTTTATACCCTGAGGGATACCTGTCACTTGGGCATTGTTCCTGTATAGAAACTGGACATATTAAGGTTGGTTGTTTGATAACCTTGGGCTGTTTTTATCTATTTTTACAATATAATGGTCAGGTTGATTCTCCTTTAAATTTCTCTATCTGTGTCTTAGTATCTCTATTTTCTGTTTTAATGAGGTTTTCTACAGTTTGTAACTTTTAAATAGGAAGTTTTTCTATGGTTTGCATATTTTCAGTCATGTATTTGCTCTCTTCAGCAGTAAATATTTCCAGAGTTTTCATCTTAGTGATTAAAATTGTATTAATCTCCCTACTAATTATTTGTAAGTCTTGCATTTTATCACAAGTAACCTTTTCCAAGGCTTGTATCTTTTGAATAGTAACTTTTTCTAAGCTTTGCATATTATCAGTCACCTTTTTTGCTCATTTTATAAGTATTTCTATAGCTTTTATCTTATCAGTCAAAATTGTAATTAGTAATTATTTGTAAGGTCTGTATATTATCAGTAGTAGCTTTTTTGAAGGCCTATACCTTGGCACTCCTATCAACTGACTTTTTTTAGGGATAAAACAAGAATTATCAAACCAATAATGTTTATAATTAACATTACATAAATACCATCCAAGTTCATTATCCCTTCATTTAATTGTTCCATTTTTAAACCATCCAGTGTATAATCATACAGAAACCTAACTTCCTCCATTGTAATATTGTTTCTTATTTTTTTAATATGGTAAAAACACTTTTTACAAAAAATCTAACTTAATCCACCCTTTAAGAATTCCCAATTGTCTCACCAAATATGCTGCTAATGATGTTGAAATGTGAGGTATATTACATCTGAATGGAGAACACATGTGGTGCATAGCCTGGCTGAGGTCAGCTACTGATGATCCTGTGTCAGCGACCTAAGGAGGGGGTCCAGGGAAAGCCCACAACCCACAGGGTAAAAGAAGCCAATGAACCAGTCATCTATATGGTGGAAATTTGCAAAAGCAGCTAACTCCAGGGCTGTTTGGAACTCAAACACCTGTGGTGTTTGCTGTGGAGGGGCTGCAACAGAAAAATCCCAGACTTATTCAGAGGGCTTAGGGGAAAAAGGACAACCTAGCTGGTGAGGTGGTAACTCCAGTGGGAATCCCCACATGTAACTCTGGTATGTGCTGTTTGCTGCAAAGCCAAGGGCAAGTGGCTTTTTTTGTGAATTTATGTCCCATGTTGAGTAGCAGATGAATCATGAACCCAATTACTTTTAATCAACTAAAACTAGGAGTCAGGTATTAGGGTAATAACCTGAAATGTCAGAGAAGAAGAGGAGCAGCCACCAGTGACTTCTTACCTTTCTTGATCCTCTGACCAAAATGGCCAAGATCCTGTTTCTGCCCTGCCTTATCACTTCCTGTTTCCACCTCCCAAGTGCTGGGATTAAAGGCATGGGTCATCACTGCCCAGCTTCTATGGTTAACTAGCAGCTAGCTCTGCCTCTAATCTCTAGGCAAACTTCATTTTTCAGAACACAAACAAAATATCACATAACACATTATCGCTCATGGTAAAGACACATGAAGGAGTCAGTGTTATGAAGTCAAATGGGATGTTCCTTTAGCTAATCTGAATCTACCTTCATTATACACTGATATACAGTACTTAGGGTTAGAATACTGCCTAACAAGGTCTGAGGTTTCAAGTCTTCTGATTTGCCTAGCCTTACAGGCAGTTTAGTTATTTGGATACAGCTAAGTTTACATCATGTTTATCCTTATTCTGCAGATAAAAGGACAGACTCAGACAAACTTAAGGATCAGACAGACAGTAAAGGACACAAATCTATATTCTAGCTAAATTCATGCTCATTTTTGTAATCTCTTTTCATTCCAGGCCTCCAAGTATTGACAGGAGGTGGCTGCTTATGGATGGTTGATGCTAGGAGAGAGACAACTAAATAAGTGTAGGGTATAGAGGAAGATTAATTATTGTAGGAGCCCATAGATGTCAACAGGGTAAGCAGCAATTATTTTGTATAATGCTTTTGCTAGATAATCTAAGAGGGGTAATTCTTTACCAAAAAATTCAATATATTTCAGTGTATGTTATAAAGCAATTTAAGGGAAAGATTATGTTTCCAAGGCAAGTTTATAAGTACCTGCCCATGTATGAAATTCTTAAATAGATAATATATAGCTTATACAGGTTTACTGTTAAGCATGAAGACTGAACTTACTTATACACAAACTTTCATAATAATCACTATTGTTCACATGTAAGAAGAAAGTGGTCCAAAGAATACTGTAGGCAAAGGGCACTGGCAGAGAAGGAGCAGGGGAATGAAGAAGATAACCACGTGAAAATGCCACAAAAGTTCCTATTAAATATATAATAATATGAAAAAAACGACTGTTTTTATGACAAATGATCACTAAATCTCCTATTTCACATAGAAAGACTGGCAAAAGAATAATTCTATTTTGACTATACTACTGTTTCCATGCTTACAAATACTATGGGGTTTTTTTGTTTGTTTATTTCATGAAACCAGAGAAAATGATTCTGAAGTCCAAATTGTCAACAAAGCCTATTTAATGATGCATTATCTGCATTCTGTCAAAACAGTACACACTCAAAAATTTAGGGATCCAGCTACTGAAAAATTCAAAACCAGCTCTATCACTCTTCCAGAAACAGATGTTGCCATATGTCATGCTTTGTGAAGTAGAATTATTTTAATAGTGGCTGTGCTGAAGTCACCCAGCATCAATTTTAAGTAAGGTATTTCTTTTAATGATGTCTTGTGCATATATAGCTATAAATTAAAGTTAATAGACACTACATTAACTAAACATTATCTGGAATGAAATTAAAATTTCAATGTCTATTAATTGCATAAATATGGTTTTAAAAAGATATCACTTCAAGTTTTCTTTAAAAGGGCATGGGGAGATAATGCAATTGGTAAAGTGGTTGCCTTGTAAGCATAAAGACAGGAATTTTGTCTTTAAAACTTAAGTAAAATAACTCAAAGATAGTAGTGCACACTTGGAACCCACACCTGGGAAGGAAGAGAGAGGAGATCCTCAGGGCTCTTTGGCCAGCCAGCCTCACTCATTTGATCAATTGCAGACAAGTGAGAGACCTGTCTCCACATACATAGGTGCATGGGAACCTGTCCACACATATTTGTACTCACAAAAATGTACAAAAAGATTGTTTCAGAGTAATTAGAGATATTTGTGAGAAATACTGCTAGGTCATTTAAAATTTGTTAGAGAAGAACAAGAAAAAATATAATTTATTTTAAAGTAAATGTGTTCATTCATGGAGCCAATAAGTCATTTCTCTACCCGTTCTTAATCCTGGCTATGAATGATGATGAATACTTAGTGAGCATTAAAAAATTTGACCTTGAGTCCTACAAACAGGGGGAAAATCTCTGAGCTTGGTTTTTAGAGAAACAAAGGTACCAGACATAAGAAGAAAGATGACAGGGTTGCAAACACAAGTTGAAATAGCAAAGGCAAGGAGTCATGTGAGGTACTGGCATGTGAGTTCTGGGTAGTTTTGTTCACTTTGGGTAAATGATGTCGATGGGTAAATTGATGCAGAAAGAATGAGGAGAAGCCTAAAGGCAAATACCAGACATGAAGTGGCTTACATGTTGTAGAAATCATCTATAGCATGATAGATGGGTGTGTGGGTATTATCAGTTCTGAATTTCAAATAGGCAGCATCATCATGGTAAAATTTTGGAAGGTAGGTCATTCAGGAAAGCCAGCATCTAGTATTCTAGAAGGATATTTCTTCTGGCACTCCCACCATCCCATCCTAGAGGGTTAAGGGCTGTCTTTTCCTTTGGGAGATCCTTTTAGTTTCAAGCTTCCCTTTATAAATGGATGATGATTCTTCTCTATAGCATTTATGACCCCTGAGTCATCATGCTATTGAAAAGATATCAGCCAATAACAAACCAGTTATTCCCAGTCTGAAAGAAAAGGAGGCATGATCACATGGGGATCTGTAGACAGAATTTGAACAGAGCTGGGGACGAAAGAGACACTGTGGATGTAATCTATGTGAGGACTGACATAGCCATACTTAATTCAGTTGCAAGAAGGAAGTTGGCAAGGGAATAATGATTTGAGGGCAGCATAGATTTAACTTGCTTTTTTGCTAGGTACCAACTCAGAAAGCCTAGTGCCAGAAGAAGGCTTCCCAAAGATATTAGGACCCTTCCTCATACACGCCTAATGTGGTACGAAATACCTTCAGCAGCAGATCAGTAAGTTCATTCCCGCAGAAGGCATTGAAATTCAACTCTGTTGATTTGGATAAGGACACTGTATCAACATTACTGGTATAAACAGAGTGTCAGTGCCTCTCAAGGAACATGCTAAAACAATAGTCAGACAGAAAAAAAAATAGAATACAGAAAAATTTGGCCAGCACTTGCATTTTCGTGCTTGTTTAATGAAGTAAGCCGAGTTAAAAAAAATATTGAACCAATAAAAGAGCAGCTGTCACTGATCCGGAACTACCAAATACTTGCTAAGAATGTTATGGTGTGAAGGTTGGAGAGCTGGCTCAGTGGTTAAGAGCAGAACACATACAGCTCTTCCAGGGGACCCAAGTTCAGTGCACATCAGTCATGTTGGGCATCTCACAACCTCAGGCTACCCCTGGCCTCCATATGTACCTGCCCTCATGAGCAAATTTCTTCATACAGATAAACACTCATGCACACAATTGAAAGTAAAATTACACACACACACACACACACACACACACACACACACACACACACAGTAGTGAATATAAAATAATATTATTATAGAATGATATTGTGAGAGATGAGTGGAAATTTATAGTGTCTGTTTTTAGGAATCTATTGAGACATGAAACCTACTGACTTAACTATTTACTTGATAACCATAAGGTTAAATTAATAAAGAAAATACTTTAAGAATGCATATTACAGTATATAAACTGTGCTTCTTCTTGATTTTTTGTCAAAAGCACAGGCTACTCATCTCAGTAAACCAATTAAATATATAATCAATGGTAAAGGGAGAGAAAGCAGATTTTAATCAAGATTGTTCTTGGGAAGAACAGGTCAAGGGGTCCAGTGATTCCAATTCTGTTTTCAGAATACTGACATAAACTTTCAATTTGAACACAAGGAAAATTAGTCAGTGGGCAGTGATATATGTAATTCTGCAGTCAGATGTGGCCTCCATTTAATTTTGTACATGATTGAAAAGAACTCTCCACTGCTTAAGGGGAGCAAACTCATTCACAAAGACAATTATTTCTGCTCCAACTGCAGTCTTAATATCATAAATAAATTACCCTTGTTTAGGAGGTGGGCATCTGTTCATAGTTCCTTGGGATTAGTTTCAGTGTGTTATCATAATGATGTTTATTATCAGCTCTTTGTACCAATACTCCAAGGAAGCAGTAGATTTAGCACACTGGTTGAATGACATGTTCTCATGCTTTTGGGTAAAAACAGTTTTGCAGTGATTGTTGTATCTCCACAATGCTAGGGAATGGAGGGAAAACCTAAATGACACAATGGGGGTGAATGGAATGTTTCAACGCAATTGCACTGGGAGGAGACAGGAAGTAAATTTTATAATTAACTATGATAACTAACATCAGGATCTTTCTGAGGAATGCATTTTGGAAATGGTAGAGAACTGACAAGACATTCATTACTTCTTTAAATATGGTAAAACATAAAGAAGGGAAGAATAGAATTCTGGCTGTCTTCACCTGTCTAGTAGTCCCATGTTTCTATTCAGCAATGAAATCCTAAATTATTAACTGTAGTATTGATAGTACTAACTAAGAGATGTTTGAGATATAAGATAAAAGTAATAACATGAAGGTGATGGACAATATTCTGGAATGGTTTCCCTTACATACATTCAAAACTAAATAAAGCACTTTTAATATGTCAAAGTAGATACTTAATCATTTTTGCTATAATCATTTGTACCTTAACTCATAAGTAAATGGCTGTTTAGTCTTCCTAAATAATAAAATTCATAATATGTATTTCATATATTATCAATATGCACAATAATGTCTTTTAGAGAAGCATTTCCTATAATAACTCAGATAATATCTATAGTCACTTCTCATTTATTAAATTAGGCTTATGTTTTATAACTTCAAAACATAAATTGATAAGGCAAAAAGAAATTTTTAATGTGTATAAATTCTTTGAAATTTTCATACATATATCATGCATTTTGATCATTTTCATTCTTCACTCTTCAGTCATCTATCCCCCTCCCATCTTCAAAGAATACTGCAAAAAAAAAATTCTTCTGGACATGACAGAGCCATTGTAGTCATGAACTTCCAATACCTGTGGCTGCCTTCAGAAGACAAACACAGAATCAGGCAAGTCAACATTCCAGCCTGGGTGAGGGAGTTATCACAAGGCCACAGACCTAGCTGAGGAACTGTTATCAATGATGTTGCTGGGGGACAGAAAGTTGGTGTTCCCTAGGCTTTGACAGGTCTCCTATGCTCAGAGGATGGACCTATGCATATACATGTATGGGCTGTAGTAAAATTGGACACCATGGATTATAAAGAATTAATTAAATCTTTAAAAATCATTACTTTTTTTTTTGTATTTGAGTAATCATCAATCATTTCAAGTCTGTAAAGAAATACCCCCAACTGGAGATTATGTATACACTAAATAAATGTTTATCTTATAAGATTTTAAAGAAAAGTTACCATTATAACCTTATAAATAATAAAAAAATAGTTTGAACATAGACTTTGTTTTGCACTGTTTTTCAAACATAATTAATGGAACTCATGAACCCTAAATATTCCAGGCCTCCTGGATGCATTGGATTGCTCAGTTTCATGATTTTTTTCTTTTGGAAAATTGGACCTGGGTTGTAAATTAATTTTAAATGCCTGTGTACTTTTATCATAATTCATATCGAAGCTTAATTTCATTTTAATGATGTTTGCTTTTTAATTTCCTGTCTTAATGTGGTCTCTTATTTAAGAGTTCTATGGTTAAGGGGCCTTTCATCTTCCTATTAATACCACAACATCCAACTCAGCATGGTCTTTTTCCTTTCTTTTATATTATTAACCATTCATTAAGTGTCTTATTTTTTAATGCATTTGAGTTTGCTTATGATTATTTTTGAAATGCAAGTGGGCAAAAATTCTGGTACTGGGACCAGGCTCTAAAATGTTGGCACTCGGGTGCTTTTGGTACCTCTGATGTTATTTCATCACAGTGAGAAATATTTGCTAAGCAGAAAATCAGGGACCAGGGAGAGTGGTCAACCCCCTCAATATACTATCCTCTCCTTGTTCTTGCACATAACAGGGAACATACTGGTCTCAGTTGTTTATTCATTAGGGACATTTTTTTTTAAAGGCAGATGTCCTCCTACATTTTCAAAATCATCACCAGTTGTAAAACTTCAGAGCATTCAAAGCTCTCTAAAGCCCCCACCTAACAATAATGTAAGGTCAAAAAAGAAAAATTAGCTCCAGGTTTGTCCATCAGCTTCCAGATAATTATGCATGTACCAGGGCAGAGTTGTATAATTCACTCCATGAAGTAATTGTTGTAGAAGAAGGAACGAGTCAAATAATCCACACTGACATCTCCTTCCTCCCTTCACATCTCTGACTCATTTAAAATAAGCCCAAGTAATTCCAGCAGGGTCTCACTTGTAAAGTCTCCAGTACGGCTCCCTACATGTACACTTTGCTTCCTACATGATATTGCTTCTTCTAAAGAAATTGGTCTTCCGGCCTGCTATGTCTATCTACACATTCTTATACTGATGGGACTGAGAACCTGGACAGACAAGGGTCTTACCGATCCTATCAGCCTCCCTTAGAACAGCATCCTTTCAATGCTCACTCCTTCAACACAGCTCTCTTCTGTAAACCCGAGATCTTAGATGCTCACTAGGCAAACACTCTAAATCCCTAGGCAGCACCTTCTTAGCCTCAATTGAGATCACCAGCATTCCTTTAATCATGTCCCTCTACCCAATTTCCCCCTCTCTTCTGGAAGTCCTGCTCATGATATTGACCAAGATAGAACTTACCATTCCCTTTCCTTTGGTTAAACTGTTGAGGGGCTTCTGACTCCACCCTCTTTTCCCCACAGTGCTTGAGCTAGCTTGTAACTGCAAACCACTTCTCTGTCTCTGAGATGTAAACATTTTTTTCTGAAACTTTTTCCTAGTTTTTCAACCACAATCTATCTTTTCCAAGGGCCTAGAAACTGTCTCTTTGAAATGTAATCATCAAGGAAAGCAGTGCTACCACATGCTAGATTTTGTCTGTGTGGGAGAAGGCAATGGAGGTGGTGAACTTTATTTATTATGATCACATGTGACATTTTATGATCACTGCAGACATTAATGTGGTCCAGTGTGGAACTTCCATACATGTATCAAGTATGCCCTGGTTGTTGTATCCACTCTACCTCTATCTCTTTCTACCTGTCACCTATTCACATTCTTCTTTCTGGTCAGTTTGTTAATTTTGGGGCATCAGTTGTTCCAGGAGAAAGAACACAGAGTCCTTATCTTTCTGTAATTTATTTCAATTGGAAACTATGAGAAAGAATGTTTCTATCTACTTTTTCCCCAAGCCAGATAGTGAGTAATAGTCCATTGTGTACATATGGCACAATTTCTTTGTCCAGTCATCAATTGATGGGAGCTATACACTGGTCCCATGTGTGAGCCTTTGTGGATAGCACCACAGGAAACCAGAAAGGCCAATGTTATTGTTGTAGATGAAATAATTTCCTTTGGACATGATGCTATGGGTAGAATACTGGAGCACAGGGCAGTTTTATAAAGAAATTCGATACTGAACTCCATAGGGACTCTACTAATTTACACACTTATCAACAGTGTGCAAGAGTTACTTTTCTCCATACCATCATTATTGTCTTGTATTTTGATAATAGATATTCTAACTAGAGTGAGATAATCAGGTTTTGATTTGTTTTTTCTTCTGCTCTGTTTTTTTTGTGTGTGTGTTCAAATTTGCTTAGTTTCTCCAGATTCTTTTGTGCTTCCACATAATTTTCAAGATTATTTCTTCCAAAATGCAGAAAGTGACATAGGTGTTTTGGTGAGGATTAGAATTTAATCCTGATAAAGACGTTATCCAAATTTTAAACTGCTTCAAGTTCTCAAGTTTAAGGAATAAGAAAATTCAAGGAAGCCTGACTTTTGCTTTAGGTAAATGCAATAAAACACAGGTGGCCTTGAATCTTAGTCTCTTGTCTTTCTAGAACTTTGAGTCTTTGCAGCCTCTTCCTCTCCAGAGCTTTGAGTCTTGGCCTCTCCTCCCTCTAGAGCTTTGTATCTTAGCCTCTCTCTTTCTAGAGCTTTGAGCACCCTGGGCTTCTGGAGATGAGAGTTCAGACTTGGTCAGCTCTGTCAATGCCCTTGAATGAAGTCCTCTTGCCTATTCGACTTTAGCACTGTTTTGGATTTGACAATATCTTACTGGAGTGATTTTTTTTAAAGAAAGTATTAAACTGTTTCCTATTCTTCAACAGATGGATACATTTCTATCTGTACTCTGCATGCCCCCTTCTTTTTACCATGAGATTACACTTGGCAGTTTCCTGTGCTCTATTCTTCTTCCTCTACCACCCATGCCTGCCTTCTCTCTCTTTTCCTTGCTTGTTCACACCTCCTTCTTCACGAACTGATAGCCTTAAGTGCCTAAACTGCATTGTTAAAGCAATAAAAGGCAGGGTTGGGGATTTAGTTCAGTGGTAGAGCACTTGCCTAGCAAGCACAAGGCCCCAGGTTCGGTGCTCAGCTTAAAAAAAAAAAAAGCAATAAAAGGCTTGTATAGGAATTGTTTTGTCTTTTATAAATACATTTAATTGGTGTTGGGTCAAGTTTGTGATAAAATTAACCAATTCCCAGATTCTACCAGAGTGGACACTCTTTTCCCGCTTTATTCACGTATTTGTTGGTGACATGCTGTTCTACTTGAGGGAGGAAGTAGCGTTGAAGAACTTGGGGCTACTTCTCCACTCTCGCAGTCTCTTCTCATGACCCAAAGTGGAGTCGCTTACTGTCCAAGTGCAATGGGCTCATTAAGATGACTCTGAAGGCAAAGCTGGCTTGTCTCTTTCCTTTTTTGTCATGTATTTTGCGCTTCTGGAATGTTGAATAAACTTCAAATGTCTGTTTATAGGTTCAGAGTTTGCCTGACCCGATGTGTCCCACACTTTAAATTTGAAATATTTCCAGGGATGTGGAACTATAAAAACAGAGGACATGGCAAATTGGATTTAGAGTTAAACTAAGTTTTAGTCATATATTGAGACAAAAGGGATTTTGTATTCTTGTCTTCATTTTTGTAAGAATCTTTTAGTTAAATATTGTAGAGGAAAAGGCATTACGTGGTATCTAGGCTTTGGAACAAATCCTCTCACCTGTGAAGACAGGAAATTAGAAGGCAGACTACATCATCAACATGAACAGCCTAGTCTAGATCCAGATAATTCTTAGTGTTAGTTGTGTGCATAGTGATATGGACATGATCTTTTCCTCACTGTATCAGCATTGAATCTATTAAGTTCTAAGTCTGCATCCTAGGATTTAAATATCCCTATTATTAATAAGTTCCTGCAAGAGGAGAAAATAAGAAGACAAGAAAGAAATAATGAAATGTACAAATCTTATTATCTTTCTGAATCTAACTTTTCAAACTTCCATAATAATATGCTGCTTCCTTCTCTCCTCTTCTTACCTTGTGTCTGCACTTTGGTTTCTGGCTTTCTTTTTTTAAAGGATAAAATTAGCCACACTGAAAACTACACACAGCTGCCTAGCTTATCATTCCATATCTAAAATGTATTCCATCAAAGGTAACAGTCTTGTCTGTAATGTGAAGAGTTTTGCATTAAAATCTTCTGAAAATGCAATTAATGTGCTTTCTACTTTTGCCCAATTGATAGTGAACTCATTTTGCTAAATGGGCATACTTCTTGCTTGCCTCCAATGCCCCAAAGTACATAGGTGTGGGAAGAGAGCAGCAATGGTGGAAAAATAGCATGTTTATATTTCCTTTGGGAGCATCCCTTAACTTACATAGATCTTAACTTCCTGTTGTTTGCATTGGCTGTTAAAAGTTCAACCTCCTGGGGCTGGCATTCATGATGTTCCCATGAGTTCTATTTTTCCTGAGGCAAAGGCAGAGACTTCAATGAGACATTAGCATCTGAATAGGTCAGGAGGCCTGAAATTTAAGCTTTCTAAGGATTTGTGATATTTATTCATTTAATTATAAATCAAAAGTGTATGGACTGTACTAGCAATTGAGGCTCACATATGTTATCTGAGGTTTCTTCTCTGAAATTAAGTTAAATAGGCAACATATGTCCTATTGAAGCAAAAATAAAGTGTGTGTGTGTGTGGGGGGGGTGTCCATGAAGATAATGATGAAAAAGAACTCCTAAATTTTCTCCATGGAGATGAAATATGCATGGTTAGTCACTATATAACCTTCAATTTCTTGCCATATATTTAGGTCAAAAGCCTGTTATTCTGGAGTCTATGATGGAGCATTCTGTCTGTGTTTATCAGACGACCTTCTCTTCCACAAATTTTTACATCTTAAAGATTATTGTCACCAAAGTCACTAAATACTGAGTTGAAATATAAAGAAAAGAGGAAAAATATGTTTGTCTCTGTGTAGGCATTGCTAGGTTATTATCATGACTCCTAATAGCTAGGCCATTATCAAATATTTTCTGGCATATATGGCCTTCAGTGGAACAATATAAATAAGAAACATAAATGAACTTATTTGCAAAAGGAAGTGTGTGATAAATTAAACAAAGGTTGAATGCTATGCCCTCAGTGATTTATATGTGGTATTTGTTGAGATTTTGTCATATCTATAATACACAGGTTCACCTTAAAGTAAAGCATGGTGCCTGTGCCTTAGACAATGCCTGTGCAGAGAGAATTGGTATCACACAGTTCCTGTTACTACTTCTATCAACCAGGCTTTTTCATTTGTAAGATGGAAACCATGTTACATTTATATTACAGGCAGTGACCCTTGAAGCCTCAATTTTTAACACACAAAACCCCTTTTCTGCTGTATCAAAACAAACTCTCAGAGTAACAGCTCTGAGCGGATAGAGAAAAAAAATTGGGGAAGCATGGCTAAGACATGGTATAGAGAGGTATGCAAACACAGATGTGAAGAATCATGGCTGATTTTGTATCTCATCATAAGGAGTGAAGAATCATGGCTGATTTTGTATCTCATCATAAGGAGTGAAGGAGATTATGTATTCAAAGTGCTAGAACATATATGTTCAATAACTTGTTACCACAATTCACTCTTTTATTCAGTGAGACTGTGAAAAGCAATGCCTGTGCCAACATGAAAAGATGACGGGAAATTTTTCACAAAGAAAATGGTATTTGAGTGGCCTTGAAAGCATGGTGAGGTGGCATTTAAGTGGCCTTGAAGGCATGGTGAGAATTGAATTTGGAAACCAAGTTGGACACAGAGTCCTCCAATTCCCAGCTAGAATCTCAGAACTCCCTCATTATCCTCAGAACCATGTCCACAATTATTCCTCCATGTATTCCTAATGGTAAAGACAAGGCTTTGGTGGAGAAACAATCATAAAGCTAATAAGATGGCTGCAACTGAGACGTTATGAGTGTCTCTGTCAGCCCTTTTCTAACACAGGATAAACTACTTCCATTCCCACAAGCTACATTTTTCATTTGGCTCATTTTAATTTTCCTACTTAAGGAAAATAACAATAGCTGATATCCATTCTGCATAGACCAGATACTTTCCTAAGCATTTACTTTCCTAAGCATATACTTTCCTACTTAAATAATGTGGTTTCCAGGCCAATGCTATGAGTCCTCCAGTTAGTGTTATTACTATTAGATGTGAAAGTGCAGGCACAGAGAAGTGGAGTATCTTGTTCCAAGTCTCATATTTTGTAAGTGGTGGCACCCAAGACCTCCCCAGTGCCATGCTGGACTGTACCTCAATTTTCATCCATCCCAGGTCTCCTTTCATAACAGGATCTAAGGTAGTATGTATTGAGTGTGTATATTTTAAAAACCAAATGAAATTTCTAATAAGCATCAAAATCTGAGAATGTGTAAGAACTCTGTCAGTGAATCACAGAATTGGGAATTATGGAACATTGTAGCTGGGAGAGATCATAAAGTGTATCTGATTCGCCTACCACTTTTTACAGCTACAGAGACTGAGTAATGTTTCATTTACGACATGCTGTGAAATATAGGCATTAGGTAAATGCCAGTGAAAGTTCCTGGCTTCCAACATGTCCCCATGTGAACTCAGAATCAGGACATTGGAATCTAGGGAAGGTTCAGGCTACATTTTATTCATTTTATATAGATCATCAAAGTCATCATAAATGCTAATACTCTGTTTCCCCAGTTGGATTTTTGCTTGGTTCTAAAATCAATAAATTCATTTAATAAATACATACTACTGATTAGTAAGGATTTTTAATTCATAAAAGAAAAAAATTGAAAAGCAAGGGTACACCTGGCACCTCTCTCCAGAGATGATAGCCCTCAACACATCACTCTGTTCTCAATTTCTCCTCTGTGAAATTTTCTTTTAGCAAAATACTTGTCAGAATAAGATCAGCATTTTACTTGTCATGCAACAGGAATGCTAAGAGGGATGTACAGATCAGCTTTGGAAAGGGAATCAGAGGAGACCCAGGTGAGTAAGCTTGGGATGAGGGAGGATGGGGGATGAGAACATGAGGGAACTGAATGGTGAGCTGAGTGGTGGGGGGACATAATGAAGGAGATATCTTGATAGAAGGAGACATTATGGGGTAAGAGAGAAACCTGGGCTAGGGAAATTCCCAAATATCCACAAAGATGACTCCAGATTAGACTACTAGCAACAGTAGAGAGGGTGCCTGAACTGGCCTACCCTGGTAATCAGATTGGTGAATACCCTAACTGTCATCATAGAGCCTTCATCCAGTAACTGATGAAAGCACATGCAGAAATCCACAACCATGCACCAGACCAAGCTCCAGGAGTCCAGTCAAAGACAGGGAGGAGGGGTTTTATGAACAAAGGGGGCCAAAATCATGATGGAGATTCAATCTCCAAAGAGAACTGAACCAAGGTCAAAGGATCTCACTTTAGACCGACAGCTGTGGAACCAGCATGGGACTGAACTAGACCCTTTCCATATAGAAGACAGTTGTGTAGCTGGGTCTGTTTGAGGGGCCCCTGGCAGTGTGAGCAGGATCTATCCATGGTGCGTGAGCTGTCTTTCTGGATCTCATTACTTATGGTCAGACACCTTGCTCACCCCTGATAAAACAGGGAGGGGCTGTAGTGGGTCGCCATTCCAGCTTTGATCTGGAAGTTCCAACCCCCATTGAGGCTTCGGCAACTGTCACGTCTACAAGGTGGGGCTAAGGGAGGCACCTGGAGACCAGAGATCTGGATGGGCCAGCACTCTTTCTGTTCCTGGACCCTTGATGGTGGAGATTGACCGAGCAGAGCTCCAGAGAACACCGCTGGACTGCGATACACCTTTCTCAGACCCCTCAACCTACATATCCCTTTTTTGTAAGTTACCCACTAAATAAATCTTCCTTTTAACTATGTGGAGTGGCCTTAATAATTTCACCAATAAGGGGCTGTGTCCTACCTCAACTGAATGTCCCAGGCTTAGCTGTCTCCCCATGGGAGAACTTACCCTGTTGGAGGAGGGGATGAAGTGGGGCGAATGGGAAGAGGGATAAGATGGGGATCTGTGGTTAGTATATAAAATGAATAAGAAGAGGGGAAAAAGTCATTGAGTGTTCTAAAGACACAATTTAAAATGGCTACATTGTGTTTCGTTTCATGGAACCATTATCATCACAGATATTCTTCAGTCACCCAGGTAAATATATTCTATGCTGCTGGCTTGAGTGTGAGTATGATTTAACGCCAATGTAAATGTCTGTGTCCCTGCTACATCCTATTTAGATGCCATTCAGGGTGCCTTCATTAAATTTTCTGAATCATAAAAGGAAAGATTATGAGAAGTATCCAAGAGACAGGTGATGGGTACTGCTTTTTATTTCAACTTAGAGAAAACGTCATCATTCAAAACATAAAATGGCAGTTACAGGGATGAGCCTATCATCGTGTGTGTGTGTGTGTGTGTGTGTGTGTGTGTGTGTGTGCGTGCGTGCGCGCGCGCGCGCGGCACACTATACCAAGAAAAGAAGACAAAATATGGAGCATATCTAGATATAAATTCCTCAACAACTTTCCCATACAGCTTCTGGGTTCTCCATTCTCTAGGGAACCTTACTAAGTGATGAGAGAGGCCTCATTGTATTTTGTTTCCTTGCCGATTCTGTGCAGAGAGAATTCTTCATTTTTGGAGGAAACCTTGGGTGGTGGGTCTGTCTGTGTTGCTCTCACAACTGGGGATCCCTGCAAGGCTTTCAGGTCGACCTCTCTGCTGACAGGGGCTCAGCTTCCTCCTTGACCAAGCTTTACAGAGGCTGCTTGGATCCTTGACTGAATCAGGCTTATTCGCTTGGATTCCGTAATTGTTCTTCCCAGATCCATCACTTCAGAGACTCCCTCATCCTTGGCATCAGATCAAGTTTTTTTCTCACACTGGCAATTCCTGAGTCCTTGACCTATCTTCATGAAAAATACTTGTTTGAATTTGGTAAAAAGTCCCCTTTCTTGCTTGAGACATTCTTTGTAAAACAGTTCTCTCTGACCTCCAGCTATCCCCGGCTGGCTTTCCTATCATCTTTCACGCCCGTTTTCTCCAGAAGTACAGGAAATGACATTGTAGTGTTTACCGGCGGTGAGAATGAACCATAAATACACAATGCAAGCCGCTTTAAGAGTTTTACTAAGGGAATAGGGGAAGGGAAAAAAGGGAGCAGGCCTGCCAGAGAGAGTGTGGCTGAAGCGGGGAGGTAACGGGTGAAGTACGTTTTTAAGGAAAACCTTGACATTCATACAGGGGCTTATGTATGTGCAAGATGGAAGGCTCTGTGGTGACTAAGCATTTTGCCTGAATGCATGGCCGTGGACCCCCAGAAATGCTAACACCTGGGGTGACTAAGTATTTTGCCTGACTACTGAGAGTGCACAGGTGGCCATGGGACCCCAGAAGTGGCTAGGAGAATGCTGGGAATGATAGCAAACATCCTCTGAAGTTCACTTTTCTAGTCGAATTCCCACACTAGGAGGAAAGCATCATTATGAAATACCACTCTCCAAGAAAATCAGTCATGCAAAAGAGATCGACAGACTTTACACATAGGGCCCAAAGAGCCAAGCCCTAGGCCACTGTCTATTTACTCTAGATATAATTAACTTCCCCTATAAAAGTGTCTATATCAACACTTCCATCACCCCATGGAGAAGGGATTGAAGCCTCAATCTTCTAGCCATTGTAATTCCTTTACAGGCTGTTTACTCACATGAATATTAGCAAATTTGTGTTCTTTGTCCTCTATTGATTTATTAACAACTTTATTTCTACAGATATAAAGATTAGAATCTTTGTAGTAGTGATAGAAATTGTCTGCACTGTGACATAGTGCTAGAGGGAAGTGCGATTTCTGGTGAGGGGCTCATTTTCAAAATCCAGGAACATCCTTTGTATTATTTCAACATTAATTTTTGGAGACAGCAATTATACCTTTACTCTACAAAGTGGCATATTATTCATAATTATGGATTATATCAATGCTAGAGGAATTAACTAAGAGCATAAATTAAAGAAAAGCAGGCTACCTTTCAGAATGCCACCAAGTCCTCTTACAATTTCTCTGCTTCAGTTTTATTCATCCTTATCCTTGAGAAATGTTGATATAAATTTGATGTGTAAATGGTGCAAACCTACTTTGATTGCATTAAAAATTTATAGACATGATTTATATTATGGCCTTGTTTTAACTGGCAATACTATTTATTGGTCACAGAATTACTTTACTTAGAAATATTAAACCATGAGTCAGGCATGATGGAGAATGTCTTTAATCCCAGAACTTGGGAGGCAGAGATGGGGGGATGGATATCTGAGTTTGAGGCCAGTCTGGTCTACAGAAGGAGTTTCAGGAGAGCCAGGCTTACATAGAGAAACCCTGTCTCAGAAAACCCAAAAACAACAATAGAAAGAAAAATTAAGCCACAAACATAGGAAACCATGTGTAGAATGTGCTATATATCACAATCTCCAAACATCAAAACCATGGTGCAATTTTATCATAGTCATACTTGTATTACTTATTAATTTATTATATTAGCAGATTTACAATATAAAACTCAGAGGGCAAGTGTATATGCATTCATTTTTTGTTCTACTTAAGTAGATTTTCAAATATGAGAACTGTTTACTTCTTTAAATGACATATAAATTATTGATCATTTTTATTCTTAACCTGTCAAATTTTCAAACACAGAAATGGTGATTTTTCACAAATAAAACACACAAGTCTAGCAACATATCCATTCTAGGTATAGTGGCTGAAATCCATTCTTTCCCACTCTGAATTTTCATTTCAGAAAGCAAATGCAAGCAAGATAATGATGTTGTTGTAGGACCACTGGGACTCTATCAGAACTAATGAAAGCAAATAACATAGTCCAATACCAAGGATATTATCCACAAATGACAGTGATGTTCTTATAGCAGAAGTCCTTTCATTAGGAGGTGCCTGGGTCAGAGCTGCACTTACTGCCTCACAATGGATTTGGAAGAATGATAAGAGCAAAGGAAGGGCTAGTGTTGCAGGAGAATTGTTCCTACAGCCATTCCACTGTGCCCTTAAAGCCACCTAGAATCAAAGGAATGAGTTACTGATTGGCTAACAGGGGTTAACCACACAGTACTTAGAGGACTGAGGAAGCCTGCTAGAGAGGACAGGGGGAGAGAAGAGGGGGTTTCTGGGTCTGGTGGTTCCAGAAAAAATGTTGAGTGAGGGTCAGCCAAATGGCTGTGTACTTTCCTTGTTTATCAGGTCTTTATCTCAGTTTCTGACTCCTGAGTTTTTATTATATGGGGACAATTTAGATATTCGTTACTAGCTAGAAAACAAGGTTTTACTGAGAAATATAGAGTAACTGCTCCCTTCAGCAGGGAGGGGGTCTCAATGTGGATTACTAAGTAGTTCTTGGCAAATGAAGTGTTTTTATAACTTGAGAACAGCTGATTGGTGCATGTACATACATAAGCCAAGTATCAAGTTGTGATGAAACTAATTATCGAATTAGGATATATGGAGAGTCCAAGGGACCAAATGATTGGTCAAGGGATAGAATGGAAGAGGACAGACTCAGAAAAGCCCACTGAAGGCCCCAAGAAAGAAGAACCAGAAAAATAAAAAAGAAGAGTGTCAATTATACATCTTTTGATGAGGCCTGAGTAGTCTTTGGAATTTCAGTTCCTGGACTCCTTATTTATTCCTTGGCTTTATCAATCATTGTATAGAGGTTACTAGAAAACTTTTGTGTTTCCAGGCTTGACTTCTAGTTTTGTCAGGACATAGAGACACTTTTGTTTGCTTAGGCCTTTGACCTGACTAGCTGTCTAGAGAATAGGGCTCTTTCACTCCTAATTCCTATCACTTTCAATTAGGAGATAGATTTTTGTGAGCGAATGTTACATTTGTGACTTTCTTTTGCTTCAATTAATGAGGATTTACTTTCTGCAGTTTAGAGCTCAAGGCTACTAAAGGCTAAATGCCCCAGCAGGGAATAATAGTTAGTGAATTCATTCACGATTGGTTTAGATTTAATAAGGCTTTCTGCTTCTTCTCACATGCATGAGTTAAGGAAGGATTTTTCATTTAGGCTGAGTTTGGCTTCCTTGTGTGGAATTCCAAGAGAGTTTCCTGTATTATTAAGCCAATGAGCCAAAGAACGTCTATTCCCTAAACAATTAGCTTCCATAAATGAAGTGTAGAAAGAAAGACAATCCATGAATTCATTATTTGTTCTTCCTGGGTGCAGACATTAAATGGCATTAAGGCTCTTTGAGTTGTGACATATGAGGTGTAATTCAAAAGGAAGAGAGTAATAGCTTCTAGTCACCCAAGAAATCAATCACAGCCCTTTAGAGTTACACCCTCACAATCATTTCTCTTCATGGAGGACTGAATTTGTACCCTGGAAGTAGAAAACTGTGGACCCTGTAGGTTCTATATTTTCCCCATACTATTCTCAACAATTTATAGCTGCCATTTGTAATTCTCAGTTATCAATATCTTTTACTACCCATTGTTTGACTTATATGTTATTATAGAAATATCCAGATGCCATAAAAGTGAAAACCACTCATCTCTCAAATAGTGAAATTCTACTTCAGTAACTGTGTCAGAACCTATGGCTACAGTGATGATTCATTCTATTGTGTGTATTTTGCTTCAAGTATTATACGGGAGCTATCTTCAGGTTCTGTTGCTTGACTTAGCCATGATAATCACCTTTAGCCAGGAAAATGGAGCATTTTCAATAGTTCAGGCAGTCACAGTTTTGTTTTGTTTTGTTTTTTAATTTTTTTTCTGTTTTTGTTTGTTTGTTTAAGGTGAAAAAATTGCAATTTAAGGCTGAAATGTTTTATAGAACACAGCCACCAAGAATCTTAAGCAAAAATGTTATATCTGCTACTTCCTAGAATCTTCAACTTAAGAAATTTACAAAGTAAATGAAGGAGCAAGAGAGATGGCTCAGTGCTTAAAAGCACTGGCTGTTCATCCAGAAGACCTGGATTCAGCCACTAGCACCCACACGGAAACTCACAATGGTATTTGACCCCTGTTCTAGAGGATCTAATGTCCTCTTCTGGCACACTCAGGCTCCAGATAGTCATGTAGAGCACATATGTACAATCAGGCAAAACATTTCTTACACATAAAATGCAATTATATTTAAAATTTATATAAAAAAGTATGTGTTACTATATTCACTCATGAAATCAGTTACATATTATATATAAATATTAAATTTTACAAGAAAAATGAAAAAGTCTGTTTCTAACGAGCATAAATAAAGAATATGCAATCTGACAGATATATGAACTCCGCAATATGAATGAGTTTTGAACCAGAAGATATTGGAGATCTGATATTAGTCACAATGACTTAACATTTCTTCCCCCCTGCACAAAATGGTGACAGTAATGAGTAGTAAATAAAATAAAAAAAATGGGATCCTGAATGATGGTGTCTGGGACATTGTAATGACATTGTATTTGTCCTTTATGATGTAACTGTTATCATGATTATTAAATAAAAATTCTCAAAGTATTTAAGCCTTAAGCCAACTGAACACAAAGTTATAGTAAAGAAATATATTTAATTCTCATTTCTTGAAATATGTCATAGCTTAAGCAACTAAGAAGCACCTAGCAAAATTATTCGAAGAAGAAAATTATATGTCTTCACTCATTTAGTGTTATCTGTTTCCTTATTCTTAGTCATTCAGATTTTGTTTGTAATTTTAACCTCCAAATCCAAAAAGAACATATATCTGGATATATATATACAATAAACAAGTGTAATCATGTTTATTTATGTTTTAGTCAGACAACAATCCTATGGATACAGCACACAGAAATAAAAGAATAATTATTTAGAGTGTAATGACTTTGTCAATCACCAGGATAAGTTTCGAAGCTATATCCTAAATGTGCTTAGCTATGAGCTGGCATACAGCAAGATTGTTTAGTTCAGCTATTATTGGTTCCATAGGACCCAGGCTTGATTAAGTAGCCTCTTTTTTGTACCCATAGTCAACTGATCCTATTTTCACTTTGCTTTTAGTAAATAGAAAACACTGTCAGTGTTTTTCTAAGTAACCAGTGTCGATCCTTCAGTGTTATCTGCCTGTTTCTCATGAGTAACTGCAAGATTTTAGTGCTAGAATTTTGAAGGTATTGGCTTTTCTTATCATATATTGTTTTGAGGAGCCACAATGGCAGATCTCCAAAGCTTACTACCTGGAACTTCCAAGCCAATAACTGGAATACAGAAGAAAATGTTAAAGGCAAAACAACATAGTTCACCAGCTTCAAGGTCAATTAAAGCTTGAAAAGATGTCATGATCTGAACTGCACCACAATAGTGACTCAATGTAAATTTAAGAATGTTCCAATTTTTCCTTGACAGTTAAACAACTGTCCAAATATGGCTAATGAACTGACTGCTAGCAAACGTAGAACATGTAAAACTCTCACATTTCTTCAATATTTATAAAATTTTTGAGCTGAATCACTTCCAAGGTGATAAGTAGCTTGGTAGAGAATGAAGATTCAAAATAGTACAGAATCAAACCATAGCTTCTGCTGTATGTGCAACAGGATGAAGTCTGATTTGTGGGTTAAAAATCTCCTGTATGTTGGTGCATTTGTCTCAGGGGAAAAGTGTATCACAGGCTGCTTTTGTTTTGCTGCATAACATCTCAGGCTTTCATCATTTTCAGTTTTTACTGGCCAAGAAAAAGCTGAAAATTGAGAAATCTAAGGCCCAACAGAAGAACAATCAGGACAGCTATTAAATTTATAACTCACACAGTTAATTTCATTTACAAAAATAGAATAGAAAAGCAAATTCAAAACTTACATTTTTATGTCTTAAAATTAATTAGAATATTCACAGACTTATAGTCAATAAACATTTAATTTTCTCCATAACCAATTATTTGGTGACTTAATCAGGACAGACTCAATTAAGAACCAATGTTTTCCAAGTTTCTAAATAGATTATAATAAAAAGAAAAACCCCTAAAATCCATATATCACTATTAGCAATTTATTTTTATTAATTTCAGTAGAATTTCTATAATTTAAATGAACTTCAGATAAGTGTGCTGATTTTATGGTAAAAAATGAACCTAATTAACTGCAGTCTATAATTGTCTTGAGAATAATTAATGGTAACGGTTAATCTGTTGTAACAAATTATTAAAAGATATTTGTTTCTGCTTGGAAATCACATCCCCTGTGCTCCTTCACATTAATTTTTGCATCTTTTCTTTTGTGACATACAAATGTGTGTTTTTTTTTTCAAATTTTTACTAAGCATCGTTTTAACTTCTTCACATTATGTGAACAGAACTGTCAAGAGCCTGTTCTTGCTTGGCATATGAGGAGGCCCAACCCCTCAGATCAAAGCAACCACCACTCACAACAAGGGTGACAAACCCTGTCTGTCAGTATGTCTAAACATTGTGAGCTTTCTCACATCTGTAGCCAGGAAAGAAAGTAAGCTTTCTCCTCGTGGTCTTTTACTGCAATTATTCTTCAATTAATATGTCTTAATAGTTCTCTTAAATTTCACCATAATATATCCTTTCTCAATGAAATGCATAAATAACACAAATAAATTCATCATTGACTCTTCAAAAATATCCATGTCTCCAACTTCTTTTACTCATTAGTACCCTCTTGTATTTGAACCCTAAAAGCACTCCTTCTCTGATTATACTATCCATTAAGGTTGTACAGAGCTCTTAGTTTTGTTGCTCCTGTGAAGGACCTGAAAAACCATCAACTCTAGGATCCATAAGAGAGATGAGGACAAAAAGCAGGAGTAATTGAGGACAATTGAGGAGTAAGGGGTGAGTAATTAAGGAAAGCCAGGGTTTTTTAGAGCAGAAGTTCAGGACCATCCACACTGGGAAACTAAGGTGAGTATAGAACATGAACTGTGATTGGCAAGTTCTGGAAACTTACTGTGAATAACTCTGAGACTTTAAATCCTGTGGGACCCAGACTTTTGTAAAATTACATCTTGGAAATCAGCCAAGCTCTTCCAAGAGCAAGGAAAAAAGAAAAACCTTTAAGTTTCCAGTACTAAACAGGGAAAAGGCTGTATTTTTGACAAAGCTAGTCTGTGATCTGTTTAACACAGATTTTCTTAGAAGAAATTAGGTACACAGTAATAAAATTTCTGGGCTCTTATCAGAGTCTATTTGACATGATGGAATGGAAATACTCAATCCCAACCTATGGAGCAACCCTCCTTAACAAAAGAAAGGATGAAATGAAAGACCCTTAATCATGCCTATTCAAGAGACACATGCTGATTAGTATCTAAGACACTGTCATAATGTGGAAGATCAAACCACAGTCCCAGTACACTATTCACATAGATGCTTCTATGTTGCATTTGCAAAGTACATAAAAATCTAAGAGTGAAACAATTCCTAAAGATGGCATAGGATACAAGCATCTTACCTATGGTTGGACAATGATCAGAATAACATCTGACTTCTCCTAAGATATTGTGCAGGACAAATTGGTGAGAGAAATAAGAGAAGGGTTGAGAGAGGGAAATCACCAACATAATATTCTGTATCTGGTGAATCTTTTTGTCAAAGTTGAAAGACACTTAAAAATTTTCTTAGATAAACTAATGGTATTAATATCTAGAAGGCTTGACTTGCAATAAATGTTTTAGAATATTCTTCAGAGATATGGAAATGACAGATCAGAAAAATAAGATTATTTATGGAAAGAGGGAATATCAAGTTAGAATAGAATTACTCAGTATGGATCAACAATGTAGGTGGACACTTCAGAATTCTGAGAAACATCATAGAATAAGCCTACTCCCTTTGGTTACCAATTCTAACAATTCGGTGAAACCCTAAAGATCAAGTTACCACACATGCGCGTTGGCTGCAAGACAGAGAAGTCAATCTCAGGCTAACTAGGAAACTTACAGGAGGCTAGCATTTCTGCAAGAAGATGATATTCTGGTTGCTGTGGGAGAAAAGTCATCCATGGTCTTCCTAAGTCCTGAACTCAGCACATAGCAGTACGAATTTGGCAGGCAAGGTTTGCGGGCAGCTGGATTGAATTTGAAGCTTTCTACACAGGAGGAAATTTTGGAATTATAGCCTAAACAATTTTATTGTTCCCCACTAACCTACAGTACCAATCAAATCATAGTATTGCCCTTCTAACTTTATCATAAAAATCAAATCAGCCAAATATATACTATGAAAAATTTACTAAAATCTCTTAAGTTTTTATCATTGGAAATTTATGTTCCTGTACCACTTTGACCCATATTGCACTTTGATCAATTTATTTTTTTCATATTCTCTTGAGTTCATATTTCTTCCCTTTCATGGTTGGTCTGTCTTACATTTCCCAAGTAAGCGTATATAACATTTCAGTGAATACATTCACGTCATTGTGCTGTTGCAAGGATATAGACCTTAGGACCACGGTGATAGAAGTTTTAACCCTTATTTCATCTTCTTTACATGTGGGATTAGATGTACATTTGAAATTACTGAAAAGTGATCGGGCTTTTGCATGAGTTGCCTTTATCAGTGTGTGGTCACCCATCAGCATCCGTGTCTTTAAGGGAAATTGACACTGACTGTCCTAGCAACTATCACTTTCTAATAGCTTGTTAGCTAGGGGCTGTACGTGGAGATCATGATTTTAAAAATGTAAACTACATAGTTGCAAGTTATGATCTATTATTCTCAAAAAAGTCTAATGAAACGTGGAAATTAGGATATTGTGAACTGAAAAGCTATTGAAAAAGTATCCATCTAAGTAGTCTGAGTGTATATATGCAAGTGTGTGTTTGTATATATACACATTACATTATTTATGTGCACATATATGTATATATGCCTTGCCCCATTTCCATCTCCATATATGTTTCCTGGTACGCTGACAAAATATGCGGCTAGCTTCCTCCTTTGGCCACCTGATGCCACATTGCCTCCCTTCCCCCTGACATTATAGACTCTAAATCTCTGAAATGATAAGCTAAAATAAACTCTTTCTTCTAATGTTTATTTCTTCTAATGTTTATTTTGTTCCTTTTTTTTTCACAGCAGCAGCAAAGTAACCTAACAGGGGTTCATTTGGGGAGGAAGTGGGACCAGAAGGAGAATGTAGCAATGGGGTAAAGAGGGTAAATGTGGTTGAAATACATTGCATAGGCATGCTAAAATATCAGAATGGAACTAATCTTTGTACAAGTAATAATCACTAATAAAAACAGACAGAAATAAATTATAAGAAATACTTAAATTAATAAAAATACATCCTAGAAAATAGATAAAAAGCACAATATATTTTGTATATGCTTGTTGTGCAAATTCCTTGGAAATGTAAAGAATCCCAAATAGCCCATATACTCTTTAGATCCAGAGGGATAATAGGAGCAAACATTTCTAAACGTCCCTATCTGAATAATAATTTTAAAATAAAGCTTTGCACATATGAAGCCATAGGCATATGACAGTGTGCATAACTCTCTGCAGACTCAAATAAAACATGACCCCAGAATGGAGGGGAGGAGGTGAGAACAAAATTCTTTCACTGCTTAGGAGCTATTGGTATTTGATAGCTGTTGAGAAGTCAGTTTTCTATAATAGAGTTTTCCCTGATTGACCATGCTACAGCAGGGGCCCCCACCTCCAACAGTATATAGGCAACACTAATTGGACTCATAGATTAATAATTTTAAATGGAGGGCAAAAAGTTGACTGGATAGAGAAGGGGATGTTGACAGGGGTTAAATATGATCAAAACATGTTGAACAAAAATTCTCAAACAATCAAAATAAACAAATAAATACAACTAGCAAAATAGTGAGAAAGTTTTGCTTTGGAAATAAATGATGCTGAACATATCTGGGATACATGGGTGACAGAATAAAATTTTACCTCACAGGATACTCAATAAATCAATAGATGAAACAGCTTCTAAATTTGAAAGCTTTTAAATAATGAAACTTCTAGAATCTAGTTTAAAGCATAATTTCAGGTGGAGAAAAACAAATTACATTTAAGAAGTTCTAAGCATTAATGAAAACAAAAATTTAAAGGCATTAATATCTAAACACTTTGATTTATCAAAGACAATGAAACACTTGAAAAATTAAATTACACAAAGAGAAATCTTTAAATGAATTGACTCATAACCAAAATAGAGAATCCCCGCACTGTAGCACGAATCTTAAAAGTTTGTATTAATAAAATCAAACCTGGTGCCAGTTATTGGGATGAATGCTGGAAGATCAGAGAAGCAGAACAAGCCACAGCTTCCTCACCTCACCAATTCCTCAGCTGATCCTGTTTCTTCAGACTGGAAGGCTCTGAGTCCTCATCCAAATGGATCTCAGCTGAACTGCTGCTCAAAAGCCTAAAAGCTTAACCAGCTCTAGTTCCTGGTCCTTATGCCTTCTAGACCTTTCTGTTTTCTGCCATCACTTCCTGGGATTAAAGGCATGAGTCACCATGCCTGGCTGTTTTTAGTGTGGCTTTGAACTCACAGAGATCGGGATGGATCTCTGCCTCTGGAATACTAGGATTAAAGGCATGTGCTACCACTGCCTAACCTCTATGTTTAATATTATGGCTGTTCTGTTCTCTGACCCCCAGATAAGTTTATTGGGGTGCACAATATATCAACCACACCACACATCCATTTATTTTCTTTCTGTGACTTACTAAGGTGGAACACAGTCTACCAATGGCAGATTTAAACAGTTTATGTAAAAGCTTCCAAATAACCAAAAACATACATAACCTTATCAACCTCATCTACAACACAGTAATGGAAACTCAAGCTTCAATGATGTACTACAGAAGAGAAAGATACAATTGAAAGTCTTATCTAAGAGTAATTGAGAAAATAAAACCTTAGAAACTTTTGCACATCAATTAGAAAGTTATAAATCTATATATTCACTTGTGAAAATTGTCTCATGTGCTAGGATGAGAGAGGTAAGATGCATACGCCACAAAACAACAGATGGTAACAATCACATATATGCCAGTGTGCCTTCTTGGAGGCCTGTGCTGAAACATTCAAGGCAGCATTATTTTCGACAGTTAACAATGGATGTAATTTATTTTGAAAAATCACTTCGAAAATAGATACATAATTGCTGATTAATAAAGTGGAGGACAATTCAGCAATAAAACCTATACATTCTAACTACATGTAACCGAAGTATAGACATGTTAGACTTTTCATCTCTACAATGAACACATGAGAGAACGTAAAGGGAAGTTTAAATTTGGCTCACTGTTGGAGAGGTTCACTTGGTTGTCTGGCTCCATTGCTGTGGATGGGCCTGTAATAAGGAACATCACCCTGACAACAAGACCAAATCACTCACCTAATGATAAACCAGAAGCCAAAGAAGGGTCAGGAAAAGGTCAGCGTTGAGGGGTGTCTTCCAGGGCATGCTGCCGATGACCCGATTTTCCCAAAGAGGCTGTATTAGCCATGTCGCACCCTCCCAAAAGTCCCCTCAGATTCCAAATCCATGAATGAAATCACAGCTCACATGATCAAATGACATCCCTGGAGTCCAAGTGCACAGAACTGCTTGGATAAGGGATAAAGCTTCAGTACATGAGTCTTTATGGGATAATTTATATATAAGCCATAAAATAGGAGAAGTACCATAAAACTTTTAATCAGGTAAAAATGGTTTCAAAATAAAAATACAAATGATATAAATGAATCTATTCAAATAAATGATTTAAATAATATAAAATGTATTTATTCTTTGCAGAAATGGCTTCTTGGGAGCTGGAAATAACAGGAAAAGCAGCAGAGTGATTACAATGAAGATCAGCATGCTAAGTTCCCCTAGGGTAAAGCAAGGCCACCATAATAGAATAGGCAGACATGGGTTTCTCAGGGTTACTGATAGCATTCACTTCTTGACCTGAGATTTGGTTCCTAAATGCTGGCCTATTAACAATGATTTCATCTATCCATTTACTTCTGTACACCTGTCTTTGGAATTTGACATTACATAATAATATAATAACTCTACATATCTATTAGAAAAATTCATAGGATGCTAAGCTATATTACCAAGCATAATTATCCAGTGATTTCTACTCTTACTCTTAGAAATAAAAACTTAGTTGTTTGGTCTTGAAGAACTTTACACAAGATGACAATAACACACACACACACACACATATATCGCAGATACACATGCACATAAACTTTTTATAGCTATACAAATTGGTTCATATACAGATTTGCAAAATGTAAACATGTACTATTATACAAGTGAGTGTATATTCAAAAACAATAAATTGTTGTGTTTATAAGTTATCTGTTTCCTGAAGATCTCACAGGTATTTTACCACCTTCTCTCACGCTCATCTCACTCACAGTGTTTTGCCTAAATTGGGGTTTGGATAAATCACCCTGAAAAGCCAATGTATTCAAGTTTGGTTCCCAGCATATGGAACACTGGGAGGTGGTAAAAACTTTAAGATGGGCTGTTGAGTCACTAGAAATGAGACTTTAAAGGGGACATGAGACACTACTGATATCTTCTTCCTCCCCTTTATTTTGCTTCCTGGACATGAAGTGATTTTTCTCTGTCATGGACTCCCCACCATTATCATCTAGTTTCCTAAAGCAATGGGTCCTCCTGATCCTAGGCTGGAGCTGCTGAAGCCATGATCCAAAAGAAATCCTTTGCCCTTAAGGAGTATTTCTTTTGACAAAACCTGACTAGTGCAATTATGTTTTCTGCTCCTTGTTGAATTTCTTAGGCATATGCCTGCAACCCTACTATTAACTCTGAATTTTCCCACAGCTTAGAATGCTACTCCCCAAATATCAACTTCGGAAAAAGTTACTTCATATATTTTCAAATATCAACTTCATGATGAGTCTTATACTTTAAAGCTGAAACTTCTTTGAGTTTTCCTCCTCTTTATCTTCCATATCTTCTGGCATAATTTATAAATAACTTATTATATTGGCATTATTATATGGTTTCTTAGTATAACAGATTATACAGATCTTTTGCTGCAGTGTGAATTCAAAGGAATTAATCATACCACAAGGACACTTGCTCAACTATGTTCATAGCAGCATTATTTGTAATAGCCAGAATCTGGAAACAACTTAGAAGCCCCTCAACTGAAGAATGGATAAAGAAAATGTGGTACATTTGCACAATAGAGTATTATTCAGCTGTAAAAAAACAATGACATCATGAAATTTGCAAGGAAATGGATGGAACTAGAAAAAAATCATCCTGAGTGAGGTAACACAGACTCAGAAAGGTGACTGCAGTATGTACTCACTCACAAGTGGATATTAGATGTAAAACAAAGGATAACCATGTAGCTGAAAGTTTTCGTGTGTCCTGCCCAGTCCTGCAGCCACTCAGACCCAAATAAACACACAGAGGCTTATATTATTTTCAAACTATATGGCCTAATGGCCCAGTATTCTTGATAGTTAGCACTTACATCTTAAATTAACCCATTTCTATAAATCCATACTTTGCCATGTGGTTTGTGGCATACTGGTACTTTACATCTTGCTTCTTCTGGCAGATGCTAGCAGTGTCTCCTGGCTCTGCCTTTCTCCTTCCCCTCTCTCTAGTTGGAATGTCCCACCTAACCTTATTCTGCCTCATCATTGGCCAAACAGCTTATTTATCGACCAATCAGAGCAACACACATTCACAGCATACAGAGCAACATTCCACAGCATAACCAGACTATAAGCCATAGCTTTAAAGAAGCTAGTTAACAAGGAGGACCCTAAGAGGGATGCATGGATTGCCCAGGGAAAGGGAAATAGATGAAATCTCTGGGAAAACTAGGGGAAGGGTGTAGTAGAGGGGAGGGGACTGGGTTTGAGAATATGAGGAAATGGGATGGTCAACCTGGGGGAGGGATTGAGTAGGAAAGCAATGAAAGAGATGCCTTGATAGAGGGATATTATGGGGTTAGGAAGTAATCTGGTGTTAGGGAAATTCTCAGTCTTCCACAAGGATGACCTCAGCTAATACTACTAGCAATAATGGAGAGTGTGCCTGAATTGGCCTTCCCCTATAATCAGGTTAGCAAAAACCCTAACTATCATCATAGAGCTTTCATCCAGTAACCAATGGAAGTAGATGCAGAGATCCACAGCTATGTACTGGGCCAAGTTCCTGGAGTCCAGTTGAAGAAAGGTAAGAGGGATTATATGGACAAGGGTGTCAAGATCATAATGGGGAAATCTACAGAGACAACTAAACCATGCTCATGGGAACTCAGGAACTCAATACCAATAGCTATAGAGCCTTCATGGAATCTAACTAGGTCCACTGCATGTGGCAGACAGTTGTATAGCTTGGTCTGTTTGAGGGGCCCTGGCAGTGGGAACAGGATCTTTTCCTGGTGCATGAGCTGGCTTTTAGGATTCCATTCCCTATGGTGGGACACCTTGCTCAGGCTTGATACAGGAGGGAGGAGTATAGTGCTGCCTCAACTTAATGTAACAGCCTTTGTTGACACCCCATGGGAGGCCTTACCCTTTTGGAAAAGTTGATGGGGGGGTGATTTGAAAGACAGGGAGGGTCAGGGATGAGGGGTGAGAGGGGATCTGTGGTTGCTATATAAAATGAATAAAAATTTAAAAAAGAAAATAAACAATATACTGTTAACAACAACAACATAAAGTCTCAGCCACTGACTATTCTGATCCAAAGATGACACTACAACTTTCATTTGATAGCTGTAGAAAACTATATTTTTGCTATAACAATACGGACAGAGGAAATTTGTATTCACAAACTGTTATATTGGAGAACAATTTCAGTAATAGGAATAAAGTAAAAGGTAAAAAAAAAATTAAACCAGGAGAAATAATTTACCTTTTTTGGTAAAGTCATAAAAAAGAAAATCCCTGAATTTTGAGTTCTGCTCATTAAATGTCTTTACATTTTCTGAATTATCACTGTTATCACTTCTCATGTCATATCCCCTACTAAATCTCACTAAAAAATTATCCCCATTCATTTAATTCAATATTGCTTTGCTTTGAAATTCAGTTTTTGTGTTTCATGAGGATGCCTTTCCCTTTGGGTCCTCTGCTTGGCTAAATTACTGCAGCATTTTTGTGAGTTTAATGGAAGGAAGCCAGAAGGAGGTGACTATTTACAGCACTGGTTTGGAATTTCAGAGCATAGTATAGGACAGAGGAGGTCATTTGCACAGCACACCCATAACCTCTGTAAATAAAAAGAAATAATAGGATGCTAAAACAGGTAGATTCTGCATAATATACTCTTGTATTTTTTTAATAGCATCATTGCAACCATCTTGGGATTTAGGTGCTATTGTTATTTTGCACTCAAATTTGGGGGAACAGAAAGCTAGACACTATAGTTAATGAGTTGATCACACACACACACACACACACACACACACACACACACACACACACACAATCAGTGATGGGAGATAAAGAATATGCCAAAGATATTAGTGAGTTTTGCATAACAAGAATCAACTAAGCACATTGTAGCTATTCAAGATTACGAATTTTCAGAGAGCAATGATCCACTTCAGTGTTTCTTTTATTTATAATGAGATTTGTAACCAAGGAAACTTTGCTTCACAGATATATTTACCTGTTTTTCCATAGGTTGTAGGTATAAGCTAAGTGCGGCAACTGTGACTACTTACTCCAGACAGAGTTTGAAACAGAGCAGCTTTCAAAATAGACATTGTCTATGTTCAGATATATTATGAGACAGATGGTGAGAATATGTTGATTAAAAAAGTTGAAGAGAAAAATGTTATCATGTCTACACTCTCCTGGGATTGTGTCTCTGTAGTATCCTTCTTAGGTCTATTTTACATGCAGAACATTCCAGTTTATGTGGGTACCTCTTCCCCAGAATGAATATTGTAAGAGCTGGGCCATATTTTTTCAATCTTTTATTTATGTTAGTTTCTAAGATTCATGTATATGTTATCATGTCCATTATATCATTAGACTTATTAAAGCCAACCTGTCTTGAGCAGGGTTTGTTAGAACTTTTTAGTATTTTTTTCCACTGTCTTTCTCTTTCAAATGAAGACACAGAATTTTCAGAATCATCCAGATATCAAAGTTCTGACCCAAGTTTTGATACACTGAGTCACATATCTTTCTACTATGTGAAATAATACAAAATAAACAGACTGACTATTAAAATAAGGATGTAGAATAGATATCCTGAAGTGAAATAGAAGCAATACTTTGGCTACTTATATGAAAACCAGCTGACTCCTCCCTCTTGTATTTTGATGAAGTTGTTACATTTGTAATCCTTCTAACAATAAAGATTTTAAATAATTATATTTTCCAAGACCTCTGCTAGAATAAATTTAGAGGCCTGATTTCTTAACAATCATACTAATAAATACAATGTCTATTCTTGAAGTGCAGCAGGACTCCCTCTCTGTGTCTCCTCTGGGTAGATGATCTTTTGCTCTTCACACTATGTAAGAAGTAAATGGATTTTCTACAATAGTCATTGTTGGCTAGATGGTTTTTTCTTTTAGGGAGGTGAAGACAAATTAAATATTAATGCAAATTTAGATCGTAAGAGCCATATAGGTGGCTGTCATATTTCTATTATCCAATCCAATCCAAGAGAATGGAAACTTATTCCACATAAAACCTGTGCTCTGTTCTTTATAGTAATACTATTTGTAACAGCCTATAATGGGAAAAAAGATGACCTCCACTTTATGAATGAATAAATAAAAATGTGGCATATATGTACAATGGAAATTACTGTGTAATGCATAGAAATGTATTACTGACCCATTTTAAAATTTGACAAAACTGAAAATGTTATAGTAAGTTAAGAAAGCTAGCCCCAGATAGCTGCTTATTGTCCTATACCATTCATATAAAATATTTAAGATTAGCAAATAAAAGAACTAACATGAAATAAGTGTTATATAGAACTGGGTATAGAAATGTTGGTCAATTGATAAAGATCAATATTAATGACTATGGACTTTATTTTTAGGATGTCAAAATGTTCTGAAATTAGACAGTGGAGTGCTTACACATTGTAAACATAAAATAACTCTTAATTTTGCATTTCTAGAGATGAAGAGTTTTGCATAGGTGATTTGAATCTCAAGTGCATATTTTAAAATGGAAACTATCTGGTTGGTTTATAAAAACAGCTATTTCAAACAAATGTTGTAATGCATTTTTGAGGCAATATTATAATAAACCTCAAAATATTTTTTAATACTTAATATTATAAAGAGAAATTCTCATAGAACTTTATGTTAATCAAATTAATTTGGTGATTTGTTCCCCAACAGAGTTAATTTATCCATGGAGATGCATCAGTTTGTCCAGTGCTTCCCACAGAAGCATGAGGATCAGGGCTCAGATTGCTAGAACATATTTAAATGCTTTATGGGCTTGAAGTTTTCCTGTAAGCTTAGCACTAAGGAGGCAGAAACAGAGTACCCCATTAGGAATCTGGCTTGGTAGACTAGCCATCAGTAAACCATAGTTTAAATATTAGATACTGCCTCACTATATAAAGCAGAAAGAAATCAACTTTTGGAAGACACCTGCCGTCAACTTCTGGCTTTCATATGCATGCACACTCTAATTTACACACACACACACACACGTGTCTCACTGCATGCTTATGCCCCCACAATATGACATGTGAATAAGCATCCATATATGTCCAGGCAATACAGGCAATACCCATACAAACAAATTATAGCCTCATCTTACACAAATGGAATGATTTTTAATAATTAAAAAAGTATAGCTTAATCTTATCTCATAGAAATTATTACTCACTAAAATCTTTCATCTTCTTGAATACTTAGAATACTAATACCAAGCTGGTCTTTGATTCAGTAGAAACTGCTTGTTCTCAATAATGTTTGCCACATTTAAAGGAGGTGAGTAGAGGAGAAAGACCTTTAAGTAGATAGAAATCACGTTTTTGTTTTTAAACCTCTAGGAGTTCATAGTTCCTACTTCATTGATCATGGCTGATTCCTTTATCACTATCTATTCATATTGCTCTGAGATCTTCTCTCTGAAAGTGTGCAAAGTATTTGAAGACAAACAATGTGTTCTGTTACTAACAGACACAGACACACTCCTCAGGAATGTTCTTTGGTATTGAGTAAAGCTTTGTCTCCACAGTAACTGTGTCTATAGTTCACATGCTGTTTTCCTGAGAATCACCCGTGCCTTCCCTCCTCCTGGTCTTGGGAGATGGTGCTAAAGTAGAACTGTGACATCATTGGGTCAATCAAATATATGTTTCTGAAGCTGCCTGTTGTGTTAACTATCTGATAATTCAGGACTAACATCGTGTTCTATGGGAACACAAAGTACAGGTTTGGAACTCATCAAGCACGAGGTAGGGTTCAAAAACTCCCCACACTAGAAAAAAATTGATTGACATTTGACCAATCAAGGTCTTCTTTCTTCTATATCTGCTATTCATAGAGTTCAGCACTTGCTGCCTCTGGAAAACTGTTAATGACCATGGGGATACTAGACTAACAATGAACATGGTGTTGAGGAGCTGTAACGTGGGCAAATGCTCCTCCACTTTCTCAAAAATCTTGAACATATTCTGATGATTTTATCTTTCCACAAGTGACAGATTTCTGAGATCTGGAAGCAGAGTGAAAGGAAAAGAAAAAAGTAAAGTAAGAAGGATTTCATTTTTGACATAGGGCTCAGGAAGGTGCAGTGCACTTGTAATAATTGTTTCATTGGAGCAGAGGTAAATATTCCTGTGGCTTATTTTAGCACTTGAATTGCCAAAAGAACATCAAATTTAAATTTTCTCTTTGAAAATGAAATCAGATGTTAGCCCAAGACAGCAAGAAGGAGTAAGACTTCTTTGCAAAATAACCTTGAAACATATTTGTAAGCAAAGTCACTCAAAATATCCTGACTCCAGTAATAAAATATGCCTATTTAGTTATATAACTGCTCAGCTACTTGAGAAAGTATAATTTTTTTGACAACTGAGAATATCCAAAATTGGACATCACTAACCTTGAATACCTGAGGGCATGTTATTTTTGCTCAGTATGAAACAATTGAATCCAAGTCTAGACACTTGAGGACAATTGAAAAAGCTGTTTATTTTCCATATCCTATGATAATATTGCCATGATTTCCCATCATTAAGATAATCAAAATCAAAATCCTCTCTAGATGTATTCGGCAAATTGTTTTCAACTTTCAGCTCACCTTTTATTCAGCATCCTACATGCTCAGTACTACTCTTTAGTTAAAATTAGTAAGTTGTTTTTTAGACAAAAAGACATAAACATAATTCATATATATATGATATCAGATGTATCCTTTCTATCACCTAGTGTTCATATACTAATCCCCCATGTTTTGGAGGGTTTCTCCATGGGATTGACATTTAGGAAGGTGTGCATCATATCATATTTTATCTCGTTTAATCATTTCAGTACAATATATGTGCCATGAAGTGTGTTAGATGTTGAGAACATTAAGAATCACGAACTTATCTTTCCACTAAAATAAATCTTGTCATCTAATAGAAGTTATGCAATTGACTATGAGATACGGGAGATGTAATAAAGGTGTTTCACTACCAATGATGTCATCTAGAAAGTTGTTTCAAGGAAAATGATCATAGTCTTTATTTATGAGGAGGAACAATGTTTACCATGTGTGGTACATTTTTTTCAGGATTGGTTGCCTTGTTTTTGCTTGTTTGTTTGCTTTTATTCCTGTGGCATTGGAGGAACAATGTAAGAGGAACATTTAGGAACTACAGCTCTATGTGATTAATGATAGTCTTATGTAACTAAGGTACTGCAAAGGAGGTTAGGCAAGAGTCACTGTGTCATTTCCAGGGATGGCTCATGAAACTTGGGGAGTAAACTGGAATGGAGATTCAGTTTTGGATCTACAACAATTTTGGAAGCTTTGTACTATTGGCTAAAATACCATCATTCTCAATCTTGAAATAATTCAAAATGAATGGAACTCTAGACCTTGATTCCCTGCAGAAATTCCTATGCTGAAGAGTTGCAAGAAAAATAAAATGTTCTATCAGTATCTGAATCACTGTATTATGTTTTTGGTTTTATTTGCATTGGTAGTTCAGTGTGTGTTTACTGATGCACCATGCTATGGGACTATGAAAGGCCTTCTCTATTAAGGGGATTCCTCAAGGTCCATTGTCATTTAGAGGATAACATGAAGAAAAACACATCAAAAGATGAGGTTGAATTGAGATGGATTTCTAAAGCCTCATGGATCTCACTGAGCCTGAAAAACAATAAATTATATCAAGCAGTGTAAAGGCATTGTAAAGTTTTGGAAGGAGAGTTTCTTACTTAGATTTGGCTATAGTATACATGTATACATGTGTAGAAGTAACCAATGATCTTATTAAAGAACACAGAACCAATACAAAGAAGAAAGCCAAGAGGTCAGAGCTAAGAGCTAAAGACCTTACCCTTCCTCTCACAGTTCCTACCTCTCCAAAAGAGACCTACTTGCTATGTGTCTATCTTTATAAAGACTTTCTGTTCTGCCTTCTCATTGGTTGTAAACCCAACCACATGACTGCCTCATCACTGCCTGGCTGTACAGACCTCCAGGTCTTCTATGGTTGGTATTGAGGTTAAAGGTGTGTGTCTCCATGCTGGCTGTATCCTTGAACACACAGAGATCCACAAAGATACCCCCACAATAGACGCTGGCAGTGGTTGAGAGACAGCCGGAACTGACCTACTCTGGTGATGGGATGGCCAAACACCCTAATAGTTGTGCTAGAAACCCCATCCAACAACTGAGGGATCTGGATGCAGAGATCCACGGCTAGGCCCCGGGTGGAGCTCCAGGAGTCTAATTAGTGAGAAAGAAGAGGGTTTATATGAGTGAGAACTGTTGAAACCAAGGTTGGATAAAGCACAAGGACAAATAGCCAAACAAATGGAAACACATGAACTATGAACCAAAGGCTGAGGGGCCCACAACTGGATCAGGCCCTCTGAATTGGTGAGACAGTTGATTGGCTTAATCTGTCTGGGAGGCATCTAGGCAGTGTTATCGGGTCCTGTGCTCATTGCATGAGTTGGCTGTTTGAAACCTGGGGCTTATGCAGGGATGCTTGGCTCAGTCTGGGAGGAGGGGACTGGACCTGCCTGGACTGACTTTACCAGGTTGATCTCAGTCCTCGGGGGGGGGCGGTCTTTGCCCTGGAGGAGGTTGGAATGGGGGGTGGGCTGGGGGAAAGGAGAGGGGGACAGGAGGGGGGAGAACAAGGGAATCCGTGGCTGATATGTAGAACTGGATGGTATTGTAAAATAAAATAAAAGGAAAAAAAAAAGACTGAAGTGTTATATTCAAAATTAAGGGCTCCAGTTTTGGGTGTTTGGCATCAGAGCTTTTGATGTATTATTATTAGAAGAAAGACATTTTATAAAATACTGATAACTTGTAACAGATTTGCCAGATTATATTAAGTGTGATATTATATATGTCACAGTTAGAAGCAGTGCTGAGCATAGAGTGAATACCAATGATATTATATTACATTTGTTTTAAGCATTAAAAATGGGAATAAAGACATGTTAAACATGTTAAACAATTAAATGCTAATGTTAACATTACAATGAAATGTAATGTTAACAATGAAATGTTAACAATGTTAACAATGTTTATGTTAAACAATGAAATTTACAGGATTAGGAAACGAGTTGTATTTGTAGAGTGAATGCTAGAACATAACAATGTTCTAAACTTCTACCATGATGATCAAAGTGGATTTTGTTATCATTATAAAAGATAAGAAAAATTTAATCCAGAGATGGAAATTAGTGACATGAAAGATGGATAAATGGAAAGAGGTGTGTGTGTGTGTGTGTGTGTGTGTGTGTGTGTGTGTGTAAAGCAGAAGAGGGATAGTAATAAAGTGATGAAATTAATATTTTTCAAATTTAAGTATATTAAATTATAGACCATATAAGACAGAATACTTGGCAAAAATCAATATATTGTTTTCACACACAAAATGTCACTTGGTCATTCTTTCTACCTCTATGTATCTATGTATCTATCTATCATCCATCTATATCTATTATTTATTTTCATGTATGTATATCTACTAACTTTAAGTTGGTTCTAATCACATATGGAGAATAATCTTTGGGGATGGATGGATGTCTAATATAGGCATTAGATTTAGAATAATTACCACCCACAGATATCACATGTACTTGCAATTCATCGCTGCACTAACAGCTTAGACCATACTTGCAAGGTGAACTAGTTCAATGATAAATATCTCATAATTTTCAATAGATTAGCATAACAAAACAGATTTTCTTTGCTTGGTTTTTGCTTTTTGTTAGTCAGACACCACTTGAATAAATATTTCCTCATATGTTGGAGAGTTTTTTGTTGAAATAAAAGTAAGTTTCAAATCCAGGTATTTTCTAACATTACCTCTTCATACCTTGAGTACCTCTGCACAAAAGAGAAAGGTAAATGAGAGCATAGAAATAGGAAATCTACATCTTTACTACTTTGGCCTGGATGTTACCCACACACTGATATTCTGTAGTTTATAATTACTAGCACAGTTTCCATTACGAGAAAGTACCTGGGGAGTTGCTTACCAAATGTAGGACAATGTACCAGTGTACCCAACATGTTATGTAAAAGAGGGGGACTGACATACATTTAGGGGGATGAACTGCAGTGTCCACTACAGTTTTCTGTTCTGGACAACAAAACTATCAATGGACTTGCTATCAATCATAGACCCAATCAGTCTCTAAGGAATAACTTCAAACATAATCATGTTTCATCACATAACTTCCTGGTAAGGGGAGGTCCTCTCTATCAAATCATGATATGGCTCATAGATTTCAACATGCCAATTAAAATATTTGTTTTTTTTGTTTTGTTTTAAGTGTTTTACTTTTTCATATGATTCATGTTATGATGTACAGTATTATATTTTCTTTATCATTTATTGACTGGTGGACATTAAGTTTAAACTTCACATCTTGGCTTTTTCCATGGTTTCACTAGGGTGTTTTTACTAGTTTTCATTCTTAAAGTATTCAAAATATCTATCATTTCAATTGGAGTACCCTAACTTGTTATTTTCTATGATTTGTCCCACCTATTTTTATACTACAGTTATAATCTCTTTAATATTCACTATTTTTTTAATCCCTTATATTTCACAGGTGCTGTGGATATCAATCACTTTGTAAGCTGTGAATGTGTTGCTCTGATTTGGTTGGTAAATAAAATGCTGATTGGTCAGCAAACAGGCAGGAAGTATAGGCGGGACAAACAGAGAGGAAAATTCTAGGAACAGGAAGGCTGAGTCAGGAGATGCCAGCCTGTCATCCAGGGAGCAGCATGAAAAGGCAACAGGTAAAGCCACAGAACACATGGCGACATATAGTTGAACAGAAATAGGCTGAGTTTAAGTGTACGAGCGAGTCAGTGGTAGGCCTGAGCTAATGGCCGAGCAGTTTAATTAATATATGCATCTGAGTGATTATTTTATAAGTGATTGTGGGGTCTGTGGGGCTGGGTAGGACTGGAGAAAACTTCAGCTACACACAGGGCCAACCACTATAGAAAAATACAGTGAAAAATAACCACTATTTAGGAATTTGGAATAACAAGGGACAATGCATATTAATGACCTACCTTATAAGCAATCACTTGCAAAAATAATCTCCAAGCAAGAGTGATATTCCTTCTGTTCATTCTACAGCTGATTTCCCCCATGTTGGTAGTCATTCATTCTGCTGATACTACCACATAACAAAGTATTTTTGGTTCATTATTATTCTTGATGATTTGTAAATTAAATTTCATGGAACTGGCCTTCCTCGAAGACTTTTTCCAAAATGATAATAGCAAAAATAGTAACAGGAGGTTCTTAATCTAACTTTTTTCTGTGTGGCAATAAAAACACTCAAATTTCCCTACTAGCTACAACTAGCCTGGCTTCTGTCTTTGCGAACTCATCCTTATGTCTTCTCCCACATCAGATCTTACTGGAGTGCTACTCTTGAGGTCATCTGAACAGACATATTACGTGATGTGATGATCATTTTAATGTGTTAACCAATGAGCCAATAAAACACTAATGTTCATGGTTTTTTGGGCAGATTTTTTGTGTGTGTGTGAATCACATCTACAACCACTTTAAGATATCATGTTAGCTTGAACAACCTAGTTAGGCCTGAGTAGACCAGATCTAAAGCTGCCTTGAAGAAGACGACTTTTGTCTGTGAACTGCAACTTCAAATCTTGCTTAAGGGTGCCAAACTACCCTTTCTGGGGACCTGCTTCAGAATTTCAGACTTATCTCATCAACAATACAATCATCTAAACTCATTTTGCTAGTGCGTATTTTCATGTGTGTGTCTTACTTGCTCTATTTCTTTTGTTCAGCTTAGCTGTTGCAAATGAATTGTTTTTTATATTATTTTGCTGTTGGGCTGATGTCTCAAATATTTTTCCAGCTTCTCTCATACAGTTTGAGGTCCACAAAAAGTCATAAAATTATAGTCAATGTGCAGTAGAATCCCCAAAAATACAATGCCTTAGATAGAAATTTTATTTTGCTCAGGATTTTGTGAATCCAGAGTCCATTAGTTTGGCCATTCTGACTCAGGTACACATAATTTCAACAGAGTATATTTAATCTGTGCCTTTGTTTCTTTATCTTATAATCGGTTTAATAACTGCATAAGTTTAAATAGATAAAACACTTAGAACTGCCCAGGTTTTATAGTAAATATAAAATAAAGTAAGAAAGTAATCTGTTTTTAATTCATGCTTCTCTGTTCCTCTATCTCATCATTTTCCCCAGTATTTCTTCTTACCATTTTTAAAATATGGAAGGCAGAATGTACCCTAAATTTGTGACAATGCTTACATCTGGAAGATGAGATAAAATGAAGAATAACTTATTCACTGATTTACTTTGGAAATGTAAATTTATTTATAAAACAAAACAAATACAAAAATTATTAATTTTCATAAGCCTACTACAGTTAGTGAGTACAAGCGCATTTGCATATATTCTAATAAGGTGCATGTACACAAACAGCCTCAAAATATACTGAGGCTTTTGAAAACTAAATGTTCATGTATACTCTCACTATTGTACACTGATAGCCCAAGAGTTAAGAGGTAGACTCCACCGACCAACTTATTAGAGTTTTAGAACACCTTATCTCCTATCATCAAAGCAAACAGTTTTAATTGTAAGCTCTCAAATATATTATATGTATTGCTTGCAAAAGAGTGGCAGTGTCTGGCCAAATTTAAAAATAGAAGAGACCTGAGGTTAGCATTTTTAGGAGGGAAAAGGAGACATTTTTCTCTCTATGATTCTCAAGTAATTAACATAACTTATAGTGAGGTACCTGCTCTCATCAGCAAGAAGCAAGGAGTCCAACCATCTGGGCTTGCAGGGCATGCCAGTGAAACTTGTTCATGTTATTTAGAGAACTGTCTCTAAGAAAGGAGTCTTCTACTCTGGAATTTAAAAGGACCCTGATTTTAGCTAAAATCATCTCATTCTCAGAAGACTTTTTGTAGCAGCAGGAGACCATTAGAGAGATTCACAAAACTAGTCAGAATGCTGAGAACAACTCACCTTGAGTGCCCAACATCAAATGATGTATCTACAAAACAGCTTCTATACCCAAGGCTCAGAGAATATTGTAGAATCCAAGACCAAGAGAACCAAGATGTGATACATAGTGTGTTCTACATTTGATTAGGAAGCTGCACTCATAAAATCTCAATATGGTTGCCTTAATAGTGCATAGAAAAGTGACTACCAGTTGACATGCCAATGCAGGTGAAGGGAATCCTACAAGGCCCTAACTCTAGGTGAAGAGCTACAGACAATTGCTCCTGAGTGACAGGAAGTCAATCTCTTTGATAGCTTATCAAGTCCCAAGTTCTAAGACCTAAACACATACACTTGTGAGCAACACCAAATGATGTATATGATGTATATGTATTTGATGTATACATATATGTGTATGTGTGTCTGTATATGTATAGGTATAATGTATATGTATGGGGACAAGGTGATAAACAGCAATTGGGGCTCTTGAGTTTGATGAAAAAGAAAATACAGCTATTATGATCTTCCAAATCAAAACAAGCCAATGCTTATATGTATATATATGTATATATGTATATATATATATATAGAGAGAGAGAGAGAGAGACAGACAGACAGACAGACAGAGACAGAGACAGAGAGACTGAGACAAAGAGACAGACACAGAGAGAGACAGACAGACAGACAGACAGACAGAAAGAAATTGGATAGTGTTTCATGAATTGAAGCATTCAAGGAGAAAATAATGAGTGATTTTTTTCAAAGTTAAACTGAAAACAGTAATAGTAATCACTGAGAATATTATATACAGCAAGTAGGACATTTTCAATGATATTACACTGAGAAGTTATAGAAAATAAATAAGCAAATCAAAACATCATTTCAAAATGGATAAGAACACCTATTTTATTGTGTTTTATGTTTGATGTAGCAGGGTCCTGTGCTGTTGTTCTCTTTGAGGGAGGGGGGCAAGTAGGCACAGAGTTAAACCACACAGACTCTGGGAGAATGTGGAAACAATAAGCTCAGTTTATTCAGGAAGAGGCAAGCCTCATATACCTTCCACCTCACCCTTGGGGGAGGTCTGATGAATATGCATCTGCTGGTGTGACATGACTGCCTCATTGATCCAGGTCATCTCCAAATCATGTGTCAGCTGCTGTTTCTAAGGCCCTTAGGCAGACCCATGTTGTCTTTCAGAAAGTATCTTTTTTACTTGTTTGGGCCAGCTAGCCCTCAGGCCTGTTAGGAATGAGTTTTCCCACAGTTTATTGTCAACAGACATGCAACAAGATCTTGCCAAACAGGTAGTCATATTAGATATTAAAGAACCATGAAAGTCAGGAGTTTTCATTAAAGTGAAATGCACATAGATCATGGAGCTTCTTAAATGAGATAAAAGCAAACATTGAGAGAATCAATGCACTTACTGAATATTGAATGTTTTATGATGTGCTGTAATTTGAAGACTTTTAGTGAAAAAAACCTGAAATACTCTAGACAATTTAAGAAATATTGTATAATGGAAGAAAAAAGCTTTCCATATCCTGAAAAACAATATCATACTAAAAAATGTAAAGTTAATAGAGTATAAATCGTGTACTATTCAAATTTCTTTAAACTTTTAGATGTCATAAATATTTTTATTTTTTAAAATTTTTATTTCATTGAGACTTTCATACAGTATTTTTGATCAAATTCACCTCTACAAATCTTCCCTTATTAACATATTCCCTCCTCATTCAAGTTTGTCATATGCATATGCATCATAAACATATACATCATATGTCTAATAGCTCTGGTTGTTCTAGAACTCACTCTGTAGACCAGACTGGCCTAGAGCACACAGAGATCCGCCTGCCTCTGCCTCATGAGTGCTGGGATTAAAGTTGTGTGCCACCATTAAAAATCATTCAAAACCTTCTGTTTAATTCTAATGAGGATTTCCACATAGGCCATAAAGTAGTTGAAGGTATGCAAATTGATAACAAAGTGATTCTAGAAAGAGTTTTGTGGTTAAAAGGTCCAAGTTGCTTAGAAATGACTAATATGTATCATTATAAAATGTCTTATTTGGTAAAATGATAAACAAAAGATTAATTAATGCTTAAATTAATACTTTGCAAAAGTAAAGTTAAGGTGTCATTTTAGTTTCTTTTCCAGTTGCTGTGATACAATGTACAGAAAACAGGAACTTAAGAAAAAGAATATTTTAGCTCCACTGGCGTGTCCAAAGGGTCTTCTTTTTCTAGATGATTCTAGGGTTTGTTAAGTTGAAAATTAACACTAACTATATGGGGTGGGGACAGTTATTGCCTACTGTCTCTGATAAGGAAAAATAGAGTATAAGGAATTAGTTTGTGATCAAAAATTTTCTTTTCTTTTTTTTTTTTGTCATGAATCATGATGGAGTTTAAGAGACTAAGAATGCCAATCGGGCCTGGAGCTCCCATTCAGACCAGAAGTGAGTGCCTGGGGTCATACCCAGGGAGGCTTGCTCCTGGGTCCCATCCCTGGGCACCAGCCATTCGGGGAAGACCTGCCCAACGTAGCTCCAGGTTCTGGCCATTGGGTAGGCCCCAGTGGGAAGGTTTCCCTTCTCCTAGACCCACTGGCAGACCCTGCAATCTATATGCCCTGCCCCCACATGCATCTGCGATGGACCCCACCACCACCACTTACTGAGGATTGGAGACCAGCCCTCAGCTCCCATCAGACCAGAACTCTGTCTGGAACAAGCATGCTGATAAGACCAAAATGAATCCACGAGGAAATAGGCAGACGTCAAGCTAGAAGTACATACAACAAAATAAAGAGCAATACAGCATCACCAGAACCTAGCCCTCCTCCAACAGCAAGACCCGAACATCACACTATGGAAGAAGCAAAAGAAAGCCACCTTGAGAATAACATCATAATTTTAAAGAAGAAATCAAAAATGAAATTGAGGAACAGACAAACAAAAAATGGGAAGAACACTATAAAAAAAAAACTAGAGGAAAAGACAAATAAAGCACAAGAAAACAATAAATCTTTGAAAGAAATCCATGAAAAAGCAAAGAAAAAATTGAGGAAAACAGTCCAAGACCTGAAAAGGGAAATAGAAAAACTGAAGAAGACAAAAACAGAGGGAATGCTGGAAATAGAAAATCTGAGTAAACGAACAAGAACTACAGATGCAAGTATAAACAACAGAATGCAAGAGATGGAAGAACGGATCTCTGGCATTGAAGATATAGTAGAAGAAATAGATTCATCAGTCAAAGAAAACACTAAAGCCAACAAAGTCATGACCCAAAATGTCCAGGAAATTTGGGGCACCATGAAAAGACAAAACCTACTAAAATAGGGATAGAAGAAGGAGAAGAATACCAACTCAAAGGCACAGAAAATATATTCGACAAGATCATAGAAGAAAACTTTCCCAACTTAAAGAAGGAAATGCCTATGAAGATACAAGAAGCCTATAGAACACCAAACAGACTAGACCCCCCAAAAGTCCCCTCACCACATAATAATTAAACAACTAAATGTACAGAATAAAAAAAGAATATTAAGAGCAGCAAAGGAAAAAGGCCAAGTGACTTATAAAGGCAAACCCATCAGAATAACACCCAATTTCTCAATGGAGACTTTGAAAGCCAGAAGGACCTGGACAGATGTAATGCAGACACTAAGAGACCATGGATGTCAGCCCAGACTAATATACCCAGCAAAACTTTCAATCATCATAGATGGAGTGAGCAAGACATTCCAAATCAAATCTAAACAATACTTATCTATAAACCCAGCCCTACAGAAAGCACTAGAAGGAAAATTCCAACTTAAGGAAGTCAGATACATCCATGAAAACACAGGCAACAGATAACACCACAGCAGTAAACCCCAAAGAAGAGAAGTACACACACACTACCACCAAATAAATAAATAAATAACAGGAATGAATAATCACTGGTCATTAATATCCCTTAAAAACAATGGATTTAATTCACCTATAAAAAGACACAGGCTAACAGAATGGACACAAAATATGGCTACCCATCTTTCTGTTGCATACAAGAAACACACCTCAAATTCAAAGATAGACACTACCTAAGAATAAGAGGCTGGGAAAAGACTTTCCAATCAAATATTCTTAAGAAGCAAGCAGGTGTAGCCATCCTAATATCCAGCAAAATAGACTTCAAACTAAAATCAATCAAAAGAGATCAAGAAGGGCATTACATATTCATCACAGGAAAGATCCACCAAGATGAAGTTTCAGTTCTGAACATTTATGCCCCAAACACAAGGGCAACCACATATGTAACAGAAATTTACTAAAGCTTAAATCACATATAAAACCCCACACATTAATAGTGGGAGACTTCAACACCCCACTTTCACCACTGGACAGATCTGCCAAATCAAAATTTAAGAGAGAAATAAGGGACTTAACTGATGTTATGAGTCAAATGGACTTAATCAATATCTGTGGAACATTCCATCCTAACAAAAAAGAATATACCTTTTTTTTTGCACCCCATGGAACCTTCTCTAAAATCGATGACATACTTGGCCACAAAGCAAATCTCAACAGATACAACAATTGGAATAACCTCCTGCATTCTATCAGACCACCATGGCTCAAAGTTAGATTTCAACAACAACAAAAACTACATAAAGCCTAAAATCTCATGGAAACTGAATAATACTCAACTGTATCACCAATCGGTTAAGGAAGAAATAAAGAAATTAAAGACTTCCTAGATATCAATGAAAATGAATATACCACATACCTAAGCTTATGGGACACTATGAAAGCAGTGCTAAGAGGAAATTCATAACACTAAATGCCCACATTAAAAAGTTGGAGAAATCTCACACTAGTGACTTAACAGCACACATGAAAGCTCTAAAGCAAGAAGAAGCAAAGTCACCCAGGAAGAATAGATGCCAGGAAATAATCAAATTGAGAGCGGAAATCAATAAAATAGAAACAAAGAGAACAATACAAAAAATTAATGAAACAAAGATTTGGTTTTTTGAGAAAATCAACAAAATAGACAAGCCCTTATCTAAATCAAACAAAAGACAGAGAGAGAGAATCCAAATCAACAAAATCAGAAATGAAAACAGGGGACATAACAATAGACATTGAGGAAATCCAGAGAATCATCATGTCATACTTCAAAAACCTCTACTCCACAAAACTGGAAAATCTAAAAGAAATGAATAATTTTCTGGATAGGTACCACATACCTAAGTTAAATCAAGACCAAATAAACTATTTAAATAGTCCAATAACCCTAAGGAAATATAATTAGTCATTAAAAGTCTCCCAATCAAAAAAAGCCCAGGACCAGATGGTTTCAGTGCAGGATTCTACCAGATCTTCAAAGAAGAGTTAATATCAATACTCTCTAAATTGTTCCACACAATAGAAACAGAAGGAATATTACCAAATTCCTTCTATGAGGCTACAATTACCCTGATTCCTAAACCAAATAAAGATGCAACAAAGAAAGAGAACTATAGACCAATCTCCCTCATGAACATTGATGCAAATATACTCAATAAAATACTGGCAAACAGACTCCAAGACCACATCAGAACAATTATCCACCATGATCAAGTAGGCTTCATCCCAGGGATGCAAGGGTGGTTCAACATATGAAAGTCCATCAATGTAATACACTATGTAAACAAACTGAAAGAAAAAAAACACATGACCATCTCACTAGATGCAGAAAAGGCATTTGACAAAATCCAACACCCCTTCATGATAAAGGTCTTGGAGCGATCAGGACTACAGGGAACATACCTAAACATAATAAAGGCAATTTACAGCAAGCCTACAGCCAACATCAAATTAAATGGAGAAAAACTCAAAGCGATTCCACTAAAATCAGGAACAAGACAAGGCTGTCCACTCTCCCCATACTTATTCAATATAGTGCTTGAAGTTCTAGCCAGAGCAATAAGAGAACATGAGGAGATCAAGGGGATACAAATTGGAAAGGAAGAAGTCAAGCTTTCCCTATTTGCAGATGACATGATAGTATACATGAGTGACCCCAAAAATTCAACCAAGAAACTGATACAGCTTATAAACACCTCAGCAACGTAGCAGGATACAAAGTTTAATTCTAAAAAAATCAGTAGCCCTCCTACATACAATTGACAAACGACCTGAGAAGGAAATCAGAGATACATCACCCTTTAAAATAGCCACAAATGATATAAAATACCTTGGGGTAACTCTAACAAAGCAAGTGAAGGACCTATATGACAAGAACTTTAAGTTCCTGAAAAAAGAAATAGAAGAAAATGTAAAGATCTCCCATGCTCATGGATAGGCAGGAATAACACAGTAAAAATTGCAATCTTATGAAAAGCAATCTACAGATTCAATGCAACCCCCATCAAAATTCCAACACAATTCTTCACCGACCTGGAAAGAATAATACTCAACTTCATATGGAAAAACAAAAAACCCAGGATAGCCAAAAGAATCCTGTACAATAAAATAACCTTTAGAGGCATCACAATCCCTGACCTCAAGCTCTACTATAGAGCTACAGTAATGGTACAGTATAAAAAGTACTACAGCTTGGTACTGGTATAAAAACCAGCATGTGGACCAATGGAATCAAATTGAAGACCCTGACATTAATCCACACACCTATGAAAATATAATGTTTGACAAAGTAGCCAAAACTGTACAATGAAAAAAAAGAAAGTATCTGAAACAAATGGTGCTGGCATAACTGGATGTCAACATGTAGAAGGCTACAAATAGATCCATATCTGTCATCGTGCACAAAACTTAACTCCAAATGGATCAAAGACCTCAACATATATCCAGTTACTCTGAACCTGACAGAAGAGAAAGTAGGAAGTAGGTTTGAACTCATTGGCATAGGAGATCACTTCCTAAATATAACACTAGTAGCACAGACACTGAGAGAAACAATTAATAAATGGGACCTCCTGAAACCAAGAAGCTTTTGTAGAGCAAAGGACATGGTCAACATGACAAAGTAACAGCCTACAGAATGGGGAAAGATCTTCACCAACCCCAAATCTGACAGAGGGCTGATATCAAGAATATGGGGGAGAACAAGGGAATCCGTGGCTGATATGTAGAACTGAATGGTATTGTAAAATAAAATAAGAGGGGAAAAAAGAATATATAAAGAACTCAAGAAATTAGACATTAAAACGCCAAACGGTCCAATTAAGAAATGGGCTGTAGAGCTAAACAGAGAATTCTCAAAAGAGGAAGCTCAAATGGCTGAAAAACATTTAAGGAATTGCTCAACATCCCTAATCATCAGGGAAATGCAAAACAAAATGACGCTGAGATACCTACCACCTTACACCTGTCAGAATGGCTAAGATCAAAAACACTGAAGACAGCTTATTCTGGAGAGGATGTGGATCAAGGGGAACTCTCCTCCACTGTTGGTGGAAATACAAGCTTGTACAGCTACTTTGGAAATCAATATGGTGCTTTCAATTTCCCCCAAGACCCAGCTATACCACTCTTGGGCATATACCCAAGGAATGCTCAATCATACCACAAGGACACATGCTCAGCTATGTTCATAGCAGCATTGTTTGTAATAGCCAGAACCTGGAAACAACCTAGATGCCCTTCAACTGAAGAATGGATAAGTAAAATGTGGTACATATATACAATGGAGTACTACTCAGCAGAGAAAAACAATGGCATCATGAGGTTTGCAGGCAAATGGATGGATGTAGAAAAAAATCATCCTGAGTGAGGTAACCCAGACTCAGGAAGACAAACATGGTATATAATCACTCACAGGAGGACACAAGATGTAAAACAAAGGATGACTAGACTGCTATCACAGTTCCAGGGGGCTACCTAGAAAACAGGACCCTAAGAAAGACATAGGGATCGCCCAATGACAGAGAAATGGATGAGATCTACATGAGCAAACTGGACATGAGGTGGCGGTAATAAAGGGCAAGGGTTGAAGGATTGAGAGCTTAGGGGAGCAGGAGATGCCAGCTGGATCAAGAACAGAGAGGGAGAACAAAGAAAAAGAGATCATGATAAATGAAGACCACATGGGAATAGGAAGAAGCAAAGTGCTAGAGAGGTCCCCCAAAATCCACAGATACCTCCACAATAGACTACTGGCAAAGGTCGAGAGAAAGCCTGAACTGACCTACTCTGGTGATAGGATGGCCAAACACCTAGCTGTCGTGCTAGAACTCTCATCCAATGACTGAAGGAACAGGATGCAGAGATCCATGGCCAGGCCCCAGGTGGAGCTCCAGGAATCCAATCAGCGAGAAAGAAGAGGTGTTGTATGAGCGAGAATTGTTGAGACCAAGATTGGAAAAAGCAAAGGGTTAAATAGACAAACTAGTGGAAACACATGAACTATGAACCAATAGCTGAGGAGCCCCCAACTGCATCATGCCCTCTGGATAAGCAAGACAGTTGATTAGCTTGATCTGTTTGGGAGGCACCCAGGCAGTGGGACCAGGACCTGTCCTTAGTGCATGCATGAGCTGGCTGTTTGGAGTCTGGGGCTTATGCAGAGACACTTTGCTCTGCCTGGGAGAAGAGGGCTGGACCTGCCTTGACTGAATCAACCAGGTTGAGCAGAATCCCCAGAGGAGTCCTTGCCCTGGAAGAGATGGGAATGGGGGTGGGCTGAGGGGAGGGTAGGAGGGGGGGAAGGAGGGAGGACAGGGGAATCCACGGCTGATATATAAAATTAAATCAAATTATAAAATTAAAACAAATAAATAAATCAATACCCCCCAAATGAGACTAAGAATCCCTTTTTAAAAATCTATTTTTAATGATCTTACAAACTAGTGAGTTTCTATGAGGCTTCTTCATACATTCTTGGTTTGGTTATCCTGTTCTTTCTTCTCTCCACTTAAGCTCTCCTACTTAACCTCTGGAATCATCCTGTTCTTTCAGGTCACACGTGTTTTACTACTGCTCTAATCATAGGTTTACTTAGGCTACAACATCTTAGGTTTCAAGATAGATTTTTTAATATGCGCATTCCATCATAATTGCCTCTTTTCTAACCCCATCCTACATTTCCTCTCGCTCTAGACCACTTCTGCTTGAACATTTCGCCATCAGTATTCTTCTTCTCTTTTATTTTCCCTATGTGCTACCATCCTCCTTCTTCTAATGCAGTCCCTCCCAAATGGCCCTTTTATTGTTTCCTGGATTCCAAGTGCCAACCAAATTAAACACACAAAATAATCAATTTGAATCTAGGATCCCCAAATGAATGAGAACACACAGAAGTATTCTTTCAAGGCTCAGATGGCCTCACTCCATATATAATTTTCTCAAAATCCATCCATTTCAATGCAAAGTTAATGATTTCATCTTTATTTATAGCTGAACAATATTCCCTTGTCTCTCATTCTATTTATATAGCACATTTTCATTGTATCATCATCAGTCAATGGACATCTAGGTTAGTTCTTTTTCCTAGATACTACAAACAGAGCAACAATGAACATGGACAGGAAATTGTAGTAGAATATGACATCAGGTAAGCATATTTCTTGGTGTTTTCTAGATGGGTTATATGATCGTTCCAGTTCTAGATTTTGAGAACCCTCCAGACTGATTACCAAAGTGTCTCTGCTAGGTTTTACTCACACTAGCAGTATATAAATGTTCCTCTCCCCCCATATCCATGTTAGCACTTGTTGTTATTTATTGTTACTTGATAATGGCCATTCTGACTGGGGTGAGATCGAATCTTGCATAGAAAGAGTTTGAATGAGGGAGTAACAGTTGGATATGATCAAAGTACATTGTATATATGTATGTAATCCTCAAAGCATAAAAATATTAACACAAAAGAGAGTAAGAGCTACTGGCTTTAACAGGAAACTTGTGAAGATGTAAAAGGCTAGTAAGGAAGCATCTCCAGTAATAGTTGCCTAGAGAAGATGAAGAGAGAACAATGTTCTTTGGCACTGAGTGGCAAACACAGGCAGAGAGCAAAAAGTATAGACTAAACACTGTCCCTAATGGACATAGATCTGAAAATCGATGGATATGAGCACTGTTGAGCTTTCTACTCTGTACCCAATTTCATTCACTCAAAATATTGTTTTATGGCGAATTAGACAAAATCTGATTAGTAAGATTGCTTTAAAAACTTGATGTTTAAATTAAAGACTACATATTAAAGTAAACATAAGTGATAAGTATGTTAAAAAATAAGTGTAATGGGTCTGATGTAAAAGAATAGGACATAAAGGGAATTATAGGAAATTTGGAGGAGTAGAGATAATCACTAAATAGGACTGTGCTTCACAAAGAAGTAGCTGTTATCAAAAAGCTGTGTTGGCCCAGAGGTGCTGACCATCTCATCCTATTTATCTTTTATCTCCCCTTCTTTTTCCTCTCCATCTCTCTCATGTTTCTTCCATTCCTTCTCCACCATCACAGCTAGCCTTTTCTTTTTGCCTTTCTTTTCTCTTGTTTGCAGTATTTTTAATGAGTATGTTAAAGTCCCACATTGCCCCATTTTCCAACTTACAATGCTGTCAACTAAGAAGTATAATTAGCAAGAGATAATAAAAGTGTGTGTGTGTGTGTGTGTGTGTGTGTATGTGTCTGTGTAACGTGCACATGCATAAAGAAGAATGTTAGGTATCCTGCTCTATCATTACTGCCTCATCCATTGCCACAGGGTCCTTCACTAAATTTGGAGCCAGGCTGGCAACAAGTAAGCCCCATTGACTCTGCACTGCTGCTAGCTCTGGGATTGCAGAAATTATGGCCACACTGCATTTTTCACACAGATTTTTATCAAAATACAGGTCCTCATGTGTGTACTGCAAGTTTTCTGACCCACTAAGTCATCTCTGGCTCCCTAGACTGCCATTTTTAAACTCAGATCTACAGGGTTTAATTGCATCAGTTAAAATTATTTAATTCAGCACCAAGAACAATGAAAATAAGCTAATGAGTTATTAGTTCCTTTAAGGTGTATTAATAAAATGTAATTGAAGCATTTCATAGGTGTCAAACTTCTATGCATCCCTCTGATGCCAAGTCGAGGAAGTGGTGCTTATATTGAGTGTGTCTTTTAGGACATCTTAACTTTACTGACTAGCAGCATTTTTTTGTGGCCAGTTTTTAATATAGTATGCAGCTTTAAACTGAGAATTGTCACATCTATATGATTAAGTGAATGAGAAAATTATTCAGAATATCTGCAAATACTTCCTAAGTATAAGATCCACTGTAAAAAAAAAATGATATTGTGGATATCCCACTGCCAGAAGCATATGGAGTTAGACTGCACACAATCAAAGGCATTAAATTGTAAAGAACAACCCTGCTAGTCCCCCCAGGATATGACCTAGATAAAGCAATAGTTAGTTTCATCTTTAATTTAAGTACTTCTAAGACAGGGTGAAATCCATTATTAAAATCTTCACTGTGGCTCAATCTATTTTAAACTATGTCCTTAACCAAGTTGGATACTGTAGAGATGTGAAAATATAATTCTTTCCATTGTTGTGTATGTCCTTTGAAATCTTCACCCTCTGAGTTCACTTATGGAGAAGAATTAATCATATTTTCAGTTATTAAATATGTTCCATATCCAGAACCATGGAGAACTGTATTATTTTAGCTAAGGGGTTTGCTCTCCTCATAAAAAGTTTTCATTATCTTTTTAGGTTCCCTTTTTTCCACACAGAGCATTGAACATGCAAAGTATTAATGGATCTGTTTTAACTTGTGAATCAATAGCCAGACACTACCGGAGCTGTAAAAGTCTTAGGAGAGATCAGAGATAAAATGAGAGTATTTTATATATTATATCTCTCAAAATTAATCATTATTGAACATTTAATAATTTTTAGAATCAGAACTTTACACTCTTTACTATTGACTACTTCAGTTCACTATTTCAAAATAAATAAAATAAAATAAAATCACATGTTCTTTTCTACAGTTTTGAATAAAGGAGCCCATCCATTGTTATGAAGTAGTAGATTTTGTTGATGCTTACCTTGACTCTTCCTTTGGGTAACTTGACTTCTTGAAGAATAAGGATAGGTTTCATTATGAAGTGTCACCCTTAAAGACATATGTGATAGAGCGCTGTTCTCTACTAGTAGCACTATTTTGGAAGTTTCTGAAAATCTTAAGAGCAGGCATTGGTGCAAAAAGTAGGTAAGTGAAAATTGTGATTTGAAGACCCTATTTTACCTTACTCATCTTTCCCTCACCCTTTCCATTTCTTGTATATCAAAAGGTGAAACACATTGCCGTCATAACACCTCTGCTACTGTGACATTCTGTCCAAACACATGGTGACTAACAATCATGGGTTGAACTCTGTAAACTGTGAGCCAAAATGCCTCTTCCCTTCTTCTGAGTTTTCTGTCTCAGATATTTTGTAGTAGAAACACAAGGATAACTTCTACTAGGAAAACTTCTTGAAAAATAGGGATCAATATACTTATTTTATTGTGTTCCAGTGTAGCAGCCTAAAAAGCATTGTTCTATTGGTGTGAAGAGAAACCATGACCACAACAACTCTTTATTAAGGAAAACATTTAACTGGGGTCTTGCTTCTAGTTTGAGAGGCTCAGTTCATTGTTGCCCTGGTGGGAAGTGTGGCAGCAAGAAGGGCAGCATGGTGCTGGAGAAATGACTAAGAGCTGCATCCTGATCCACAGGCAGAGAAAGAGAATGGGCTTGGCACAGTCTTTTCAAACCTTATCATCTACCTCCATGACATACTTCCTCCAACAGGGCCATACCTACTCCAAAAAGGTCATACCTCCTAATCCTTATAATCCTTTTAAATAGTTCCACTCTCTGGAGGCCAAGCATTCAAATATATGAGCTGATGGGTGTAGGGTATCCTTATCCAAACCACCACAACCACCTTTCTAAGTTATTTCAACAGTCTAGACAAAAAAAAGTGTGCCATCTTTATGTGACTAGAATGGATAGGAGTTTAATTAAATAAGGGAATGGATCTGAAGGTTTTTCCCCACAAATATATAAGGTTGTACTTTTTCCACTTTATAATTATTATGATAACAATTATATAAATTTTAGAGTAAATACTGATCGTAATTCCTGAGCTGCTGTGGGTAGCAATTATAACAGTTTAGATGATGTTACACACTCCATATTCCCAATACCTGAAGCTTGAAGAACATAAAATTACTGTTACTTGTACTATGTTCCTGGAGAATAACTACAATGTGGAAGACACAATGCATGACCAAGGTTGATGAGGAAGCTAAACTTGGAATATTGAACATTTTTGTCATGTTGGGATACTGGCAATAATTCCAAGTCAAAATTCTCAGAAGATGGCCTCCTAATAGTGTATAAGAGTGAATTCTTTTTAGGGTTGATGCATATAGCATCAGAAAGAAACAATTTTCTCACAGTGCTTTAGGATATAAGTCCAAAGTCAAGAAGGTGATGAGTTGTTTCTTCTGACATCTCCCTCCTTGTTTGTTAAATGATCCCCCTAAGGTATCTTCATATAATATCCCCTTACATGTGTGTCTTAACATCATCTCCTCTTCTGTTGAGGTCACCACTCATACTAAAGTACACTTTACTCTGATTAGATTATTTTTAGTGCAATCAGGTCTTTGTTCAAAGATGTTTTTATTATTTTTTTTTAAGTACACTTATACCTGTATGGGTAGAAGCACATGAGTTCAGAGCTTGACGAGGCAAGAAGAGTGCATTGGATCCCCAGGACCAGGGTTACAAATGGTTTGAGGTGCTCAATGTGTGTGTGGGAAACCAAACTTGGTCCTTTACAAAAGCATTAACCATTCTTAGCTGCAGAATCATCTATCCAGCCCCATATAATCATATATTTAAAGAACTTATATAACTCAAATGCAGTATTGTATAGAGGTAGTGGAGTGGCATAAGATGCTCATTTTAGAAATAAATAAGGATAAAATTTAGTCAATTACAGAGCCCTGCCAAATAGAGGATCTGATGAAAGAGGTAAATGGCTTCATTAACTACCTCAAGTATCCTTTCCTGTTATGCTGAAGTATCTCATCTATAGATGGTATTGAATAAATAAAGGCATAAATAACATCCTTCCTTTGGGTTGAAATTACTAAAAATTGTCCTCATTTTTTTGTTTGTTCTCCAGTGTCAGTTTCTAAATAAATCTACCATATGACTCAACTACTCACAAAAATACTTGATATCCTACTCCACAGATACCAGATCTGCCATGTTTATTGTTGCCTATTATAACATATAGGAGATGGAAACTACCTAGATGTGCTTTAACTAATGAATAGACAATGAAAAAAAGGTACATGTACACAGTGGAATACAGCTAAATACAACTGTAAAGAAACGAAATCAAGAAATTTGCAGACAAATGGATAGACCTAGAAAAAATACATTGTGTTTTGAACCCAGACCACAGTAGACAAATGTCATATATTCTCTCTCATTGGCAGTTCCTAGGTCCAAATCTTCAGATATTAAGTTTATTTAGCACCCCTCATTAAAGTAGCTTACCTTTTCAGAAAATAGAGACTATCACAGAAAACCACCACTGGATTGATCAACAGATTGTGGGGGAATGCAGCCCCAGTGTATACATCTGCATCAGAGACCCTATATCTATGAATCAGGGAACATCAAAGCCCTGGAGTACCAGGAAGTCTGCTATGAAATATTTTCTCACACAAATGGCTGCATAGATAAGATTTGAACAATGGGTGGGGTATCAGTACACATGGTAACACAGAAGGGGAAAATTCTCACAGGGCCACATCCTTGTTTAAGGAACTGTAGGCAACTGATGACTGCTAACAGAGGTAGAGTGAGCCTCTTCCAGGCATGAGTTTCTTAACTGGTTGTCCAATATTAAGTGGCTATGCCTGGAACCACATGAACACAAACAACAAAAACAGACTCAGCAGATTATATTTATATATTTATGCATACATTATACATATATGTGTTATATATGTATGGAACAAGAGTAATCGGGTAGAAAAGGCTATTAGTCTGAGAGTAGGGGAAGATGTGGACTGAGTTGGAGGCAGGGGCTAGAGAGAGGGAAGGTAAGTGGAAAGTAATGGAACTATATTTTAATTAAAATATATAAAAAGTAAAAAAAAGAATTTACATAAAAATAAAATATAAAGCAGCACAAAACATATATATATATATATATATATATATATATATATATAATCACATATGTGCATATAATTTCTGAAAATCATATGCCATCCAAAACCAAAAGTCTATTTCAGAGATCACAGAGTACAATCCATCAGAAAATATCTTAGAAAGCAGACATATTACTCGGCTCATTAAAGCATGAGCTTGCTCAACTCAGAATGAAACTGTCTCAGTTAGGTTAGTTAAATAGAAAGAAGGGGGAAGCTACCAGCAAGGCAATTTACTCTCCCACTATTCCATCTCAAATTCTGGTTTAACATTACACAGAACACAAGAGTATTAAAGCAGATTTGTTCCCCTATGTGAGCACTTCACTGATAATTTGTTCCATCCGTTAAGGAAAGCAGAAGCTCTAGGGAATTCCTTTAAATTTATCAATGAAATAGCATCATTACTTTGTCTGTGACTCATTAACGATATAATCTCATCTTGGTTCTCACTATCAGTGAATGGAAAAGAATATTGATCAGTTGTTTTAGAAATAGAATGGAGGCTTCAGTTTCATGATTGTATAATAACATCATAATGGGAAAGAATTGGAAAGAGGCATTGTCATTATTTCAGGTATAGAACAACCAGCCTTGACATTCTGAAGCATAAATTTGGTATATTGTAATAAATTTTTCTCTCTGCAATATGGGTATGGAAACTGGATTGTACAAGGGAACTTGGTTCTTTAAAAACATAAAACAATATTCAAAAAGTCTTGTCAAGAACTCTTACATTATTTTATTTGAAACACTAGTTTTTAAATTTTTTATTTATAATATTTCTAATATTTTAAAAATTGTAAGCTTAACCATAATGTAAGGGCATTATTTTGATTCCTATAAAACGAAATTAAATTTCCACCTCAAGACATTTCTGTCAGTTTCTATACTCTAGCAGAAAAATGTAATATAGGAAATGTCATCATGCAGTCATTTTGAGGTTTTGTAAGTCATTTTAGGTTTAAATTCAGTCATATCTGAAATTCTCAGAAGGAAGTGAAAGTTTCACCTGAAGTATGCCACTGAAATACATTCTTTCCCCAAGCCCCAGGGATGTCTCTTTTCTCTTGCTGACCAGAGTGAGCACCAACTCTTGTTAGTCCTCAGAATTCAATGAAAATATGCTACACATAGAGCCTTTCTTGGTGGCTTTGCATTCTTGACCTTTGCCCAGGAACCTATGGAAAGTTTCTCCATTTACTCCAATGCATCATACATTTCAAGACCTACCAGTCAAGGCTGGGGTGGAGTCCAGGTACTTGGCTCCAGATTGCATTAAAATGCCTTGTGGTTTCCTTTATAACTCAATTGCTCTCTATTTTTCCAATGTCTTATTTTGTCTGTGATTAATATTTGCTAGAGGAGGGAGTTTCGTACAACCCACCAAAAGATGGGGCTTTGGAGATTAACTGGAAAAGGATAGCATGGTGGTTCTTGGTGATACACTACCTTTTCTTTTAAAAAAAAAATGGAGGCTTCTTAAGGATCAGTAGGCAGAAAGAGTGTCTCAGGGCAATGCAGGGATCATCAGGATTGCAAAACAAAATCAACCTGCATGACCCGCTTGACAGCTTCTCTCTTCATTTTAGATTTAGGAATTGCTTAGGGTTTAGCAGAATTCTGGAAGAGAAAGAAGGCAAGCTTCAGAGGGTTTATATCTTAGTTTTCCACTTTAAAGCTCTGCCATGTTTTCCAATATAATTTTTTCTGAAATATTTCAAAAGTGTTTGTATTTAGGATTGCATGCAAATAGCTCACATACTGGGCAGTGTGTAATCTCTAACTAACACACAGTAGCTATCATCACTGACATCAGAATTTTATGTTGGACTAAGCAGCTCTTGGTAGGCTTTTCTTTTTTCTAGTGACTTTTCTTTGCTTTTTCTCTGTATAATTCAAAATGCGACTTCTAACATCACCATTTACTGTCCCAAAGTCTTTTTTTTTCTGTTATCATGAATCAGGCAGAGTCAAGCAGTTAGTTTCCTTTGCACTCAATTTCTTCCACTTCATTTTCTCCATTGTTCTTATTTCACTTTTAAAAGCCATTCTCTTATGGCTTAGGAGAGTTAGAATCCAAAGCAGATTTTCTTTTTTGTCAACATGACAGGACATTAAGATTCTATAGTATTGTATGTTCGCTATACCACTGAGGTTTAATTCTTCCCTTTACTTTCCTCATGGGACTAAAATACTTTTCCTAAGTGGTTTCACAAAAACAAAATGTTTTTTCCCTTGTTTTGAAATGGTGTGAGATAACCTGAAAAGGCTAAACTGAAACCAAGACATGTGAGATATCTACTGTCTGTTTTATGTGTTGTTTACTGTGGCTGCAGTCGCCTCAGATATTAAATAGTTAATTTGAACTAAGTTACCTCCAAGAGTTTCCATTCTAATTCAACTGGTGCCTGTTTTGGTCTGGTTTTTAGTAAGACTGAGATCAGCAGTCTTTAATCACCTCTGATTTAGATCTCAGTCTTTAATCACCTCTGATTTAGACATTACCCCAGGCATTTCACATATAGCACTTTATTTAATGCCCCCTGTAGTAAGGGATGTTTAAGTTGCACTTTACAGATTAGGAAACAGAACATTAGTGAGGCTAAATGCCTTAAATGAGGTCATAAAAGTAGGGGATCATAGAAATTGTTTTAGTAGAAACCATGACTTCCTGGCTCCAAACACTGCTGTATAATAATTATTGTCTTTGCTTTTTAATATACTCTTGATTTTTATCTCTGAGTGTTTTAGTTTTTGGCTATTACTATAATGTTTCTTAAGAAACATTTCTTCTAATAATCTTTCAAAGGCTGAACACAGAACAAGTATCTAACATCAAAATTGGAGAAGCAATACGTTTGAAAATAATTGTAGCTAATGGTAAGAATGCTTAGAATGCTTAATTTTATGTAATATGAAAATGTATTAATGACATAGTTATAACTTTGATAAGATTATCAAATTAATTTCTGCAATAGCTGACCTAGAAAACTGAAACCTTTTTATTGTTAATAAACTATGTTTAAGCTGCAATCTGGTAAAAGGAGATTAACAAAACTAAGGAATGTTAGAGAGTAATTTCACACTTTTTAGCATATTCCAAAAAGGATTCTTACATAAAATACTCTGCTTGAATAGGCTGCAAGTCTATGTGCAGACACATTATCATCTTTAAACACCTTCCCAGCATCATATTTCACTCATCAGAATTTCCTTCTGATACATAGCTTTGAGGAACAGAAATTTTATTTGGAACAACAGCAGCAATGCATAAAGACCCCTATACACTATGTGAACGTTCAAACACATGATAAGCTTATCCAAAAATGTTAAAAGTAGAATGCAAATATGTGTTGCTCATTACTAAGTAAACAAAATATGTATACAGAACATATACAGGTAAGGAGGAAGTGGGTAAGTTTATCTCTTGTTGACAGACACAATTGGTTATGTACAAAAATTCTACTCACTTTTCACTGTGTACATGTGTGAAAGTTATTTATCCTCTCTAAATAAAAGTACCTCACATGCAAGTAACTAATTTTATAGGCATACTGAACAAGAAGTTAACCCACAAGAAGTTCCTGACACATTTCCTATGCTATGATGAATTTTTATGATTTCTAGTTGTGGAAGCTGCTTTTTTTAAGTAAGAAAAGTAGAGCAACACTAAAATAAATGGAATAACACATGATAGGAAAACTGAAAGTTTCATAATAACTAGTAGTATCCTTACTCCCCCATGAATAATAATTTCTAGACTTTAAAGCACTTAACAACTTACAAAATGGTTTTGAGACAATCAGAGGATGAGTGACTTTAGGAAGGTACCTTCTCATATGATGTCATTTATTCATCATTTCTTATTTTAACTACTTATTGATGCAGTAAGCATTTGGCCTCTGCTACCTTCCTGCTTTAGATATTCCATTCATGTTGCTAGCAATGACCAAACAAGAAATTCTCCACGGAGTTTATCCATACCTCTATTTCAATCCTTCAACGTGGATTATTGCATTGAATACATGTGGAAAGACACCTAACATCTGAGAGCCGTGTTTTCCTTCACCCTCTCTCTTTCCATTAATCATTATAGTTTCATTATGCCATTAACCTGACTCTAATGTAAGCTTTACCTATATTATTGACTTGACCCAGAGCACATTTTTTTCTTATCTTCTTGTCATTCAGTTTCCTTAAAAAGTCAATCCAAATATAACTTTGAAGCTACTCAAATCTTCTAGGCTTAATTTATTATCAATCTTCTCTCAAGTCCTTCCATACTTAATTTTATAGCAAAAAATGATTATACTTTATCAATATTCTATTTCACAATATGAACGGTGACCTAAGGACAAGGACCATGTTGTCTGTTGATTCTCAAAATACTCATGTGCCTTTATAATGTTTGAGATACTTCAAAATGTTTGTTGAAAGTTAGACAAATCATATGAATCCATGAATCCATAAGACACTTATTGAATATATTTTAATCATGATAAGAGTTCACATCTTTGGAATCCCTAAAGGTTCTTAAAATATTAATATGAAAATTAAGATTTTTATTTTAAAGTTATTTATAACAGATATTTGTTCTTTCTCCAGATACATTTTCTCCACCCCCTAGTAGATTACCTAACTTGTACTTCAGTATCTGGAAAGGTACATATAATGCGAGGTCATGTTTTTCTTTTTAGCTTCCCTGGCAGAATAACAGGGTCATATGATCTACTTTAAGGAGAAGAATCATGTAGCTTTCTTTTCTGAAATAAAACTCTTGTGTCTTTTCTTCTTGACCAATTAATTTTTCTGGAATGTTTTTGCTTATTAGAGCAGGATCAGAATTATGAAAATGAGCTCACCTCAAGCCTGTGGGGCTTTGCATGATGGAGAAGCAGGGTAGACTGAATTCAGTGTCCCTGGGCATGCTTGGAACTCATTTGTAATATAAGCACTGAGGCAGCTGAAGCCAGAAAGTGGCAAGTTTGAGGGCAGCCATAGAAATACTGAAACTATTTCAAAGCAAACAAACACAAGATATCATTAAATGTGTAAAGCAGTGGCATTATACTGCACAATGGATACTTTTAAATTAAGTAATATTTTACTTTTTGAAATTAGAATAGATGGGTATTGAATTAAATCATTTTCCCTGTTTCTTTACCGACAGTGTTTTGATGCCCTTTTGCAGTCTTGTTTATGGAGCATAAGAAGGACTTCTCAGAATCTATCCATAAACACATTGTGTATTTTGTAGCACTAAAGACTCCATACATGTCTGTTTCTTTCCCCACTAAGATCACCTCTGCTAGATTTGTGAACAGGGAGCAATATCAGTCAAATCTTATCAGAATGCAGTAAAGCACTTGTATATCCTCTTGGGCAAGACACAGATGTAGATAGAACAGAGAAATGTGTTATGTGACAGAGCAGCTCAATAAATGCACAGATACTGCCATATATGTTGTTTAATGATTTTCCCTTGAAAGGATTGCTGGTGTGATATATCACAAGATTCTCTCTTTAGCCTACAATGCTTTATCTGCACATCAAATGAAGGGGCATTTATCACATCTACAAGCAACCCAACACTAGTAAGAGAAACGAATGTTGATAGGTGGAAAAACTGAGGATCAAGAATTTCACCTACACACATTAAAACATTGCCCAAAATTAATAAAAAGGTTGAAAAATAAACCTTGAAAACTTCAATTCGTTATAATGTGGTATATGGCAGAAGCACAGAAATGGGATCCATATGCAACCACAAGCTTTAATAATTTTATTGGAAAGCTTAATGGGAGGCAATGTTGATGAGGTAATATTGAAAAGCATTTTTGAGTTTGATAAAAATCCAGATTAAGGGTTTTTAGCATGATCTTTATACCATTAAAACTGGATCAGAGTCTGTGGAATGTTTCATTTATTTATTTTTCACTTTATTTTTTAAATTAAGTTTTCATTTAATCTTTTCCATACAACATATTTTGAACATATTTTCCCTTCTTAATTCCCCTCAGATACTCCCCACTTCTCTATTCACCAAACTTCACATTCTTTCTGTCCCCTTTCCATAAAAATCTAAACAAGCAAACTTTGAAAAACCAACAAAATAAAAAAAGCACTGAAAACAAAAAGTACACACACACACACACACACACACACACACACACACACACACACACACACACACACACACTACTGGACTCCATTTTATGTTGGCTTACTACTCCTGGGCATGGAGTCTGTCTTGAAGTGTGATTGATATATTCAGTGAGGGTGATATCCCATTGGAGAAAACTGATTTTCTTTTTTCCCAGCAGGTATAGATTGCAAATAACTTCTTGGTTAGTGTTGGGACTTTCTGATTATTTTACCTTCTTGCTGGCGTTTTGTCTGATTTGAAAATATATGGGTCTTGTGTGTGTTGTCACATTATTTGTGGGTTTCTGGGAGCATCAGTCCTGTTGTATCTGGATGACAATGTTTCATCGGACCTCTGGCTCTTAAAATCTCCCCACTTCCTCTTCTGCATAGATCCCTGAGCTTTCAGGAGAGGGATTTAATTAAAGACTATTTAGGGTTGAGTGTTTCAATGTCTCTCAGTCTAAGCACATTTTCTAGTTGTGGGTCTCTGTATCAGTTATTATCTCTCACAAGAAGCAGTTGCTCTGGTGGCAGGTAAGTAATGCTCTTAACTATGTGTATAATGGCACATTATTATGCATCATTTTATTGTTGTTTTTTTAGCAGAATAATAATAGTAGGTTTCCCCTAGGACTTATGACCTATTCAATTTCAGCTTCTAGGGCATTTTAACAGTGTAACCATATGCGTTTCATCTCATGGAGTGAGTCTTACACCTAATCAAAAAGTGGTTGGTTTCTCCGATAATATTTTTGCCACTATATCTTGTGGGTAGGTCTCTGTTTTCGGTCTCACGGTTTGTAAATAGGTAATATTAATGAATTCTTTTCTCCTCAAGTATTATACAAAGTATCTTGCAGCACCATGATTGCTAGTCAGTAGGAGTGAAGCTTCTATTTGGGCACCAGCTCTATTTCTCCAAGTTCAGTTACATAAGTGATATCTTCAGCAATATTATTGAGAGGAACTAATAGCCTTGGGAATAGCATTAGATGCTTGAGGATTTCTGAGGAACCCCTTTGTCCAACGATTCAATAAGATGTAACAATTCCCGGCACTAGAAGTTTTACTTGCTTATATAAGATGTCTAGTGGGAGCATTCTCTCCTCTGTTATATGGTAACCTCATTTAAATTAGTTTCACATATCTGTATATTTGAGAAAGATCTGTGCTGTCTAGTTTTATGTCAACTCGACACAAGCTAGAGTCATCTGAGAGGAAGGAACTTCCACTGGAAAAAAAAAAGAAGCCTCCTTAAGAAAGGGTTGTAGTCAGGCTTATATTTTCTTAATTAGTGATTGATGGGGGAGGGCTCAACCTGGGTGGTATTGGGTTTTATAAGAAAACAGGCAGAGTTTCTATAAGAATCATGCCTCCACGGCATCTGATTTAGACCCTGGGTACAGATTGCTACCCTGTATTTAGACCCTGGGTACAGAGTGCTATCTTGTGTTATTTATTGCTTTATGGGCTTTTGATGCTGTACTGTGATATGAAAGTATGAATGAAATAAACTCTGTCCTCTTCAAATTGCTTTTGGTTGTGATGTTTCACCACAGCAATGGTAAACATAACTAGGACAGATCCTACAATGGTAGGTTTCCCTATGACTTTTCAAAAGGCCTTTCTTGTTAGTTGTCCCTCCTCATATTCCCTCATTTGCCCTGTCCTCACACACCCATCTCCATTTAACCTCCTGGTCTCCCTTTCATCCCTTTATGAGGCTAAGTCATATTTCCATTTCTTTGTAATATCCCTTCTTATCCCTGGACCCTTAGTATACACACACACACACACACACACACACACACACACACACACACACACACACACACACACACGCCTTCTCTCCCTCTTCCTCCCTCCCATCATTCCAGTTAACTTTTCCCTTTCTCCTCTTTCCTCATTCACAGCACCTGTGCTCCCTCTCTTAGAGTTGCCCCCATTGGTCCTATTGGCTTTATCATATTTTTTAAGTAAGCTTATAAAGCATTGTTTCCTTGTGTCTTTCTCGAATAGCCTTAGTGCTATTTATTTCTGAGTCACCCCTCTTCTGTGTTACTCTCCTCTCCTCCCCACTCTGGCCCTGCTTCCCCCCATCCCCTTTCAGAGCACCCGTGTTCTGCAATATACCTCTGAATGGTCTTGTCATTCCCCTCTTACTCATTCATTTCCCCCCTCCCATCCATTTCTATTTTCCTGACTTTGGCAGTTATTTCAGATTATGTACACAAATATAAGGACTTGGCAATAAAATCCACACTGGGTCTGTGTTATCAGTCATATAATATTTTCTATCTCAGTCCAATTGCCTGCCAATTTCATAATTTTGTTTTTCTTACAAGTGAAGAGACTTTCATTATGTGTATATATTACATTCTCACTATCCATTCGTCGGGTGAAGGACATTTCAGTTGTTTCCATCTCCTCGGTGCTCAGGTTCTGAGTTGCTGTTGTTTCCCAGACAAATTTGTCTTAAAATCCACTCTACTGTTTCTTTGGGGAATCCTACTTTGATCTTGTCAAGAAATAATTTAGACAACTATAGCTCCAGAACTTAATATCCTCTTCCATTCTAGAAATTCCATTTTCACAGGGAAACAGTTTTCTAAGTCCTTCCAGATGAGGCCTCTATTTGGCAAAGAACTAAGAGATGGTACCACATAAGGAAATGAGTGAGAAATTCAAAGTGTTTATAACCTAGATGAGCAGACCGAGGAGGATCGGTGTCTGTGTTGTGGAAGGAGAAGCAGCATTTCCCCATTGAGAAGCAGGAGTAACAATGACTGTCACAGAGGAAAAACAGCCCTGTAACCCAAGAAAACACAAGACTCAGTCTGATCATTTCTGTGCCAATTTCAGGATGTCTTTCTCCAGATATTTAAATTAATGAAAAAAATAAAATTATCTTCTAATACAGTAGTGAAAGAGTTCTGTAAAACAGTACATTGTTTTATGGGGTAGATTTATACTATGAAAATATCCAAAATACAAACTCAGCAGAGGTTGAGTTTTTGCTTAGAATCTGTGTGGCCCAGTAGTATAACTCCTAGCCTCATGCAGACACACCTACACACACACACACACACACACACACACACACACACACACACATACACACACACACTCACACAAACACACACACATACACACACACTCATACACACACACAGAGGGAGGAGACAGAGAGACAGGGAGAGAGAGAGAGACAGAGAGACAGGGAGAGAGAGAGAGAGAGAGAGAGAGAGAGAGAGAGAGAGAGAGAGAGGGAGGGAGGGAGGGAGGGAGGGAGGGAGGGAGAGAGAGACAGAGAGAGAGAGAGAGAGAGAGAGAGAGAGAGAGAGAGAGAGAGAGAGAGAGAGAGAGAGAGAGAGAGAGGGGAGAGACAGGGAGCAAGACAGAGACTGGGAGACAGAGAGGAAGAGAAGTGTAGTTTCCAAGCAACAAATATTTAAGGATCCTTAAAACATTCCTAGACTCAGGATAAGTACATACATATATAATACATGACAGAACACCACGTAAACAGGTTGGGACCTGGCATATCAAGGTTATTCATAGAGCCTGTTCATAGATGAACCCAGTTTTAATTGATTTGGTCAGCATTTGCCAAGAAATTCCCCCAGAGGACACATTCATATCAAAAATAGAAAAGCCTCCCCTTCTCACCTTCTCATGTGGTCTTCATTTACCATGGTCTCGTATTCCTTCTTCTCCCTCTCTTTTCTTGATCCAGCTAGGATCTCCCACTCTTTCCCTCGACTGTCGCCCTTCATTGTTCCCACTCATGACCAGGCTATTCATGTAGATCTCGTCCATTTCTCCGTGTTTTTTTTGGGGGTCCCGTTTACCAGGTAGCCTCACTGGTGATGTGAGTAGCAGTCCAGTCATCCTTGTTCCACATCTAGCATCTTCCTATGAGTGAGTACATACCATATTTGTCTTTCTGAGTCTGGGTTACCTCACTCAGGATGATTTTTTCTAGATCCATCCATTTGCCTGCAAACCGTGTGATGTCGTTGTTTTTCTCTGCTGAGTAGTATTCCATTGTGTATATGTGCCACAATTTATTTATCCATTCTTCAGTTGAAGGGCATCTAGGTTGTTTCCAGGTTTTGGCTATTACAAACAATGCTGATATGAACATAGCTGAGCAAGTGCTCTTGTGGTATGATTGAGCATTTCTTGGGTATATGCCCAGGAGTGGTATAGCTGGATCTTGGGGGAGATTGATTCCCAATTTTCTAAGAAAGCGCCATATTTCCAAAGTGGTTGTACAAGCTTGCATTCCCACCAGCAGTGGAGGAGAGTTCCCCTAGTTCCACATCCTCTCCAGCATCAAGTGTCTTCAGTGTTTTTGATCTTAGCCACTCTGACAGGCGTAAGGTGGTATCTCAGAGTTGTCTTGATTTGCATTTCCCTGATGATTAGGGAAGTTGAGCAATTCCTTAAATGTCTTTCAGCCATTTGGGATTCCTCTGTTGAGAATTCTCTGTTTAGTTCTAAAGCCCATTTCTCAATTGGACTGTTGGTCCTTTTGATGTCTAATTTCTTGAGTTCCTTATATATTCTGGATATCAGTCCTCTGTCAGATGTGGGGTTGGTGAATATCTTTTCCCATTCTGTAGGCTGTCGCTTTGCCTTGTTGACCATATCCTTTGCTCTACAAAAGCTTCTTAGTTTCAAGAGGTCCCATTGATTGATTGTTTGTCTCAGTGTCTGCGCTACTGGTGTTATATTTAGGAAGTGATCTCCTATGCCAAGGCGTTCAAGACTATTTCCTACTTTCTCTTCTAGCAGGTTCAGAGTAGCTGTATTTATGTTGAGGTCTTTGATCCACCTGGACTTAAGTTTTGTGCACGGTGACAGATATGGATCTATTTGCAGCCTTCTACATGCTGATATCCAGTTATGCCAGCACCATTTGTTGAAGATGCTTTCTTTTTTCCATTGTACACTTTTGGCTTCTTTGTCAAAAATTATATGTCCATAGGTGTGTGGGTTAATGTCAGGGTCTTCAATTCGATTCCATTGGTCCACATGTTGGTTTTTATGCCAATACCAGGCTGTTTTTATTACTGTAGCTCTATAGTAGAGCTTGAAGTCGGGGATTGTGATGCCTCCAGAAGTTGTTTTATTGTACAGGTTTCTTTTAGCTATCCTGGGTTTTTTGTTTTTCCATATGAAGTTGAGTATTGTTCTTTCCAGGTCTGTGAAGAATTGTGTTGGTATTTTGATGGGGATTGCATTGAATCTGTAAATTGCTTTTGGTAAGATTGCCATTTTTACTATGTTAACCCTGCCTATCCATGAGCATGGGAGATCTTTCCATTTTCTGAGATCTTCTTCAATTTCTTTTTTCAGGGACTTAAAGTTCTTGTCATATAGGTCCTTCACTTGTTTGGTTAGTGTTACCCCAAGGTATTTTATGTCATTTTTGGCTATTGTAAAGGGTGATGTATCTCTAATTGCCTTCTCAGCTTCTTTGTCCATTGTATATAGGAGGGCTACTGATTTTTTTGAGTTGATCTTGTATCCTGCTATGTTGCTGAAGGTGTTTATAAGCTTTATCAATTCCTGGGTGGAATCTTTGGGGTCACTCAAGTATACTATCATGTCGTCTGCAAATAGGGAAAGCTTGACTTCTTCCTTTCCAATTTGAATCCCCTTAATCTCCTTATGTTGTCTTATTGCTCTGGCTAGAACTTCAAGTACTATATTGAATAAGTATGGGGAGAGTGGACAGCCTTGTCTCGTTCCTGATTTTAGTGGAATTGCTTTGAGTTTCTCTCCATTTAATTTGATGTTGGCTGTTGGTTTGCTATATATTGCCTTTATTATGTTTAGGTATGTTCCCTGTATTCCTGATCGCTCCAAGACTTTTATCATGAAGGGGTGTTGGATTTTGTCAAATGCCTTTTCTAGTGAGATGATCATGTGGTTTTTTTCTTTGAGTTTGTTTATATGGTGTATTACATTGATGGACTTTCGTATGTTGAACCACCCTTGCATCCCTGGGATGAAGCCTACTTGATCATGGTGGATAATTGTTCTGATGTGTTCTTGGAGTCTGTTTGCCAGTATTTTATTGAGTATTTTTGCACCAATGTTCATGAGGGAGATCGGTCTGTAGTTCTCTTTCTTTGTTGCATCCTTGTTTGGTTTAGGAATCAGGGTAATTGTAGACTCATAGAAGGAGTTTGGTAATGTTCCTTCTGTTTCTATTATGTGGAACAATTTAGAGAGTATTGGTATTAACTCTTCTTTGAAGATCTGGTAGAATTCTGCGCTGAAACCATCTGGTCCTGGGCTTTTTTTGGTTGGGAGACCTTTAATGACTGTTTCTATTTCCTTAGGGGTTATTGGACTATTTAAATAGTTTATCTGGTCTTGATTTAACTTAGGTATGTGGTATCTATCCAGAAAAATGTCCATTTCTTTTAGGTTTTCCAGTTTTGTGGAATAGAGGTTTTTGAAATATGACCTTATAATTCTCTGGATTTCCTCAATGTCTGTTGTTATGTCCCCCTTTTCATTTCTGATTTTGTTGATTTGGATTCTCTCTCTCTGTCTTTTGGTTAGTTTGGATAAGGGCTTGTCTATCTTGTTGATTTTCTCAAAGAACCAACTCTTTGTTTCATTAATTTTTTGTATTATTCTCTTAGTTTCTAATTTATTAAATTCACCTCTCACTTTGATAATTTCCTGGCGTCTATTCTTCCTGGGAGACTTTGCTTCTTCTTGTTCTAGAGCTTTCAGATGTGCTGCTAATTCACTAGTGTGGGATTTCTCCAACTTCTTTATGTGGGCATTTAGTGCTATGAATTTCCCTCTTAACACTGCTTTCATAGTGTCCCATAAGTTTGGGTATGTGGTGTCTTCATTTTCATTGATCTCTAGGAAGTCTTTAATTTCTTTCTTTATTTCTTCCTTAACCCCTTGGTGATTCAGTTGAGCATTATTCAGTTTCCATGAGATTGTAGGTTTTCTGTAGTTTTTGTTGTTGTTGAAATCTAGCTTTAAACAATGGTGGTCTGATAGAACACAGGAAGTTATTCTGATTGTTTTGTATCTGTTGAGATTTGCTTTGTGGCCAAGTATGTGGTCGATTTTAGAGAAAGTTCCATGGGGTGCTGAGAAGAAAGTATATTCTTTCTTGTTAGGATGGAATGTTCTGTAGATATCTATTAGGTCCAATTGGGTCATGACATCAGTTAAGTTCTTTATTTCTCTGTTAAGTTTCGATTTGGGAGATCTGTCCAGTGGTGAAAGTGGGGTGTTGAGATCTCCCACTATTAATGTGTGGGGTTTTATATATGGTTTAAGCTTTAGTAATGTTTCTTTTACATATGTGGGTGCCCTTGTGTTTGGGGCATATATGTTCAGAATTGAAACTTCATCTTGGTCGATCTTTCCTGTGACGAGGATGTAATGTCCTTCTTGATCTCTTTTGATTGATTTTAGTTTGAAGTCTATTTTGTTGGATATCAGGATGGCTACCCCTGCTTGTTTCTTAAGACCATTTGATTGAAAAGTCTTTTCCCAGCCTTTTATTCTTAGGTAGTGTCTGTCTTTGAATTTGAGATGTGTTTCTTGTATGCAGCAGAAAGATGGGTCCTGCTTTCATATCCATTCTGTAAGTCTATGTCTTTTTATAGGTGAATTAAGTCCGTTGATATTAAGGGATGTTAATGACCAGTGATTCTTCATCCCTGTTATTTTTGGTGGTAGTGTGTGTGTACTTCTCTTCTTTGGGGTTTACTGTTGTGGCTTTATCTATTGCCTGTGTTTTCAAGTGTGTATCTGACTTCCCTCAGTTGGAATTTTCCTTCTAGTGCTTTCTGTAGGGCTGGGTTTGTGGATAGGTATTGTTTAAATCTGGCTTTGTCTTCGAATGTCTTGTTCCTTCCGTCTATGATGATTGAAAGTTTTGCTGGGTATATTAGTCTGGGCTGACATCCATGGTCTCTTAGTGTCTGCATTACATCTGTCCAGGTCCTTCTGGCTTTCAAAGTCTCCATTGAGAAGTCGGGTGTTATTCTGATGGGTTTACCTTTATAGGTCACTTGGCCTTTTTCCTTGGCTGCTCTTAATATTCTTTCTTTATTCTGTACATTTAGTTGTTTAATTATTATGTGTCAATGGGACTTTTTTTGGGGGTCTAGTCTGTTTGGTGTTCTATAGGCTTCTTGTATCTTCATAGGCATTTCCTTCTTTAAGTTGGGAAAGTTTTCTTCTATAATTTTGTTGAATATATTTTCTGTGCCTTTGAGTTGGTATTCTTCACCTTCTTCTATCCCTATAATTCGTCGGTTTGGTCTTTTCATGGCGTCCCAAATTTCTTGGACATTTTGGTTCATGACTTTGTTGGCTTTAGTGTTTCCTTCGACTGATGAAACTATTTCTTCTACTGTGTCTTCAATGCCAGAAATCCTCTCTTCCATCTCTTGCATTCTGTTGGTTATACTTGCATCTGAATTTCCCGATCTTTTACTCAGGTTTTCTATTTCCAGCATTCCCTCTGTTTGTGTCTTCTTTATTTTTTCAATTTCCCTTTTCAGTTCTTGGACTGTTTCCTTTGTTTGTTTCATTACTTTTTCATGATTTTCTTTCAGTGCTTTATTGTTTTCTTGCAGGACTTTATTGTTTTCTTCCAGGAATATATTGTTTTCTTGGAGGGCTTTATTGTTTTCTTGGAGGGCTTATTGTTTTCTTCTAATTTGTTTGTCCTTTCCTCTAGTTGTTTACAGCGTTCTTCCAATTTTCTTGTCTTTTCCTCTACACAAGCCTCTACCTTCTTCATGAAGTTACTCATAAGGCTACTTTCTTCTGCTTCTTCCAATTTTTGGTGTTCAGGTCTAGATGTTGGGGGCGGGCTAGGTTCTGGTGATGCTGTATTGCTCTTCATTTTGTTGTATGTACTTCTGCCTTGACGTCTGCCCATCTCCTTGTGGTTCCTTCTTGGTCTTATCAGTGTACTTGTTTCACAAAGAGCTGACAGATTCAGGAAGACTCTCTCTCTTGTCCAAAAGGGAGTTCTCTTGTCCAACTCTCTGGTCCAGAAGGGAAGTCCGGGGCAGGCTCTGGTCCAGAATGGCAGTCGGGGACAGGCTGGGAGCTGGGGGCCAGTCTCTAAGTCTCAGGAAGTGGCTGTGGTCTCAGACAGATGGGCGTGGGGGCAGGGCGCGGAGATTGCAGGGGCTGCCGGGGGCTTGGAAAAGGGGATCCCTCCCGGTGGGGCTAGAAGGGGAGCTGCTCGGTGGCCAGAACCTGGTGCCAAGTTGGGCAGGTCTTCGCGGAGTGGCTGGTGCCCAGGGATGGGGTCCGGGTTGGACCCAGGTACTCACCCCTGGTCCAGAAGAGAAGTCGGGGGCAGGCTGGTCAACAATCAATTTAATTCTTAGCATACTATATATATTTTCAATCTCACGAGCCCCACTTTTTCCTTTTTCCATGTATAAAGGAAGTGATCTTTGAAGGTAATAAATCCCACAGTGGTTTGACACTGAATGCTACCAATTTAATGTGTTCAACATACAGGAAGCAGCCATAGAAATATATTTTAAAGTCATTTTGCCAATTAGCTTTTGTTATGAAAAGACAATGTGATTTTTGTTAAAAAGAATTACTTAAAAATACAAATGCTTAGTTCCTGTTAGTCACACTGCTCATAACGTAATTATAAAGGGAAAGCATGAAAGAAAATAAATGCCACAACTGTAGATTATGGTGCAAATTTTAACAAGTTTAAAACAGGTTGTTAAGGAGTAGGTAGTGACAAGGAGGTTTTAACTTTTCAGTTAGGTTTCATTATTGTTTCTAATTTAGAAGAGTTAAGAACAAATATAACTGGGAATTTTGAACCTAAGTGAATAAAATCAGAAAGTATGACAAGTGGCATACAAGGGTTTTAACCCAGACTTGTAAAACTGATGCTTATTAGAAAGAAGGACTTTTCACCTGGTATATCTGATATAACAGCTAACACATTAGCCTGCCCAAAGTATGAGTCTATCATTTAGAAACGCTTTTGGCCACAGAGACAGAAAATATGGATGCTCAATGTAAAGACCTCTGACATACTTATTAATATGGGTAAGAGATGGTAAGATCCCCAGAAGAAGATCAGTGGCCATAACATGTCTGCTTCATGCCTTTGGTGCTACATCACTGAGCTTACCAGCTAGTGTTTGTTTTTAAGCAATTTTAAATTGCATCATCATCATTATCATCATCATTATTGTTACTGTATATATGTGGGTGGGTATGTGTGCCAGAGCACATGCATGAATGTCAGAGGACAACTTGTGGGAATCAGTTCACTCCTTGTCTTCTACCACCTGGGTCCAGGTAATTGAACACAGGCATGGTGACCAGCACCCTTACTCACTGAGCCATCTTACTGCCCTCTAGTTTTAATCATTCAACTAAAGCCTTATACATTTGTACTTTCACTTTAGGAATGAAATTTGTAAACATGTATATAAATAAAATCATACATAGATGTAAAAGCGCAAATCTCTAGTGTATTTCCTAACCACTCTCCTCCCAGCCAGTTTTCATTCCATCCCTGTTCTGCACTCACCTTCATCTCACTTTCTTAGAGGACACTGATCATCGTTTGCATTCACGCTTGCATATGTTTGCTGCGGCTCCTCATTTACATCTTCACAAATTAAATACTAACTTTCTATTAATGATATGCTGATTCAGCTTTCTTCTATATGCTATTATCAGGAGCACCTGCATCCCCCTACACATCTGGATTACTGTTTTGTGCCACTATTCACTTGTTAGTAGGATTTAAAATTTAACAGAGGAACAATGCAATGTAATGACAAATTCTATTTTTGCATTTCTTCTTTGTAAAACAGTGAGTTTTGACCCATTTTTCTATGTTTTATTTTTTAAATTCAAAACTATCTCACATTTCCTTTTTTAACTTTTATTCATCTCTTTTAATATGTCTATCTAAATTTAGTTGAAATATATAATTCTCCTTCCAGTGCATTAGAAAATTAAGGTCATTAACCAATGTGTATTACTCTTTAATCTTCTTTTTCTTCCACTCTATGTATTTTGTGGATTCACCAGGCACCATCTTAGTAGATACATTTATACTACCATCCTATAGATCTCTCAAAAAATTTCCAGGTAGTATCTATATTATGTCCAGGGTCCCATATTTCCTTTCACTGATTTAATTATTTTTATATGCACTATATCTAGTCACTTTAAGAGAAATGATTTAAGAAATAACTTTTGATATATATATTGATGATGAAAATACTTTTATTCTGTACTTAAATTGTAGAGCTTAATAGAAATTTATGAAGGAGTTAGCTTTTCTAAGATCTGACTGAGATACTCATCCTCTTCTCCCTCTCCTTCTCTTCTTTTTCCTCCTTCCTCTCCTCTTCCTTTTCTAATTTTGAGATAGGATATCACTGTATATCCCAGGATGGATGTGAACTCAAGATTCTCATACTTCAGCTTCCTACATGCTACACTATTTTCTCTCAATTCCCCAAATTACCAGTGAGAATTCCAACGACATTCTGATTTCTGTAATGTCATAGTGCCTTCTTTCCTTCCTTCTCTTCACTCCATTCCTTTTATGGTATGGGTCTCCAGAGTCTCAAAACTAATTCAGATTACCTAGTGGGATTTAAAATTTCCAGGGAGATTCCTATAACAGGGATTATATTTCTTTTTCTTGGAACAGACTTTATGTAATTATTTTACAAACTCTGTACCCTGCTGAAAACATCCTCAAATAGACTTAAAAAAACATGATGGGGCTGGATATGAGTGGCTTCCACATTGTACTGTATATTTTATTCTCTGTCAAGCATACTGTAAAATATACATCTTCAATAATAATGTTATGATAACTGGAATATTGAAGGTTAGCAACTAGAATTTTGATCATTTCTCTTATTTCCATCATTACATTATCTACAATTTCGTAGTTATGAAATTGTTCTAGTTCATCTTATTCTCTGTGTATTTCTAGAGAGATGGGTATCTGTCTTCGTGTCCATGTGTCTTACATGGGCTTTAGCTTTATCAGACTAGACACATTAGTTATTATCTGTCTATCCATTCTTTTTTTGTTTGTTTGTTTTTGTCTTGGTAAGTTTTACTCCTTTTCTTTTTTGTAGTCTAATAATACTTGTGAAGACTTTATAAATCAATCTCATATAATCCAAAGAGTATTTCTGAATGATTTTGTTTTAAGGAAGCAAAATTAGTTCTGTTCCACAAAAAAACAACTGTTATTTAAATTTAAAAGTAATTAATACTACTTCTCTCCTGCAGTTTCTCATGGAGAGCAAGAACAAACATCTTCCTGCTCCAGGTCAGGCATCAAGGAAAAACTAAAGAAACGATTTCATCTGAGTAATGGTTAGTAAACTAATGAGTTTATTGGACTAGCTTATAGAACCATGGATGAGTATTACATGGGAGAGTAGGTGACTGCCAAACAGCCACATTCAATAAAATATCTATACAGTAAAGATGACAACCTTTCAAAATTTGCATAGATAAAGTGCCTCTTCTCATTAGCCTTAGGTTTCCTTTATACTCTCCCACCTCTCCAGTCTGCCTGCAGCTGGGGAAGGATTATGTGCAGCTGGATGAGAACTAGAAGGGAGGGAGCTGCTATGATCTCAGGTAAGAATCTGATGACTCCCCTCCCTTACCCAAATCCTTCAAGAGTATTTGTTAATAGATTCAATCTTGAAAGTTTTTTTTCCAGGATTTAAAGTTACTATGCTTTTGAGATGGTAATGACTAGTTGATGCTTGGAGGACAGAATTCCACACCATCCTTAGACTGAAAAGTAAAGTCCTTTGACATTGATTGTGATATTCCCATAATTATATAATCAGTATTTGGACAGTCAGGTGCTGGGCTGTCCTATAATTCTATAACTATTGAAGTCTAAGATGTTGATTCAACTCAAATACAATGAATTTTCTGATCACTTTCCATGTAAAAAGAGAAACAGACAACTATAAAATCAGGACCTACGATTTGAGCTTCCATAATGTTTTATTGCTTTGTTGTTTGTTTGTTTACCATTTATCAAAATGTGTACTTAAGACTACAAACAGTAATTTATGAGAATAACATTGCTGAAAAAAAGTTTATTTTTGTATGTTCAAATTATTCTTATGACCTTTCTTTTCAAGTGTATACTTTTGAAGTATATGCATTCTTGGTGAGCTGAAAAAGTAGGTTTTGAATATTCCAGGTTGAAGCCTAGATAAGATTTGAACAAGTAAAATGTATTTACACAACTGTGGGAAACTGGTAACATTTTCTGTTCAGCCTACTTTATTGGAGTGCTCATTTCAGAGATATCAGTTCCCAAATTTTCACTATGGCTATCAGCAATTTTTAAAATAATGGTATTGCCTGTGGTATTTTTTTTACTTGAGAGTCACCTATGAGAAATGAACTCGTTTAGGTGGTTTATGTACATCGATTTTAATTTTTATAATTGGAAATGTCATTCTATAGCTTTATCACAGAAATGATTATGTATTTGGAAAATAAAGCTTAGAAAATAGATTAGGAAAAACAAGGGCAGTCACTGTTTAAACATAGAAATGCTCCAGTGTTGAAGTAGAAGGGATTGATGTAGAAACAATGTAGCCTGAAGCCAGCACATACTTCCCCCATAGCCTCTGGAAGCCTCCTGCCAGACCAGACTTATTTACGAATGTACAGGAATATTGTATTCAGGAAAATGGTTAAAAAGTTTTGAGTATAATTTGAGAGTTGTGCAGCATTTCCTTGAGGCAACAGAAGCTTTGTCACCCTTAGGGCTTGAGGGACAAGGCCTGAGAAGGCTACTGGTAGGAGCAGAAACTAAAAAGATGAAACGACTGCAAAGGATTATACTGGGAATAAGAAAGAAAAAAATAATTCCTCTGCCTTCAATATACCACCATTATTTTCCATCATCTAACACTAATCTGAATCCAATTATCAGATAATTCTAGAAAGTATAATGTCTAGTTTCAGAGTGCAGAAGACAAGGAACATAAATGAATGCGAACATGTTACTGGTGTATAGATGTGTTATCTCTCAATATCATATTTCTAAGCCCAGCAAACAAACAATGGGGTGACAGAGGTTATTCATGAAGACTTGCTGACTGGGGTGTTTTCCACCTCTGAAAATGAATGACCCAATCTGCAAAGGTCAATAAAGCCCTTAATATATATTCATGTGACACAGAATTGCCACCACACTTGAAAATATTCTTGTCTCAGATCCTTTTGCATCTACTTTAAAGCATTTAGCTCATGCAAATATTAAAAAAAATATAGTCTTGAAAATCTATTGACGAGAAATTGTATGTATTTTTTACTTTAGGCTGTCATTCCATGATGCCAAGGAGGCAGCAAGATCTGCTTAAAACTTTCTTCTAGTGGAAAAAATTAACTGTTCTATGTCCTTTTCTACTCTACTGATTTGCTCTAGCTACACATCTGGAACAGCAGCTGCAACCAGAAACCCCACCTAATTAAGCTTATGATAATTCATCCATTCTCAAAGGCCCATCTGTCTTTGGTTCTGGTCATATAAGGTACCTAAATGAGCTGTCATGTAAATCATTACTCTATCTCTTTAGATGGTCATGCTTACTTTTTTGACTTTTAAAGTAGGACCTGATTGCTTTTATTTGTAATCTTCTTATAAATGATAAATTGTAGTAGCTTTGCCTTTCCAACAATAATTCTGACACATGATTCTGCCATAAAACAGATTTCAGTTAATGTTTATATTACTTCCAGTAACTATACTCTCAGAAAATGATGGAAGTGGGAATGATAAACATAATTCAGCATTTAAGTGGGACTATCTCGAGTATGAACATAGGTTAAAAATATTGCTTTATTTGCTCTTCAAATCCTCTTGTCTGTTACCCAGGAATGATATCAATTCAGAGTTAGAATCCAGTGGGAAACTTGGCTATGCCTTTTGGAAAAAATCTTGAGCTATACACTTAGTATTTATGTGGGGTTTCCTTATAGAACCTTTTTGTAATGTGTACCCAACATTGTGTTAATACAAAGGCCATGTTGTCTAAGAGACTAATTCTAATTGAACGAGAAGACATGACTCTCTACTAAAGTGATGCACTTCAGAATGCTTCACATCTCATTTGAGTATTTTTAGTTGTTATATATTATGCATAAAACCTTATAGGCATAATATATAAGATTTACATTGTTACACATTATACAATAATGTGACAGTCAAGGATCTTATCACAAAGTTTACTGAGAATATCAGGCAGGAAAAGATGGTAGTAATCAGGGTGTTCTGCTGTCTGATGTTATCGATATATGAATCTTACCCCTTGGATTTATGCCTGTCTTTTAACTTCCTACCTGGGATGTTTTTACTCACTGAAATCAGCAAATCCAAAGGTCATGGGGTACCAGAAACACATTTACATAGCAGTATTAACTACCATTCTTTATTGTAAGTATCTATCATAGGCATTGTTATGGGTTAAAAAAAATACGGGAAAAGTAGACCATGTGTCAATTGGCCATAGAGAGGGTATTTTAATCAGCACAACTGTGAGTGGCTTTCAAACAACTTTTCAGGCTAAATATGGATTCTGACACACTAATTATATTAGATAAAATTTTCATCGTCATCTATTCCATTTCTGGTTTCTTCCTTTGGTATTCAATGGATTCACAAAATAATCTGAAATGGCTAAGAGTTTTCCTGTGTGAGACTTTTATCAATAGGTAGGATAAAATGAGGTACTCTGTGACAGAGCAGACATTTGTGGCCATGATGCCTTTGTGGCTTTGGCTTCTTATGATTGCTTTATAGTACAGAAGGCCATATGGTCTCCATCTCAATAGCTGTCATGATAACTTCAGTGGAGTCCAGTTCTGAGGAATTGAGAGGTATTCCTAAAATTTCAGGTAACATCATTCCTCTATGCTTTCTAACCATGGTTTGACTATTAGTTTTATTTTCTCCTTTTACAATTTTAATTAATAGAAGAAAACTAGTTTCATCAGTTCATCTGTCTACCCCTGATGAGTCATTGAATACAATGTAATATAGGAAGTTCAATAATGGAGAAATCTCTTAGAGGTGATTATTAGTCAAAGTTCCTTTCTGGGCAGGTTTTGGTTTCTACTGATGATGACTTTCTTAGAGATACATGGCAGAATGGATACAAGATAAAGAAAACTCTGTTATCTTTTTGCAGTGGGGTATAATGAGATGTTGCTATCCTGTGTTGCCTTTTAATCCTAATTTCACTCATTTGTAATGCTATTATATTATGAGTTGAACTCTGGACAGTAAGGAATCTAATAATAATGCAAAGAGTGTTTTAGATATAAACACTAAGATATGAAAGTAACAGATGGGAAAAATCATCTGTCTGATTTCCTGGTTAGACTTCATTGCATTCACGATATGATTTATTCAGTATGCTTTGTTCCACTCAAAACAAACGGATGTTTACTTCCCAGAGATGACTAGACTTTCACTTAGTGACAAAGCAAGACATTGTGATGGCGTCTCTGCGTATTTGTTTTGTTCATTTGCATTATTTTTATAGAGGCCATAATTACCTAATTACTTACTTTACCAAAATATCCTCCCAGTAATCAAAAGTTCACATTTCCAATTATTACTAAGTCCTTCAGCAACAAATGGTGGCACACATTTGGAGTTATAAAATATGTACCATATGATGAAATTAAAACTCTGGCTTGCCAAATATTATCTATGATGACATACTGCTTGAGTGAAGTCCATTTTACTAGAAATGAATAAACTGTGTTGTGAAATAAATCTCTGTTTCAGATTTCAAATACATTTGTTTACAATATTATACCTAAGGGTAAGAAATAAATGAGGTAAATGAATTTGTGTATGCCCTGTGATTTTCTAGAGGTTTTATAATTAAGACTATAAAACATTGCCTTTAGCAAACAGCTATTGTGGGAATTCTTTCATGCAGCCTTAATGCACAGCAACCACATTTTGTTTGTCTTGATTTCCTCTGACAACAATTGCAACTGTCTGCTGAGAGAAGGCACAGTGTAATTTTTATATAGAATTGTTCGCAAGGAAGAAATACTACCAGGATTAGCTTACTCTGAGTTGCTTCAGAAAAAATAAGACGCTTTATGAATTCAAAAACAGAGTTACCTTTATTTCATAGACCAGAGCAAACATATTCAATTGCTTTGAATAGAACCACTGAGGCTTTGATGACTATTGGCTAGGGTCTTCGGCTGTTATAGATTATATTGAGATTTGCACACAATTTAAGGCATGTGGGTGAATTTAGTTAGATGTATAAATTGTGTATATTTCTGTCAATCCCTTTATACTTTATCACTTATTGGACTCTGTGTATTTCATTTTTAGCTGGAAGGCAGTCTGTGTTCAATATCCATTATGCTTCAACCTTAGTAACACCCATCTTACCATTTATGTAGTATTGGAAGCCAGCTTTCCAAATCTAATCCAGGCCATGCATTCACCACTAATATATTCCTCTTTTGTTTTCCCTTGCTTTAGACATTTAACTGCTGGAACATCCTGGTACTCATCTTTGTGACTTCCATTTACCTACACTCATACTTTGGGCGATTTTATCAAGGCTCCTAGCCATGGCTAGCACATCGCTGTGTTTATGAACATTAAATTAATATCATCAAATCTTTTCTTCTTTGTAGATGCCTGTACTTAGCTGTTCAGCACAGTTGTTCAAATTTTAATGTGTCTGGAAGTGAAGTCCTGACTCACAAGCACTACCACCTTTCCCTTTTTTTCACTATCATTTTACTTCAGCTGTTCAAGAAAAAACCCTATGACTGTGAAGGTTGATTTTTGTTTTGTTTTGTTTGTTTGCTATTTATTTATTTACTGAAAGAAAAAAGATTCCAAGTCTGATACATTCGGGGGTCCTTCTTTGCAATTTTGAAACATTATGGCAGCTTTATCTCTCCTCACCGCATTTGTCCACACTTATCCCTTACGTCACCATCATGTCTGCCTAGACCACAGCCACCTTTATTTCCATCCCTATCACCTTACCCTCATATATATCAGGCACATACTTTGACATATGCTAATGATATCAAATTAAACTCAGATATCTCAATGACCTCCTAAGTAGTAAAACACATTCAGAGATTTCGATGTGTTCTGTGCTTAGGCTCAGGACTATCTGGACTATCTGAGTGGAGCAGACTCATCCGAATTCTATTAAGTCACCTCTGACCTCCAACCTTTCTCTTCTGGAATCTTTGTCTCACAGTACATCAACATGCTAAGTAGTCAAGCCGAGTCCACAGAGAATAGTCATTTCTAAGACTCTTATAAATGCTGGTGTAGCCCACAGAGGGGGTTATTGTGATAGTGATGTTAGTGTCTTCTTTAAAAAATCAGGTCCTGCCAGGTGGCAGTGTCTCATGCCTTTAATCCCAGCACTCGGGAGGCAAAGCCAGGTGGATCTCTGTGAATTTGAGGCCAGTCTGTTTTATAGAGTGAGATCCAGGACAGGCACCAAAATTACATAGAAAAAAAAATACAAAACAATAACAACAAAAAAACAAACAAACAAAAAAACAACAGGTCCTGAATCTTATAAATCTGTTTTAACTTCATTATCTACATAAAACATCTTTCTCCTTGCTCAATATCATATTAAGTTATTTCTGGCATTTTGTTTCAATTATCTGTAAGTAATTATTTTTTCCAAGTTTTGAAATATTAACATAACTGAGCTGTAGTCTGGCTACAGATCCTTGGAGGGTTTTTAATTACAAGCCATTAATGATCCACTATAAATAATCTCAAACACGGTGCTCCAGAGTAACACCAAGTAATGATTATGTAGATCAGAAGTCTGTGTGCAGGCTGTGTAATTTCCTCAGGATGTCAGGTGACTGAAAGCAAGGTGTTATCAGTCATGTCCTTCTTTAACATCCAAGGTCTTCCTACAAGCTAGTGGAGACTACCAGAAGAATTCAGTAGCTAATGTCTCTAATAATAAGACTAAGGCTCATGTAAACAATCCCTTTCCAGTTTGTAAAATCTGTTCTGATGCTGACACTGAACCACTTCAGTGTATATTTCCAATCTCATTCACAGTTTTCAAATCCTTAGTGAAAAACCTGGCTTGCTTTTCAGGTTGTTGTTCCTCCAGAACATCAGACCTAGGCAATGTCATGGGATCTGGCTTCCCTTTTATGGCCTGCTTGAAAAAAAAATTGGATAACTTAAAATATTTTGTTCCATAAAAGCTTTAACTATTGTTAAGAAACCTAGGCAGTTCTGTGATGTTGGCCATTGCACTTGCTTCCACCCCTCTGAGGAACTTGCTACCTACTGCACTTGAGCTTTGTTTCAGGGAAACACAGAAAAGTGTTTTACTGACTGTAACAGTGACACAGTACTACCACTCCACACGAGGAATTGGCCATATTTGAGCATTCATATCACTCTAATTTGTAGCTAAGGTGGAGCAGAAATCCCATATTCGTATTTCTTTTCGAAAATCATGGTACCAGCTCTGTCACAACAGGTATTCATTAAACAATGTGCCAAGAAAAAATATGAGCATACTCATGTTTTTGAGAATATTATCCTAAGGAGCAAATGTGGAAGGAAGGAATCAAAACTGAATTTTTGAGTACAAGTGCTTGAATTTGCAGTTTTAAGGTACAGAGCTCCCATGGAGAACAAGGAGAAGAAATATGTCTTCATCAATTCCTGTCTGCACTCATCAAGGGTGGTCCAGTGGGTGGTAGTACTCTCATTTCCTTGTTGAATGTATCCAAGTATAAAACCCTTTTTCGTGACGTCTTATACTGTACATCAGAGAGCTAAGTGAGCAAAGGAAAGATATATGTGACATGGCCTTCAGGTAAAGTGCCATCACACAACGTGGCCAAGACATGGGTAAGAGTCTTTCCACCACAGTGGTGGAATAGAAGTGGGAAGTGAGGAAGAGAATTTGAAGTAGACTAGAATTTAGATTTTTACATTTCTATCTTCATAACAGGAAACAGACACGGAGAAGGTAGACAACTGGTCCAAATTTACAAAAAAAAGTGACAGGACAGGCTGTAAGTTTAATTATTATTTAATTAAGCCTATTAATATGGTCCTATTTGACAATTATTAGATTATCTTCTGTTCTCAGTAAATGAAGATGTTGATATTTTCTTATATTAATTATTAATGTGCTTACTTATGATAGATTTGTATGATTTGTATGCTTTCAAGAACAGACTGGTCATTTCTTGAGACATTCTGATGCTCAACATCCAGTGAACAAAGGAAATTAAATATTACTGCAATGTTGAATAATAATTTTTGCTCACTCAATTTAAGAAGCACTGGTGATTTTACTGTAATTATTTTCAAAACTGTGAATGAATGAATTCTACCCAGAAAGCAAAAGGTATTATAGACATGTGAACCAAAATATGAGAAATTGAAGTGTGTTAGCATTTAAAATCCAGGAGTGTCTGATGAATAATGTGCATTCTAGTTCATAGTTTGCAGTTTTTATCTTTAGGAGACAAGTTGGTGCTTTAGTGACATTTGGGGCCTGTGCCTCCAGCATCTGCAGCAGAACTGTACATAGGTTATGATCCCATGCTCCAGCTTTTATATGAATCCTCTTCCCACAATTTTTTCTTTTCTTTTCCCAACACAGAGTATAGAGTTGCCTATAGCTTTGTCTAGTTTTGAGGCAAGGCAGTTTTTCTGGGAAACTGAAGCTCACAGAAGTTAAGAGAGAGTCTTACTTTGTTTCTTTCTGTTCTTATAGAGGGAATGGTTTGATTTAGAGCCTCAAGAATGAGAAAAATCAGAATTGGGTAAAAACATAGGACCAAATAACTGCATGGATTGTGCATGAGTTATACTTGGGAGCTACCATGGTCTGGCAGCTGTGTCTCCTTGGACTGGATGAAACGAATATTAACAGATACTCAAACCATGTCAATCATCCCTGGAAAGGGATGATCTAGCTGGATGAATTTTCAGCTAAGTTGATCCCTGTATCAACTTGGGCAAAGGTCCATTCTTAAGTCAGAGCATCACAATACCTAATAATGTATCTACTCAAATTATCGTCTTAGGTGATACACAAGACCCATTTTTATCAACCCAAAATATACTCTGTTCTCAAAGTATGTCACTGTAGCTATAAAGTCAGGGAAGTCCTAGCAAAGGTTGATACAACTCCTGTGGTAGAGTGTAGCCATACAAAATATTTGGGGAATAGTAAATTGTTCTTCATATTAAAAATAGAACAAACAATGCATGTTATATGGAATACACTTTGGGTTGTCTTCTTGATATTTAAGATTAATGCTTTTAATTATATCTCATTGCTTAACAAGCAATAAAGACATTTAGCATAATAGAGTTTAAGACATGATACAGCAATAACTGCCAAAGCATATTTACTTAGCCAACAGTTTCAACAGAGTCTGAAAATCTATTTCCAATGAAAATTTGTAGATTTTCCCCATATTTATTGAATTATAATATTATGATAGGACAAACATTATCTCTTAGTATGCTATCATGTGTTTAAAGTTTGGAGAAAATTGATTCTTAATGATAGAAGTTCATATTACATTAGCATTGTGGTAATATTTTATTTGTATGATAATAAATAAAGTTTGCCTGGAGATCAGAGGTCATAGCCTGCCATAAACAGAAATCAGGCAGTGGTAGCTCATGCCCTTAATCTGATCACATGGCAGGCAGAGTCTCTGTGTATTCAAGGACACTGCCAAGCATGGTGACACACACCTTTATTCCCAGTACCAACCATAGAAACCTGGAGGTCTGTATAGACAGGCAGTGACAAGGAAGTGATGTGGCTGGGCTTAGAGCCAATGAGAAGGCAGAACAGGGTGGCAGTAAAGGCACAGGTTAGACAGGAAGAGGTTCTCTTGGGAAGCTATGGTGATGTGGTGAGCTAAGGTTAGTTGGCAGCTATTGATCCGATCTCTATGGCTTTCACCCCTGTATTTGGCTCTGTGTTTCTTATTAAATATGACTATTTAGAAATTCGCCTGCATAGAATAGTTTATTATCCTTCTAACAGAAATTAATTACAATCCCAAAAATACAGAACAGGTGGAAATTTACAGGTGTAACAAGCACAGTTTTATTTGAGGAACTGAATAGGGGAACTGAATAGTGGTCATTAATGAAAGTAGAGAAAATTACTGTTATTTTTGAATTTTGAAGTTTGCAATCCAAAATTAATTTTTAAAATATTAAAATTATATTTTATTTTATAAGTAACCATACATTAAATAGCACTATAGTGGAGCATCTTAATGAAGTTTTAAATGTGTAAAAGAGAAAACACTCAGGTTTTGTAACCAAAATCAATTTTTAAAAACCCATATTCGCAGAATGAGGAAAATGATTCATTAGCATGTTTGCCGTGCTAGCATGAGGTCCTGAGTTGGATCCCCAGCATTTACCTTAGATACCCAGCTTGATTGCATATTTGTATTCCAAAGGCTGGGAAAGTAGAGTCAGGCAGATCCCTTGGGTCGCACTGGCCAACCATCCTAGCTTAATTAATGAGTCTCAGATACTTGGGATAACTCTTATCCACACCCTGCACCCCCGCCAAAAAAAAAAAAAAAAAAAAAAAAGAAAAGAAAAGAAAAGAAAGAAAAATGAGCAAGAATAAATAAGCACTGTAATATAAAACTCTTAATGTTAGTAGTATAATCTTCCCAATCAAGTGACATATACTAAAGGTTTATCTGAAAACAGGATCTATCTTTGAATTGGCTACACCAAGAAATACACCTGGTGACAAATAATTCACACTACCTTCAGGAAAAAAGGATGGGAAAAGGTATTCTAAGCAAATGGAAGCAGGACGCAAGCAGGTGCATCCATTCTAAATTCCAGGTATCAATAGACAATTCCACCTTAATACTAAATAATACATGCTCTTCTCAGTTTCGCGTGGAAGTTTCTCCAAATTAGACCACATTTTAAGACACAAAACAAGTTTCAGAAATATGGGAAAATTGCAACCAAACCCTGATTCTGTCTGACCACTGTGGTTTAAAGGTGGATATCAACAACAAAAGAAAAAACAGAAAGAATGAAATTCATAGAAGCTAAACAGCACACTACTGAACTGCAATAGGGTGATGGGAGAAAACAAGAAAGTTGTCATTCAGTTTCTCTTAGGAGCTCTCAAATTCTCTTAGATTCTCTAACAACTTATCAAATTTATCATTCATATGTCTTAGTTAGGGTTTCTATTCTTAATAGCTCTGGGGTCTTCATCCAGGGTGTAAACTACTGCTCACATTTATAATGCAGCATATCTCAATATAATCACAAAATTAAGTGAAATAAAATATATAATAAATGTTCATTAAAAGTTAATTAAAATGACACCAAATAAGCACTATTTTTGCATTAAAATGTTCTTAACTAATGGAATATCTGAAATGGTATGCTGTGGATATCTGTATGCTGTGAATGTGTTGCTATGATTGGTTAATAAAGAAAGCACTGATTGTCCAGTAGCCATGCAGGGAGTATAGGCAGGACAAAGAGAGGGGAGAATTCTGGGAATGGGAAGGCTGAGTCAGGAGACACTGCCAGCTGCTGCCACCAAGAGAAGTAAGATGTAAAGTACCTGTAAGTCACAAGCCATGTGGGAACTTATAGATGAATAGAAATGGGTTAATTTAAGATATAAGAACTAGATAGCAGGAAGCCTGCCACGGTCATACAGTTTATAAGTCATATAAGTCTCTGTGTGTTTAATTGGGTCCGAGTGGCTGCAGGAGTCGGGTGGACACAAAAATACTCCAGCTACAATGGTAATGGCTAATGAGGGGCCAGAGAGTAGAGAAGGCAGGTTACCATATTTTGTTTATGCTAAGCTACTGTCACTTCCTAAACTTGAAACTGAAACATCCGTGGGACGGCACTCTCCATTTTATTTTCATTACTGTGTCAAACATTTGATAGCTAAAAAAAGTATAACTCTTAGAAAAAATTATTTTAGGGTAAGGCTGAGATTTTAGATTCTTTTTTGATGCTGAGAACCAGGAAGTAAATAGCCGAGTAATTTTGAAAGATAACACTTTTCAAACAAATCATAGTTTAGCTATGATAATTTCTTTCACAGGCATTGCCTTTATTACTTTATTTTCATTTTTTTTTAAAAAAAAATCTGTGCCTAAGATAAGCATATGTTTATTTAAATTGATATGGAGAATGAAATAAATAAAAGAAAACCTATTTTAAGTTGTTTTCTTTGGCATTGTGTTCATCATATTTATTGTTTAGAATCTGGTATCTGCTGGAATATTACGAAGATTGTGTACTTTGATCATATCTGGAGTTTTTATTGCTTGGAAGTGTACATTCAATATTTTTATTGAATTATCTTTTCCATTCTAAGTTGATAGAATCATAAGCATTACTATTTAAATATTTATTACGATTCCATCACATTTATGGCATGTGCCGCCTACTTGAAGGTTTCTTATTAGCACTTTATTTCAACTAAAGCAAGACTTTCCATTATGATTTAAACTTATGCTAAAAGAGTTTTGGACATTTGATTTTTCTTTACAATTGTTCAATTGTATTTTTGCCAATGAGTTATTAATTGAATATAAGATAGTTATCTTTTTATTATAGTTGAAAAATTAACTCAATTATTTGTATTCTCTTTTCTCTTTTGTAAGAATAGCCTCAAAGATTATTAACATGTAATTTACAATAATAATTTAGTGTTGGTGATTTTCTTTAAACCACTCCTTAAAGAAACAAAACTCTGATAAACTAAATAACCATCTCAAGGAAGCTTAAAAGTCATATATATAACTGGATGACTAGCCAGAGGGTACATTTAGGGAGCGAATATAATTAAATATAGGTGAAATTTAAGTAGAGGGGGGAAAATTATGGCTAAAGCACTCACGCAGGTAATAATAGAGTGATGGGGATGGGGTAGTTAGAGGGCAGTGGAAAAGTTAAAAAAATTGAAGTGTACATGAAGAAACTACTTGGGAAGCTATGGTCTCACAATTCAAGAAAAATATAATAAGCATATAGAAGTTAATCTTCAAGTGACCAGAAAAATATCTTCCTCATGTCTAGATTTTACAGTGCTGTATAGGCTGCCTGTCGGGAGAGAAAAGGGATCCCTGATTTTTTCCCTCCCCTAGCTTCAGGGATCATCTTGGAAAAGGTAGGAGAAAGAATCTAAGAGACAGAGGATGAAGAATAGTCCTATGAAATGTCCACTATACATGGCATTGCTAATGCAGGTGTCAAACCGAAGCAGATGGACTTAGCCTGCTCAAGACATGCAAAGATCAAGTTAGTTAAAAATTCGATCAGGATTGCTTCCACATTTGCAGGCCAGCAGGGAAGACTCCTGGGAGTAGGCTTCCTACCAAAACCCCTCATCCAGCCCTGCAATCTACAAGAGCCATTCCCTACTCCAAACCCGCCCATCTCCCTGTGACCTCAGAGGCTACCTGAGGAACAGAATCTGCCAGCTCTGATGAGACTAAGAGGTGACTGAATCTTCTACCACCCAAAAGAGTCTTTCTTCTAGGGCCTAGGCAGTGGGGCACAACCCATGCACCAGAACCCTCACAGATCACTGCCCAAGTTGCAGGCCAGCAGTGAAGACTCCTGCAGGTAGGTTTCCCCACCCCTACTCCCCACCAGGCCCTGCAATCTACAAAACCCCCTCTCTACCCCAAACCCACATATCCTCTTACAATCTCAGTGGCTTCCTGAGACACAGAATCAGTCAGGTCTGATTGGACCAAGAGTGGTTCTCTGAGACACAGAGTCTACCTGCTCCAATTAGACCAATAGTGGCCCCCTGAGACACGGACACAGCAATTACAGTTGGATCAATAGCAGCTCCATCAGACACAGACACCTCTTGTACATATTGGAGGAAGAGATGGGTAGATGAGAATGCAAAAGCACATACAACAACATCAACAGCTATATGGCACCACGAGAACCTAGCAGTTCCACAACACCAAGACCTGAACATCACAATGCAGAAGAAGTAGAAGAAAGCAACCTTAAAAATAACTTTATGAAGATGATAGAGACCATTAAAGAGGAAATAAATTAAATTCCTTTAAAGACATTGAGGAAAAGACTAACAAAAAAATGGAAGAAATTAATGAATCCTTTAAAGAAAACCAAGAAAAAGCAATTAAATGGGTGAAGGAAACAGCTGAAGAACTGAAAATTGAAATAGAAACAATGGAGAAGACACAAACTGAGGGAATGCTGGAAATAGAAAATTTGAGTGAATGAACAGGAAATATAGATGCAAGCATAGCCAACAGAATACAAGAGATGAAAGATCTAATCTCTGGTGTGGAGTATACAACAGAAGATAGAGATTCATCAGTTAAAGAAAACACTGAAGCCAAAAACTCAAAACACAAAACATCCAGGAAATCTGGGAGACCATGAAAAGACCAAACCTAACAATAATAGGGACAGAAGAAGGAGAAGAATACCAACTCAAAGGCACAGAAAATATATTCATCAAAATCAAAGAAAAAAAATTTCCAACTTAAGGAACAAATATTTATGAAGATACAAGAAGCTTACAGAACATCAAATAGACTAGAACCCCACAAAAGTACACTTGACACATAATAATCAAAACACTAAAAAATACAGAATAAAGAAAGAATATTAAGAGCAGCAAAAGAAAAATGCCAAGTGACTTCTAAAGGCAGACCCATCAGATTAACACCTGATTTCTCAATGGAGACTCTGAAAGCCAGAAGTTCCTAGACAGACATAATGCAGACACTAATAGACCACAGATGCCAGCCCAGACTACTATACCCAGCAAAACTTTCAATCACCATAGATGGAGTGCATATGACATTCCAAGACAAAGCCGGATTTAAACAATACCTATCCACAAATCCACCAGAAAGCACTAGAAGGAAAACTCTAACCTAGGGAATTTAGATGCACCCATGAAAACACAAATAATAGATAACCCCACAGGGAAAAATCCCAAAGAAGGGAAATTCACACACACTACCACCAAAAGATAATAGAAATTAACAATCACTGGTCATTAATATTTCTTAATATCAATGGACTCAATTCACCCATTAAAAAGATGCAGGCTAACAGAATGGATATGAAAACAGGATCCATCTTTCTGTTGCATACAAGAAACCCACCTCAACTTCAAAGACACACACTACCTCAGAGTAAAAGGCCTGTAAAAGAATTTCCAATAAAATGGATTTAAGAAGCAAGCTGGTGTAGCTATCCCAATATCCAAAAAAAATAGACTTCAAACTAAAATCTGTCAAAAGAGAGCAGGAAGGATACCCAGATATCTAAAAAAATCTTGTACAAATAAAGCAACTTCTAGAGGCATCACTATCACTGACCTCAAGCTACTACAGAGCTATAGTAATAAAAATTGCTTGGTATTGGCATAAAAATTGACAAGTGGACCAATGAAATAGAATTGAAGACCCTGACATTAATCTACACACCTAAGAACACCTGATTTTTGACAAAGGAGTCAAAACTGTACAATGGAAAAAAGAAAGCATCTTCCACATATGGTGCTGGCATAGCAGGATGTAAACTTGTAGAAGATTGCAAATAGGTCCATATCTATTACCATGCACAAAACTCAAGTCTAAGTGGATCAAAGACCTCAACATTAAACGAGTTACACTGAACTTGATAGAGATAAAGTAGGAAGTAGCCTTGAATGCATGGGCATAGGAGATCACTTCCTAAATATAACACCAGTAACACAGACACTGAGAGCAACATTTAATAAATGGAACATCCTGAAACCAAGAAACTTCTGTAAGGCAAAGAACACAGTAAATAAGACAAAACAGCAGGCTAACAAATGGAACAAAATATTCACCAAACCCACATCTGACAGAGGGTTGATCTCCAAAATATATAAAGAATTCAAGGAACTAGACATCAAAATACCAAACAATCTAATTTTTAAAAAATGGATTACAGAGCTAAGCAGAGAATTCTAAACAGAAGAATCTCAAATGGCTGAAAGACATTAAAGGAATTGCTCAACATCCTTAGTCATCAGGGAAATGCAACTCAAAATGACTCTGAGATATCATCTTATACCTATTGGAATGGCTAAGATAAAAAACACTGATACCACCTTATGTTGGAGAGGATGTGGACCAAGGGAAACATTCCTCCACTGTTGTTGGGAGTGAAAACTTGTACAGCCACTTTGGAAATTAGTATGGTGGTTTCTCAGAAAATTGGGAATTAGTTTACCTCAAGACCCAGCTATAACACTCTTGGGCATATACCCAAGGAATGCTCAATCATACCAGGAGGACACATGCTCAACTATATTCATAGCAGCATTATTCATAATAGCCAGAACCTGGAAACAATCTAAATGCCCCTCAACTGAAGAATGGATAAAGAAAATGTGGTACATATACACAGTGGAGTACTACTCAGCAGTACAAAAACAATGACTATTGAAGGCTATTGGGGTACAGCCCCTTGATAGCCTCCTCGAAGGGTTTGTGGAAGAATCTGCAACCAGCTGATAATCTAATCTTAGACAATATCAAATGAATGCATGTATATGAAACCCTTTAGTCCATTCACTTTATTCTTCCGAGTCAATTCTCTCACTACACAGCTTTTATTCTGTTGTCTCATTTACCTCCTTTCTTGCCTGGTTTCTCTCTACATTTTTCTGTTGCTCCCTCTAAGTGCTATCTTACTTCCTCCATCTAGTTCTGTCTCATCTAATTTCTCATCCATATAGCTCTTTTTCATCTTACCTCCTCTCCCATCTCCTTCTTTCTCATATAGTTCTTCCTCTCTTCTAGTCCTCCAGTATAGTTCTCCTCAAGTCTCTGAGGTTTATAGTTATACACCTATGCAATGACATTGCTCCAGCTAAGGCAAGTCACTAGGCTTGAATTCCTTCAGGGTCAAAAAGAAAGGCAATAAGATCCACACAAAAGAGCAGTGATTGTCAGCCATCCTCTGCAACCCAAAAGGGAAGTGACTAATGGGGAAATGAATCAACTAAGGGGCTAAATTCAGTTAATATCTAAGCAAAGGGGATTTTATGTGCTCAAACTATATTCTTAGAAGTGGTTAGCAGAAATGCTAAGAATCTATGTCATTAAGTCATGGGTGAAAATAAAACTGCCTTCTTTTATCCTTTGGTCCCTTATCTTTCCAAGCTCTCTGGGCCACTGCCATATTCTGACAGGGCGGGGGAAGCATGCTTGGGAGCTCAGCAGCCTGTGTCACAGCACTCGGTAATGGTTAAAGGGAGATCTTGAACTAGAGATAAGACTTTGGAAAGGTGAGAGTTAAGCTTAATTAGCACATCCTCCAGGCTTTCTCAAACATATCACCTGGATGCTTAAATCTGTTCTTAGAAAGTCTGGGGAGTATCTCAGTTAAGATATTTTCCTCTGCAGAAGGTCCTGGACAGAGATGTTGCTAATGACAATAATTACAGAAAAGCCTGAAATTAAGGATCTTGACTGTGTCTGTAGTTAGCACAGTTGGAGGAAGTTATACAAATACTTTAATTGTGTAGAGGAAATTGTGTCCAATGAATGATGAAACATAATGTTCTTAAGGATGGAAAAGCTACAATGGCAAATGAGAAATTCATAGCAGGAAACGGCTAATATTTAAAAGCCAGTATCACCAAGACTCTTTAAGCCTTGGCTTTATCCTCTGAAAAGGCTCTTGGCCTTTCTCAGCTGAATTCCTACTTCATATTTCTGCAGCTCCCAGAAAATGACATCATAAAATTTGCAGGCAAATGGATGGAACTAGAAAATATCATTCTGAGTGAGGTAATCCATACTCCGAAGGACAAACATGGTATGTACTCCCTTATAATTGGATACCAGATATAAAGCAAAGGATAACCAGACTGCAACCCACAGCTCCAGATAAGCTAGCTAATAAGGAGTTTCCTAAGAGAGGCATGGATCATCTTGAGAATGGGAAATAGATAAGATCTCCGTGGGTAAACTGGAGGTGAGGGGGGCAATAGAGGGTACGGGATGGGAGATAAGAACATAAGGGAATGGGATGGTTGAGCTGGAACAGGAACAGAGTGGGAAAGCAATGAAAGAGATACCGTGAAAGAGGAAGACATCATGGGGATAGTGCTAGGAAGTTCCCAGAAATCCACAAGATGGCCCCAACAATAGTGGAGAGAGAGCCTGAACTGTATTACCCCAGTAATCAGATCACTAAATACCCTAACTGTCATCATAAAGTCTTTATCCAGTAACTAATGGAAGCAGATTCAGAGATCCACAGCCAAGCACCAAGCCAAGCTCCATGAGTCCAGTCAAAGAGAGAGAAGAGTGATTCTATGAGCAAGGGCATCAAGATCACAATGGGGAAACCTACAGAGACAACCAAACCAAACTAGTGGGAAACCATGAACTGTGGACCAATAGCTGTGGAGCCTCCATGGGACTAGACTAGGCTCTCTGCATAAGCGAGACAGTTGTGTAGCTTGATCTGCTTAAGGGGCCCCTGGCAATAGGATCAGAATCCATCCTTGGAGCATGAGCTTACTTTTTGGATCCCTGTGAGTTCGAGGCCTGCCTGGGCTACCAAGTGAGTTCCAGGAAAAGGCACAAAGCTACACAGAGAAACCCTGTCTCGAAAAAACAAAAAAAAATCCAAAAAAAAAAAAAATAGACTTCAAACTAAAATCTATCAAAAGAGAGCAGGAAGGACATTACCCATATATCTAAAAAAATCTTGTACAAATAAAGCAACTTCTAGAGGCATCATTATCCCTGACCTCAAGCTACTATAGAGCTATATTAATAAAAATCACTTGGTATTGGCATAAAAATTGACAAGTGAACCAATGGAATAGAATTGAAGACCCTGACATGAATCTACACACCTATGGACACCTGATTTTTGACAAAGGAGACAAAACTGTACAATGGAAAAAAGAAAGCATCTTCCACATATGGTGCTGTTATAGCAGGATGTAAACATGTAGAAGATTGCAAATAGGTCCATATCTATTACCATGCACAAAACTCAAGTCTAAGTGGATCAAAGACCTCAACATTAAACCAGTTACACTGAACTTGATAGAGAGAAAGTAAGAAGTAGCCTTGAATGCATGGGCATAGGAGATCACTTCCTAAATATAACACCAGTAACACAGACACTGAGAGCAACAATTAATAAATGGAACATCCTGAAACCAAGAAGCTTCTGTAAGGCAAAGAACACAGGAAATAAGACAAAACAGCAGGCTTCACTCCTTTGTTTCATTGATTCTTTGTATTGTTTGCTTCTGTCTTATTGATTCCAACTCTCAAAGTTTAATTATTTCTTGCCATCTACTCCTTTGTATGATTATTTCTTTTTGTTCTAGAGCTTTCACGTATGCTGTTAAGTTGCAATAATAAGATTTCTCCATTTATTTTTAATGTAGGCACTTAATGCAGTGCATTTTCTTCTTACCACCACTTTCATTGCATCCCATAAGTTGGGGTATGTTGTGTATTCATTTTCATTGAATTCTAGAAAGGTCTGCTGTGGAATGCCATTCTATATGCTGTGAATAGGTTTTGCTCTGATTGGTTGATAAACAAAATGCTGATTCGCCAATAGCCAGGCAGGAAGTACAGGAGGGATAAGCAGACAAGGAGAATTCTGGGAAGAGGAAGCCAGACACAGAGGAAGCAAGATGACAAGACAAAACTGAGAAAAGTTACCAAGCCGTGTGGCTAAACATAGATAAAAATTATGTAAGTGTAAGAGCAAGTCAGTAATAAGCCTGAGCTAATGGGCATACAGTTTGTAATTAATATAAGCCTCTGTGTGTTTACTTAGTTCTGAGTGTCTATGGAATGGGCAGGGGACAGGAAAACTTCCAGCTACAAAACTGTCAATTTCTTTGTTCCTGTCTTGATCCATTTTTTATTCAATAGATAGTAGTTCAATTTCCATGAGTTTGTAAAATTTCTATTGTTTCTATTCTTGATATCCAGTTTTAGTCCATGGTGTTGTGATATGGTCCAAGGGTTTATTTCAATTCTGCTATATCTATTAAAAATTGCTTTATGTCTGAATATGTGGTCACTTTTGGAGGAAGTTCCATGAGGTGTTGAGAAGAAGGTATATTCTTTTTTATGTTTGTATGGAATGTTCTGTTAAAATCTGTTAGGCTCATTTGGTTTATAATATCAGTTAGTGCCAAAATTTCTCTGTTTAATTTCTGTCTGGATGACCTGTCCACTTGTGAGAGTAGGGTATTGAAGTCTACCCCTATCAGTACATGTGTCTCCATGTATGATTTAAGCTGTAGTGGTGTTCCTTTTATAAAGGTGGGTGCCCATGTGTTGTTGCATAGATGCTAAGAATTGAAATGCCATCTTCGTGGATTTTTTTCCATTGATGAATATGTAATGTCCTTCCCCAACTCTTTTGAATAATTTTGGTTTTAAGCCTAATTTGTTAGATATTAAAATGGTCACACCAGCTTGCTTCTTAGGTAAGTTTGTTTGGAATATTTTTCCAACTCTTTACTCTGAGGTATTATCTATCCTTGATGTTGAGGTATGTTTCTTGTATGAAGTCAAAAGATGAATACTCTTTTTTTTATCCATTCTTTTAATCTGTATCTTTTTGGATATCTTATTGGAGAATTGAAGCCATTGATATTGAGAGATATCAATGACCAATGATTGTGAATTCCTGTTATTTTGTTTTTGTTGATGATGGTGTTGGTGGATGTGGTTGTGGGGTGTGTGTGTGTGTGTGTGTGTGTGTGTGTGTGTGTGTTTTCCTACTTTTGCTTTTGCTGATGTGAGATTACTTCCTGTGATTTATGGGTAGCTAAACTCCTTGGTTTGTATTTTTTCTTCTAGCACCTTCTATGCTGATGGATTTGTAGATAGATATTGTTTAATTTTGCTTCATTATGGAATATATTATATTCTCTATCTATGGTGACTAATGTTTTGCTGGGTACTGTAGTCTAGCCCAGGATCTGTGGTCCTCTTAGAGTCTATAACACATTTCTCCAGGCCTGTCTGGCTATTAAAGTCTCCTCGGAGAAATTGGCTGTGACTTTAATAGGTTTGCTTTTATATTTTACTTGGTCTTTTTTCCTTGCAACTTTTAATATTCTTTCTTCATTCTCTGTGTTTAGTGGTTTGATTATTATATGGCAAAGGTACTTTCTTTTCTTGTCCAATATATTTGGTGATCTGTAAGTTTCTTATACCTTTAGAGACATCTCCTTCTTTAGGTTAATAGAATTTTATCCTATGACTTTGTTGAAAGTGGGACAGAGAAAACTAGTATTTTTATTTAAACCAGGTTAATTATAAATATAATATCTTTGTAAAAGAAGAAAAGGAGATATGATATAGATATATAGCATATAGATATGATAGGATAAAAGGATAGAGTGTTGAACCTACTTTTCAAGAGCAACAACTTGTTTAAAAATGTTTTACATTGCTATATATTTTAGATTATTGATACAAGTTTAAACTTAATTTTGTTATACTGTATATATATTTCTACTCTCGTTTGAGTTATTATGTTTATGTAACTCATTTATATTGTAATGCATAATTAAGAAATACAGATTAATAATTAGTCTTCCACGATAGTCAAATTTATAGTCCTATTGTTTTCTATGTATACATAGATATAATTCAATTAGGCAGGTAATCTTCAAACACTTCAAAGACCTACAGAATATGGCATTTAAAATGCTTTAAAAATTTAGACTTTCTGGAAAGTGAGACATGTCTGCTCCTGGCAGTACCAATTTACTTCCAAGAGGAGGATGAGCATCTAAGATTCTCCATGTGGAGTTTATCTTCATGTTGGCAAAAATAGCCATTTGGGCAAGAAACTGTTCTTTCCTGGACTGCTTGACCGACTGGACATGCAGGCCCCATAGGAAGGTGACCACTGAACTTTGCTTGGTGAGATGGTCCTTCAGGTTCCTGCTTAGCAGAGGAAACTGCCAGACATTCTACAGTTACAGAGAGAAGTAACTGAGAGATTCTAGGCCTGTGGGCTGAAGACAGATGCCCCAATTTTACAAAGGAACATTAGGTGACTGTCTAGGCTGCCAGTTGTCTCTGTCTACTCTCGCAAGACTCCCAAAAGTTGCTTGCGTATTTCTTGCATATTTCTCCCATTTCTCTGAGGTCTTTGAAGTAGTTGAAGACTAGATAGGTATAATTTCCTTAGTTATGATAAGAGATAATTAGCTATAAACCCTTAGACTCACAAATATAAGATAGATAGGATATCTTCTTTAATTTTGTCAAATACAAATAGACTAGATATTATAACTGCAATTCTCCCTTGATAATTGTTTTGTTGTATGTAATTTTAATATGTGAAAGTTAAAAACTTCCCTTTTGAAAAAAAAAAAAGAAGAAGAGGGGAAGTGCTGTGGATATCACTCTGCATGTTGAATGTATTGCTCTGATTGATTGATAAATAAAACGCTGATTGGCCACTAGCCAGGCAGGAAGTATAGGATATATATGCAGGACAAACAGAGAAGAGAATTCTGGGAAGCAAAAGGCTGAGTGAGGAGATGCCATCCTGTCATCCAGGGAGAAACATGTAAAGGCAACAGGTAAAGCCACAGAACATGTGGCAACATATAGATTAACAGAAATGGGCTGAGTTCAAGGGTAAGAGCTAGACAATGGTAGGCCTGTGCTAATGGCCGAGCAGTTTAATTAATATGAGCTTCTGAGTAATTATTTTATTAGCAGTTGTAGGGTTCATGGGGCTGGGCAGGACTGGAAAAAACTCCAGCTACGATTGAAAGTTTTTTTTTTTTTTCTGGGCCTTTGAGTTCTGATTATTTTCCTTCCTTTATTCCTATTATTCTTAGGTTTGGTGCTTTCATAGTGTCCTAGATTCCCAGATGTTTCTGTCTGAAATTATTTAGATTTAACATTTTCTTTGACCAACATATCCATTTCTTCTATCATATCTTCAATGTATAAGATTCTTTCTTCCACATCTTGTATTCTGCTGGTGAAGCTTATCTGATGTTTCACTTTGCTACCCTAGATTTTCCATTTCCAAGATTCCCTGTGTGTGTGTTTTCCTTATTTCTTCTATTTCAATTTTCAGGTCTTGAAAAGTTTTGTTTGTTTCAACTGTTTGTTTTTGCTTGGCTTTCTTTAAAATATTTATTTATTTATTCGTGTCAGTGTGTGTGTGTGTGTGTGTGTGTGTGTGTGTGTGTGTGTGTGTGTGTGCATGTGTATTTTCCTGGATTTCTTTAATGGATTTATTCATTTCCTCTCTAAGGAGCTCTATAATTTTCATACACTTTGTTTTAAGGTATTTTTCTTGAGTTTCAGTTATGTTGGAATATTTGGAGCCTGTTGTGGTATGATAGCTGGGATTTGGTGGAGACATATTGTCCTGGCTATTACTGATCATACTTGTTCACTGGCATCTTGGTTTGGGGGTGATTATAGCTCTAAGCGATGATTTCTGGGTTTATCTTGGTGTGATGGGAGTTTTGTTCTTTGGTTTCTGTTTCCTCTCTGGATTTTCAGAGAGTTTGGGCTGAGTGTTACCTGTTTTATTGGCCTGCTAGGCTTGTGTGTTCATGGTGAAGTGCTTGCTGGTATTGGAGGCTGGGGAAAGCAGATGCCACGGGGAGATTGTCTGAGGCATCCATTGGAGGCATGGACCAGGAAGTTAAATCTTCCCCAGGTTTTCTGTTCTATTGCTATAGGTGATCCTGAGAATTAGCTCCGTGATAACAGAGAGAGTGGGAAAGGTCCACAGGTAGCCAACTTTGTCTTCTGGCAGTTGTGGCCTGTAGTTGAGCAGTGGGTATCTGTGTGGGGACTGGAACACAGCTATGAGGCAGGAAGCAAAGGACAGGGGCAGATGGTCTATGGGATCTTTAGGAGGCATGGAGAGTGAGGAAGGGAAGCTGTAGCTGGTATTCTGTTGTAGTACTAGGGGTGACCCTAAGGATTGGACCTATGGTAACAGAGAGAGTCTGTTGTTTTATTTTTAATGACATAGGTTAATTAATAGCATTATTCCTCCCATTAGGTGGCCACATGTAAGATCAAGCTCTTTGATGTATCTGAACTTTAATCACTGAAAATAATTAGAAACTGCTCCCTGTGATAAAATTTCTAATAATTTGCAGTGGTCCATATATCAATAGACACAGAGCAAGAGAAGAGCACTCGGGATGAATTATGCTCATAAAAACCTTCATAATATTAGTAAATGGGTAATTTAAAACCAAGATATCAATACAGAAACTGTAATTGTGGCTTGACTTTTTCATATATTACAAGGTGCTGAACTTCTGTAACCTCTAAATATTTTTCCCGGAGGTTTCAATGTGTTAATTGGATTATTGAAGGTTTTTGAGACAGGTTTTTACAGCATTAAACATGTACTCTTGAAAGCTATAGAGACCATAAATCCACATTATAATACCTCAGTGTTTTTCTTCAATAACAGAGTGACAGAAAACATTGTCTGTCATTTTTAATTCCAGTTTCACTTCTCAGAATGGTGCACACTAATGAAATACTCCCTTAGCTATATGGTAGATATGACAGATAACCTAAACCACTCTCCATGACAAATAGAAAAAATGGCCAATTTATTATGAAGGGAATATGAGAGGCAGCAGAAGCTTTAGAACTAAGATATAATATGTAATCACATTACATAGGGTAATATATTTCTATGGTCTGTAGATGCCTTCAGCTTACTTCAAATGCAAAATTCTATCTACCATAGTAGGCCACAATGAGGTATCCTATCCTGAAAATAAAGACCAACTTCATGCTTCAGCAAGAGGTAAGAGTATGGATGAATAAGTATGGCTGAGGAAGACCTTCTTCTGTAATGAATCTTTGAATGTTGCCATGTCAAAGGCCTGGAGTTCAAACTGGGAAAAAAGTTTTGGCTTCTCCCACTTGGCCACTTCCATAGAGGGTGATAACCATTACTGGTATGTTTCCCAAAGGAAGAAAGAGAGGCCTTGGGGAGTTCTATATAAACACTTGATTGCAGACTCTGCAAATTGTTTTTCACAAAGCAACAATGAATCAAATCTGAGCATCTCCATCCAGTTATGAAAACCAGATTCACATCTAAGGACTTTCCTACTCTAAACGTAGATTCATATTACAAGGGAAATGCTTCATTTTCAAGAAGTGAGTAAAAACAGAAGATATAGTTGGGCACAGGCAAAATCTCAAGTGTTTGGGAAATAGGTGAGTTAGAGAGCACCGTAGTAAAAATGAAGGCAGAACTACTATTCAACCACATAAATGTAGAAGAGAGAGAATCACAATATGTAGTTCCATAAAACAATTTGAGTGTTTGATAAGATAGCCATACACATAGATGAAAGAGTTTTAGAGAAAGAAAGATTGAAAACCTAGTGTTTAAGACTTTAAACATCACCATGGCTAATACCAGAATTGCGTGTTTTACATCTATAGGTTCATGACTCCTATTTTTATCTTTATCTGAAAGCCTTCTCCTAAACTCTAGTGCCTTATACCAACCCTATTCTGTATCAACTTTATGCATGTCTAGTTGAAAATTCATACTTCTCTCCCAAAGTAAACACTGTTTATTTTTACCACAGATATTGTGGCTCACACTGTCAATGACAAATGCAAGATTGACTTCTCATCATTTGAATTTCAAAATAATAGACAGTGAGTTGTTATCTTGGCATACTTAAAATAGTGTATGCTTCTATATGTCTGCCTTTCCCTCTCCTCTTTTAATATCCCAACTTCAGCACTGTTATATTTCATTGAAAAATCTACTAAACCAGATGTGCAATCTTTTAAATTACCAACAAAATGGATGGAATGTAAGTGATAGACATCAGGCATTCATAACATTCATTCACTGCTGTGTTTCCAATACTTGAGATTGTTACTGTGAGTTTAGTCAACACTTAGTGAAAGCTGGCTATAATTTAGTAATTATTTATATGAATCTGTTTTAAAATGCCATTATGTTGTCATTTGCAATGTCTATTGTATGAGAACTTAATTGTCAAATTTTGTATGAAACTCTAAGTTCAGGGAATTTGCACTAGAATTATAATCTGAAGCAATGCTACAAAAATAAATTTAAATATTTTAACAAATGTGAATTTTATATTTCAACTGTCAATTTTTCTGTGAAAATCTTATCCAATATAATATCTGTGACTCTTCTAGGAGGAAATGTAGTATAGAAAAAAAAGATGGAAATGTGTTCCACAAATCTTTCAGAAAATAATGCTAACATTTTACCTTTGGTTTCATGCTTCTAATTCACTAGTAGAGTAACTATTGATCAATATTAATTAAATAGTTCATAATTTGTGGATATTCTAAATATGCATGCCCTTGAAGAATGAAGAACTACCTTCATAAAAAGTTTGCAGTTCATCTAGTAAGAGAAATAAATCCAATGTGAGTGATAGTGGAAAAGATAGAATCAATTAGCTATGAGGTGTATTTTGAGTTTGCTGTACTGTATTGGCCATCTGTCTGCCAAGGTCAGATATCATTATACTATCTGATTTTTTATGGGAGTCATAATCATTCTGTCTTGGAAAAAAGTTGAATGAAATAAATTAGGTTTTAACTTTACATATTAAGAAAAATAATTTAAACATCTTTAATACTTCATTGACACTTAGGGTATATAACAAAGCTTTGTGCATATGAATAGGTAAATTCATTGTTATTTGAAAACAAGATATATTTTGAGGTGATATTAAACAAAAGAAAAGTGATAAAAATGCCAATATTAATAATAGTAATTTAATTTTTATTGTCTGTACTTTTGTTAGATTTTATTTGAATTTAAATAAAAGCTCTCAAATATTCCCATAAATTCTATTAACCAAAATAGCAGGGTTGAAGAGATAATTCAATTAATAAATTATTTGCCATATATACTAGAAAAAACTCCATGTGGATCGCCAGCATCCATGTTAGCTAGGAGTGGGACATGAAAAATAATCCTTGAGTTTCAGAGGCAGTAAATGGAGTATTCCTGGACTGCTTGTGTAGTCAGAAATTTTCCTGTGTTCTGCCCAGTCCATAGCTGCTCAGATTCAAATAAACACATGGAGACATGTTATGAACTGTATGGCCATTAGCTCAGGCTTATTACTGACTAGCTCTTACACTTTAAACCTTAATTCTTATCTATGTTTAGCCACATGGCTTGGTACCTTTTCTCAGTTTTGCCTTGTCATCTTACTTCCTCTGTGTCTGGCTGGTGACTCCTGACTCTGCCCTTCCTGTTCCCAGAACTTTCCTTGCCTTCTCACCCTGCTTGTACTTCTTGCCTGGCTACTATCCAATCAACATTTTATTTATCAACCAATCAGAGTAACACACATCACAGCATACAGAACTCATCCTACAACAGCCTTACCTAACTATTCTTGCAGAACTCATGAACTCTTTATCAGTGAGGGACTCTATCCTGAAAATAAGGTCAAAAGCAATAGAAGAGGTCATGAGAAGTTGACCTGTAGCCTCTACAGGTATGCACACACATGTGCACACACTCACAGGAGCACAGACATTTGCAGATAATACACCCATACACACACATGAAATTTCCCTGCTAATCTCCTCCAAAATTTAAAAGAAACATAATTTGAATTTCCTTAATTATATTAATCAACTTAATGTTTTGTAGATTCTAATTATTTCAAATATTCTTTCTGTTGTCCTCCAGAGTTAATAATTCCAAAATAGTCATTCATCATTATTTTAGTAGAGTTTGAAGACTCACTGCAGGCAAGTGGTCATGTAAGATTTTAATTTTCAATATACTATGACAAAGTAGAGAATGTTATTCTTCATTAATGTCCAATAATATTTTGTTTTGTATTTTAAGACAGGGTTTCTCCATATAGTTTTGGAGCCTGTCCTAGATCTCACTCTGTAGACTAGGCTTGCCTCAGACTCACAGAGATCCACCTGACTCTGCCTCCCGAATCCTGGGATTAAAGGAATTCACCACCACTGCCTGGCCCAATAATATTTTTATGCCATCAGAATGAAGGGAAAAGAAGGATGGTGAAGCTTCTCTCCTGAAGGGGAGCAGTATTCACTACCACTGGATACTTGATTTGAGGAGCAGTACCAATCAGTGGGTAATGAAATGTCTTTTTTGCTCAGGACTGAAGGGACTTCTGCTGGTAAGATAGCAGCAGAATGAGAGAGCAAGAGGAAGTGAAGAAGGTTGATTAGGAAATCTTTTAGTAATTCTCATGAATGTGCACAAGTTGGGAGGCAGGTCTTTATTTTTCTTATGTTAATTACACCCAGTGTCACAGAAATATTTTTCAAAGTTATCAACAGCAAGGCAATGACTTCATTGTTCTTCAAGATGCTTGGAATATGGCTCTGTTAAGAATGGACTCCAAGTTTTCTTAGTTTTCCTATTTTGTTGAGAAATGCTAACATTTTTTGAAATTATACCCTTGCTTCCTCCAAAGAAAATTTAGTAAATGTAGTAATAACACACACATATATGCACTGAACTTGTGAAAAATATAGAATAAAATTCAAAACAGAGTATAAACAGATAGTCAAAAGAGCCAGTTGATCCTGTAAAGCCTCTATACTACAGCTCTCATTTCCAAATAAAGGAAACAGGAACAGTGTCAAGAACATATTGAGAAGAGAAACAGACTTATTTCTGAATGCCATGATGAGTTCACAGCACTAATGTTGCTTCTTACTGCTGTAGTAACAATTGCAATGGCCTCAAACAGCACAGATTCATTATTTTGCAATAATGGAAGTGAGAGGCTAGAACTCGGATTGTCTGGAGGGAGGAGGCACAGGGCTTTGTGTGCAGGTAGAATGTTTACCTGTTTTTCTCAGCTTCTAGAGACACCCCATTTTTCAATCTGTGCTCCTCATCTTCAAGGCCACTCAAGCACTTCTGCAAATCTGTCTCTGAATGTTTCTCTGTCTCCTGATACAGATGTTTGTTATTGTACTAGGATCATGTGATAATCAAGGATAATCTCCCTGCTTCACAGTTCTTAATTTATTCATTTTTTTGAGCAACCTTTTTGTATAATTTAAAATGATACTTTCACCAATGTAAATCTTAAGGCTCCTTTAGGGAATGTGATTTTATTCACCACAGGTACAAAAATGATTAACTGCTTCATCCTGGGGAAAAGGAGGGTAGATTTTGCATGAGTCAACATTAAATATTTGGTACATTATGTTCCATATCATCTGTTCAGATATCTTCTCATTTCTTTGCTCTTCTGTGATATTATCAAATAGAACCAAGCAGGGAGGAGAAAGAAAACCAGGCAAAGGAAATGAACTGGAATAGTGTTGCTAGGGCAGGGTGAGGTGTTCCCTAATCTTGTGGGCTATGGTAACATACCAACAAAGACTGAGTAATTTATAAAAATATTTCTTCAAAGTTATGAAGGGTTGGCAATCCAATACCAAACAATGGAAGACAAAAAATAAAAATAACAATAAGATCCCAAAGTCCTCTTATGAAGCCACAATTATATCGATGAGAGCAAAGCCTTCACAGCCCTGTCAACTCATAAAGTTCCATTTAATATTATCTTCTGGGTATCAAAGTTCAGCATGAGTTTCGAAAAGGTTACAGGAACTGAAAAACTATTTTTAAAAGGTTTATATGATAGTTTGAATTGGGAAGTTGTGTGAATTGTGTTGTGTTGAGCATTAGGAAAGTTATTGATACAGATATAGAAGAGCCTGTGATCTAGGGACATAGTACCTTATAGTTCTGCTAATTTTCTGGCAGGGTTATTTTTAGTATTTATTTTATTTTTGTGCTAAATTATAGGAATATTAATTATTAATTACAGAAATATTAAAATTATTGCATTGAGGTATACTCTCAAAAAGTGAATTGTAAAATTAAATAGCAGAATGTTTAGAAAATGCTCAGTGAAAGCATCAATGCAATAACACTAAAAAAGATTTCATAGAATTGTTGATTTAATTTAATATAAACATGAGTGGTAATTGTATATGTATTTCAGCATGATATGTAAGATTATTATAAAACCACAGATTACTCAGGAATAATGATGAGTCTTACAATAAATCACAAGGTACTTATTGACTAGAGTACCTCATTTATGAAGTCATTATAGGATCTCATTAAATATGATGGGCAGTTGCCTGCACTGTGCTATGAATTGGCAAACATGGAAATGTGAACTGAGATGAAATCAATATTCAGCAGTAGTTTTTTTGAGTCAGGAGTTTTGCTCACAAATGAATACTGAATAACTATAATTAAGTACAATGAAAACCTGATTATTCAGTTGGCTGTAAGAGGTTGTTTTCAACATAAACAGATAAATTGAAAATTTTGTAACATGTCATTCCATTTGTAGACAAGAATAGTTTCAATTGAGACTATTTCCCATTGTTTTAGAAGAGGTACACGTTAATATACCTTACCTATCAAGTGATGTGTCTGGCTTATCCATGTGTGCACATAACAAGACTGAAAAAGGAAGCAACAACTCCTGTTTGACTCAACCAGTCACATCTGCATGCCGGAACTTGGGAGCCTTTTAGTCAGCCATCAGCTGATGTTCATACTGTCAGTAGCTAAAATGAACACACATTTCTCTATCCCCTCCAAATAGAGAGTTCACATAAGTCATGTATGAGTTATTACATAATGTTTATATAACATTTAACCACCCAAACTAATCAAAATAAAAAAAAGTTTTTACAGTGAGGGAAATCAAATTTACTTTGCCAAACTAACCAGTGAAGTTCTACTTTTGACACATTGTTACACAGAGATGAGTCTAATAAAGCATCTGGATTGCTGTCAACCCAAGAAGTTATGTCTTCTTTATGCATCCTTGAGAGATTTACCATAGGGTTGGTATGTGGTTTGAGGCATTACGTTCCTTTCTTTGCTTGTTATACAAAACCATTTAAAATTATGCTCTTAAATCATTTTCCTTTGTCATATTATTTTCTTCTCAGCAATTAAGAGATTGTTATAGAGTTTAAGAATCCTTATTTCTCTATATTTGTTTTTCTACCATAAAATATTTTATGCCTTAGCATCTATTTTCTCTCATATTTACTCTCCAGTAGCATCCACTTTAATATGATATGTATCACACATATTTAATATGTCATATATATTTAATATGACACACATATGTAGTTTTTTTCAATTATGTGCATCCTTATACAATATATAGTTATATTACTATTTTCTCCTTTCTTCTTATTGTAATAAATTTTATAACACTTGCATATCCAAGATTCCTACATTTTCAATTTGGTCATGCTATAGTGGTCCTATGCATTGCACTCGTTTCATATATGTTTTAAGCTTTACTGATATGTAATGCCAATATGTTATTTCATAATTTACTTAACTTTATTCTTTATTGTCCTTTTAATTAATTTTGAGTTTTTATTCTTTCCTTAAGGACTTTTTAATATCATTCATATTTCTAAAAATTGCCTTTTATTCTTCAATAAAAATATTTAATTTCTGTTCACATTTTAAAATTTTTATTTACTTTTCTAATTTATTGTTCTGTCCTTGAGAGAAATGTTACCTTGTCTTCAGTTATTTTGCTTTTTTAATTGTATGTTAAATATATCTTTAAGTGCTATATCAACTCTACTCCAAATAGATTTTATTTTATTGTAAAAATTTTTACTGAGAAATTATGATTTTTTCAGTGTCTTTTTATTTAATAAAATCTGAGTTATTGATTATTTTATTAAGTATTTAGTCTTTAAAGTTAATTTATTCTGAGAATGGCTCCTTTTCTAGTTCAAAGACATGTCCTTCACCATGTGCTTCCATGAAGACTATAGGTATTGCTAACCCTTTGGGATTAATTTATGCAGGTTGTCTTAATTTCATTGCCTGTTGTTATGATAAAATATCCTGACAAAGGCAACCTGTAGAGAAAAGGATTGGCTTTGGCTCACATTTCCAAGTTATGGTCCATTAGAGCAGGGAAAAGACAGTGGCAGAGGCTTTAGAGAACTCACCACATTACATCTATATTCAAGAATCAAGAGCAATTAATTAAAGCATGACAGTGTTGAGCTCAGCTTATCTTCTCTTATACAATCACAATTCTTTTTTGAAGAAATAGTACCACCCACAGTGGACCGGCCTTCCTACCTTAATTGATAGAATCATGATAGTGACCCACAGGAGCATCCATGGATCAATGTAATGCACACCTTCTCTTATTGGGACAACCTTGGTGATTCTAGTTTGTACAATGTAGACAGTTAACAGACAGTCTAACCATCATAGAAGCACAAATCTCCTTTATGGTGAGCTTTGGCTCGATGACTTAATGACATTTCAGATGATGCCTGTTACTTTGAGATTACAATTTCAAAAATTTGGGGAGACAAATTCATTTTTATATATCATATTATAAGGCAAAACCATTTGTTTTATCCTTCTCTCTCTCTCTCTCTCTCTCTCTCTCTCTCTCTCTCTCTCTCTCTCTCTCTCTCTCTCTCTCTCTGTTTTGTGTGTGTGTGTGTGTTGCGGCGAATATGAAATGTTTCTAACAGGATCATGTATTCAGCATTTTTCTCTAGGTGTTATCTCCATTTTGGAAGGCTACAGAACATTTAAGAATCGGGTTTAGCCCTTTCTTTATGAGAAGGTAAGGTTCAAGAACATGACATTGATAGTTACCATTGGATTCTATTTCCCTTCTCACTCTGCTTCCTGACAATTATGAGCTGAACATCCTCCCTCATCCCTGCTGCTGCCGCAATAAAGTAAATGGATTTCAGGAACCATGTCTGACCTCATGAGCCAAAATAAAACATTCTGCATAAAGTTGTTCTCTTGGGTTTTTGGTCACAGCGATGCAAAAGTTATGAACACACTAATGTGGTTTTATTGAATCGATTTTCCTTCCTGTCATTTGCAATTATCACTCTTTTAACATATGCTTAATTGCCATGCAGAAATGTTTCAATCATCTAATTGGGTAGTGCTTCGTAAAGCAATATATGATCATGATCAAAGATAAACCAGAAAAATTGATTCAGATAACTTGAGTGACAGCCTCATTAAATGGAAATCTATTTCACACAAATGATCTTTTCTTTGTAGGTCCACAGAGACTCTCAAAGGGAGGGAAGGAATTATGAATAGTTTCAGATATGTTAATAAGCACATAAATAACCTGTGTCTGAGAGCTCAGGCATCTTCTAAACATTTTATTCTTTAGTCATAAGTCTGAGCCTTGCCTCCCATTTTGTAGGGGAGAAAGCTGCAGTATTATTTACCTATCACTGCCTCATCACACTCAAAAGATAAATGGAAACAATATTGATGACTTTACAGGGTATATGTAGAGGTTAAATGACAGAGAGACATAGAAACCATTGCACAGATACCGATACTGCTCATCTAGACTACTACCCAAAAGGAAAAAATGCCATGACAATTTATTTACTATTTTCATCAACTACTAAATGATTACCTTGGTATTCCCACTCCCAGACTATGACAGTTTCTATTTGAATATAAGACACTCACATTCTCTTCTGCAGCACACATGGAAACCCTCTCATTTCTCACCTCCCCAACTGCACCTCATTCCTAACCTCTAAGGGGAACTTCTTTCATAAAACAACATAGCAGTAACACTGTTTCTGTGAAATGTAAGAAAACTTTTCCATGAAGGTGATTAAATTGTTATTGTTAATTTTTGTTACTTCTTTAAAAGTTTTGGTTGGTATTCTTTTTATGTCTTTCATTTTTTAGCTGAATATCAATTATATCTGTCAGTGCAAAGCAGTATTTTATAACAAATATATGTTATAGAATTATTTACTCAAATTATTGAATGTATCTGTTACAGTATACACACAATGTTTTATGGTAAGAACATTTTAAATATATACTTTTTGAAATTTTTAAATATTTTAACATTGTTTTTAACTTGAGAGACTTTTAGCTAAGGATGGTAAGGATATAGAAATTAAATGCTGGATTTTTCCTAAATAACTTTTTGAAATTTACTAAATAGACAATACATGTGTGAATTACAATATATGGTGTCCAGTGCAAAGTGTGATTGATAATTGCTAGGTTGTAGGCTGACTTTTCCTGTTTCAGGAGATGCTTCCAAATTATTACACAGAGACATATTAATTATAAATGCCTAGCCAATAACTCAGGCTTGTTACTAGCTAACTCTTAAACTTAAATTTACCTGTATTTCTACCTCTATTTTGCCAAGTAGCTTGGTACCTTTATTAGCATGATACATTCATCTCCTGCTCCCTCTGCATCTGGCTGGTGACTCCTGACCCCACCCTGCTCCATCCATCACACTTAGTTTGTTTGCCCTGCCTATACTTCCTGCCTGGTTACAAGCCAATCAGCTGTATTAAACAAATTTGAGTGACAAATTTTAATGTACAAGAGGATTATTCTAAAGCTCTTGGTGGTACATCAAAATTAGAATAGATTAGTGATAGTGGCATGGTTACATAAAACAAATTGAAAATAAAGGTTCTACAAATTGATTTCATGATATTGTTTAGAATTTTCTAAGCTTAATTAACTTCATAGATGTTCATAGAAGGCCCCCTTAGTCGCAATACATCTGATTTTTTATCTATATCATTATATAGTATTTTCTATCTTGTCATAATTTAGAAACATGAAAATATGAAAAGCTTCAATATAATGTGAAATTTCATTAACTTTATAATATTTTGAAACAGAATATTTGGTGTGTGTGGACACAAATAAGTCTTCCTTAAATATGATGTTATGCCGCTCTGCTGGCAAACTAATATATTGGATACATGTTTTTTTTTCTGTAATTACATTTTATGAAGTTTAGTATAAATATATATTATTAAGGAAATAATTAAATGACCTTTATTTGGAGGAAATGGAAACCAAATGTTAGAAAAGGAACTAGGAAAAAGAAAAACTTAAGAATATTTGAGAAACAAAGAGAGCAGTAGAGTCAAGAGAAAGTTAGCAAGTCTGTGAGAAAACATGTCAGAATTTATTATATATATATATATATATATATATATATATATATATATATATATTACATAACAGTGTCTGGAGGACAGACTTATGGTGTCAAAATTAGATCCTTAGTCATGGAGATGTTGCGTGATCCAATTTATGTCATTCTCAATATAAGATTCTTCCTGAATTCTGAATATAGGAATATATGGCTGGGGAAAATTTTATAGCATTACTGAGAAGATCAGATCAGTGCCTCATGGATGTAACCATGGATCTTCAGAGTCTATTCTTAGCTCAGTGGACTGTTCATCTCACCTTTCTTTGTTTCTTTAGAGAAAACTTCTTAGATTTACATCCAATATCTAGTTTCCTCATCTCTTCATCTTAACCACACATTCTCTGTTAGTTTCCTTTAGATCTTCAAAATTCTTTTTTAATATACATAATTTTATTATCTTACCTGCAGATAATATTAGTCTGTGAAAGAAGAACCGTAAAATCTCTTTCCCTATAAAGAGCATAAGCTCTTAGTGGGCTTGAGATAGTATTTCAGTAAGAATACTTGCGTGCAGTCAGACCTGGTTCTTATTTTCATTGTGCTCTTGACAACCTGTGTCATGAAAAAGTGGAACAGCCATCTACATCTTTGGACCTGAATTTAAATACTGCCTGTCAACATCTCATACAAGCTAGCTGGGAAGATGCTTGATGTGCACAGTCCCTGATAATAAGCCCAAATTGTAAATTATATATTTGTTGTGGCTCTGTCAGAAAGTGCAAACTGTATGTTATGTTTATAAATTTAAAATCTCCTTACTGGGAAGATGTTCCTCCAATTACTTTGCCTTCATGGTGAAATTAGGCATTAGAAACAGGATTTCAAGATGTATTTACTTTTGACACTACATAGAAAATAACCTCTCCGTATTCTAGGCTAAACTCCCTGAAGTACTGCATTCCTCAGTACCACAGAGGGAAGGAGCCTGCCAGAAGTTCTGAACATTTTTATATGAATGCTTAGTGCCCTTTTATGTTTCAATTAGGAATCTGCATGAGCTTTTGCATATTTAAATTTCAACGAGTGAAGATACAGAGATGGATAAGGGAAAAATATAAGTACAAATGACTGGAAAGGGAGGGAGGGAGGGAGGCTATAGGTCTAACTCTGCTGATGGCAAGAGAGTTTTTAATTACAGATACAGGGCAGGGGCGAGCTAGAAGGGTATGTCAGCAGTATTTAATTTCCACATCCATAACAGCTATGGCTCAAAGCACCCCAAAAGGCATCACTGTCGGGGCTATATCCAGCACACAAACAGGATAGAATGTCAAATTCTTCTTGCTGTGTTTTAAAACACAGACACATTTTCCTGTGGAAACATAATAATGGCATCATTGCATGAGAATTTACAATTATTTTCTAAGCTATGTGACTTAATCACGTCCAATCTATAATATAAATATTGGGTTAGAGTGTTTAGACTCTAGTGAAGATTTATAAAATGAGTTCCCTGGGAAGTGTTTTCTGGGTCTATTTTCATATTTGAGAATTACATCTTGCCCCATGGCTTGGCTGTGGATGATCTATAACTTTGTATGTTTAAGTTGATTTAGAACCTGAAATACCCATCAGTCAGTAAACTCAAAGGATACTCAGTACTGTTTCTTATCCAGATTATGCTATTTTTAGTAAGCATCATGTTGTAGCAGAAAACAAAATCTCCAGTTGATGGATGGATAAACAATAGTACATAGTAAGGTAGATCTGGAATAAGGACCAGCTACATAACTCACAAGTTTTCTGACCAATGAAAATGTTGAGACTTTTGTTCAAAACCAATAAAACTTTTTTTTTTTTTTGCTGTTTCTATTTTTACCTCTTGTGGTGATTTTTATTTCCTGTTTAATGATACATGGTGTTTTGCTTTGTTAATGGCATGGGGACTTTTGTGGAATGAGTGTGGGCTCTTAAACATGCATGGAGTCCTACCCTACAACTGTGTACAGATGTGTCCCATTCATGTGCATACTTCTGTCTAGTGGTAGGTAAGAACAATTGCTGCACTGTTGCAGGGGAGTAAGTGGCCCAGAAATCCTCCAGAAGACACAGGAAATGCCAAGTGCATGTTAATGCATGCTCAATGACAAATTGGATGCTACTTTCAAAGTATAAATTTAAACAAAAAACATCGACAAGAATCTGAAGCGGGGTATCATATCATTCAGTGTCTGGAGACTCTGTGCAAGCCAAGATCCTTGTAAAGGCCACAAGGCACTTGAAGCTGATTCTGTCCCTTTCACTAACTCCTGTATTTTGTTTATGTCTCTTAGTTTTCCATATAAATGCCCTTTCTCTGCTTAAGTTTATTTTCTAGCCTGGCTCTATCCTGCCTTGCCATAGGCCAATGTAGCTTTATTTGTCAACCAATGAGAGCAACACATAGTCATAGCATACAGAAAGACATCCCACGGGCAGTTCCATTTTAACGTGTAAGATTTCTTTGGCACGCCTAAGATTTGCAAATCCCAAACTTTGGTGATATATTGTGCACCCAGATAAATTTGCGTAAAGATCAGAGAATAGAACAAGCCACTGGATTAAATGAGGAAGACAGGTAGTGAGTAGTGGCACACACCTTTAATCCTAGCACTCGGGAAAGAGAGATCCTGGATCTCTGTGAGTTCAAAACCAGCCTGGACTATATGAGTTGGATGCAGTCTAGGAGAGAAACAGAGCCAGGCAGTGGTGGCACACACCTTTAATCCCAATACTTGAGAGTCACATACCTTTAATCAGAGTACTAGGAAAGTTGAGACAGGAAATGATATAGGTGGGTGGAGAAAGGTATATAAGGCTTGATGAGACAGGAACTAAAGGCTGAGGAAAGCTTTTCAGGCTGAGGAGTCCTAGAGGTAAGAGGTGGCTTGTTCCTTTGTCTCTTTGATCTTTCAGCATTCACCTCAATAGATTTTGCTGTGGGATGTCTTTCTGTATGCTGTGAATATGTGTTGCTCTGATTGGTTGATAAATAGAGCTGCATTGGCCTATGACAAAGAAGAATAAATATAAGTGGTAGATTCCAACTAGAGAGACAGGAAGAAGAAAGGCAAAGGGAAGGGACACCAGCCTGCTGCCCAAGGAACAACATGCCAGAAGATTGGTAAGCCACGGGACACATGGCAAAACACAGATTAGTAGAAATGGGTTATTTAAGTCATAAGAGCTAGCTATTAAGAAGCCTGCCGAGGTCATGCAATTAGTAATTAATATTAAGCCTCTGAATGATTATTTTATCAGCTTCCATGAGACTATAGGCACACGGGGGAGGGGGACAGGTCCAGAGGAACACAGGACTGTGGAACCTTCGGACTGTAGGATTTTTTTTCTAAAAGGACCATTTAGCAATTCGTGTTACACCAAACTGAAGAACTGAGACAAAGGATGAACAGATGTTGAACTTTGAATTTGTTGTAAACACAGTCCTTCACAATGAAAGTCTGTTGATATCCTTACCATCAACAACAGTTCAATGCTTAAGGCAAAATTAATCAGGCACCACCACATGCATATTCCTGATAGGACCCACTGAAAAATGAGGTTTGCTTTTCCTCCATTTTTCCTCCTGAGACAGGGTTTCTCTATATGTAGCCCCGAGTGTCTTGGAACTTGCTCTGTAGACCAGGCCGGCCTCAAACTCACAAAGATCTGCATGTCTCTGGGATTAAAGTTGTGCACCACCGTAGCCCAGTGCTTCTGTTCCTCTTTATTTACCATCTACTATGCAGCCTTGTGTGAGCTAGCTTTGAGTGCTAGCATGAGCAAGTCTACTGTTATCCTATTCATCAGGAACTCAGTTCTGATATTATACCTTAAAGTGGCATTTGTATAGGTGATGGCATGTAGTTACAAACAGGGAGAGGCAGAAAGAAGAAATACCACTTATATAAATCTTGATCAATGAATCCATAAACATACTTTCCTATGTAAATTATGATGTGTTTGTCATCCGTGTATTTATTTTGCTAGTGAATATTCAAATTCTGGTAAAAAAAAATAGCATCAATGTGCTTGATTCTCTAAGTGGAAAGAGGCGTTTTTATGATATTCTTGGGGGAGGGTGTTCAGAATATTAAGTACCTAAACATAATGTCTACTTACTTGCCAACAGCATCTCAGCTACATAAGCAGTTTGTACTCTGCTTAGTTTTTATCACAAGGATGACAAGCATTTTAATGGTCCTAGACTGATAGAGAATGATAGTTATAGCTTTGCCTCTCTCCCCAAAGCATTCTAAATCTAAGTAAAAGAACATAGCCAAGATTGACTGTGTTTTTCAGATTTGCTGAGCTAGACTTTTCAAAATATTTCATACGCTCAAGTACACGTGCAAAGCTTTGGGATGGCAGTGTTTACTGTGGAACAAATGAGGATCAACTCCATCGATGACTGATTTCAGGCTTTTCAAGTTAGTAGAGTGAGTGAGAATGTAATTCCACAGTTTCTTTTTTCCTATGTCCCCTTTAATTGCTGGATATTACAGAATTTTCTTTAATCTCTCCCATGTCTTCTTTTTTCAATGGAACCTCCAACCCCAAAATCATTAGGGTACAAATAAAGAAGAAACAATTGTTACCTCTGCAGCTCTGTGTAGTCAGATTATTCAAAGGCAGAGAATTAAGAATCCTGGCTCATGATTCATTCCCTTAATTATTCCTCTATAGTCAAACCAAGCTTATCTAAACTGTTGGAACACTTTTTCTTCCCATATTTCTCAAAATCATTCCATCCTTGCTTCTTATAAAGTTGAAGTTACATATTAAGTGTTTCTTTTATAGCAGAACCTTTCTAGATAATTCTTACAGCTTTCTTTCACGCATCACCCTTGTCAAAAGCCACTATACTTGTTAACTTTGTTGTATTTTGAGATTGTCTTATTCATTTGTTAAGATGTTCATAGTTAAATTACTAAAGATTAAACATTATGGTAACCACATTCACTTATTAATTACCGGTGTCTTATAATTACAGTGGATACAATGGCTCCAGGTAATTTTGATAACATAAAAGTTATTGAATGATACATATTAAAATAAAAAATAAATTAAAACAAAAATAAATAAAATAATAATAACAACAAGAAAAGGGAATTTTATTGCATGGGGAAATAGTCTATCTACTAGGGAAAAAATAAGAAAACTACTTTACTATTGATCATTGTTTAGTACATGATCAGACAGACCAAAAGTAAGTGATTTGTTTAAAGATATAACATTATATTACAAAAAAATTAATGGATATTTACCATTATCAATCCAGTACTGTTTGACATCTCTTTATCGAAGAACAGAATTGTTCATGTTAGAAAGCCAACTTAGCACACTAAAGAGAGTAAAGAGAGTGAATTCATTTCAGCCCCTTCTTAAGTTTAGATCTTAACAAAATTGCTTGTACACTACTCTGTCCACATAGTTTCTGCTCACCTGTGCAGTGGTCTTTGCTTCTGTCTTGAGATAAGAGTCTATAGAGTATCTAGTGATACACACCCTCGAGTACAAGGTTCTAATTTATAAATCCTGAGTAAAGATAAGCAGCAAGTTTCTTAGGACCATACAGCCATATGTTATGCAAGGCTTCTGTTTCATTCCCGTTAGGGCCATATGTATCTCTCAATAATCACTATGATTAACAAATTGGTTGTGAAGACAATTGATAACTATAAATTGATCATTGTATCCAGTAGGTTAAGATTTATCAATGCAACCCTGAGAAGAAGAAATTGTATTTCTTTTCAGCTGATATTTCTGTTAGTTTGTTTGGGATTTGAACAGACTGTCTTGGCATTCTTTCATTAACTATACCTCAAAATGATTTCCTGACAGAAGAGAAAAATGCAAGAATTATTGGTAAAAATTAATTCATTTTATTAAAAGCTTTATCAATTTCTATTGTGGGTGGCTGGCCACATTATTCTTAAATTGTAACCCCCAGAGAAGTTACCTAGCACAAATATTTTCGTAGCACTTAGATGAACGAATTAGTATAAAAGGGTCAATTCTTTAAAATTATTATTTGTTTACATTTTTTGTCACACCAGATCATTTTGTTTTTTTCCCCTGCAAAGAATCTTTCTCACAGGTAAATATTCCCTCATTTCTTAGAGAAGGCAATGTTGTTCTCCTTTTTGAATTGTATCCTAAAAAAGGATCAATAGTTTATCTTCTTTTCTGTAGAATACTCAATTCTAGACATCAGAGCTGTCAATATCTGTACAAAATTTCAGAATCCTGGGAGTAAAGTAGGACTTATAAGTACTGCAGAATCTCTGCCACAGAGTTCCTTATTTTGCCATCTCCCTGCCCTGCTCATAATTTGGAGGGAGCACCACTTAATCATGTTGCATATCATGTGTGAATAATATGATGTGGCGGAACAAGAAAGTTCCCAGAATCTAGTGTAAGCATGAATCTCTGAGTATTATCTACATGATATACCCGAAAATTTGTAGGTATCTAGTCCTTGTGCAGGACTTTCATTATTATCTACCTAGTGAAGTCCAGACTTCTGCATGTATATTGAGTGCCTGTGTTTGAAGGTGAATGGCATCTTTTACAGGCAGACAGGAAAAGTTGCTCCTTAGGATCTGAGAGCTACAAGGTTTCCAAGTCAATGAGTAGGTTCTACTTCAGTGCAAACATTAAGAATTTGTGTGTGTGTGTGTGTGTGTGTGTGTGTGTGTGTGTGTGTGTGTGTGTGTGTTACTGCTGGTGTGATCTAGTCTTAGGCAACAAAATTCCTTAGCCTCTATTCACAGACAGGTTACTTCTTTTATTTATTTATTTATTTTAGCAGTTTGTAAAGTACACAAGCATATATAGCAGCATGATGTGTGTTGATAAATTTTCAGGCAACATAAATTCCAAGATCTGAAGCAGTCAGAAGTGGAGTTGATGTCCTCTTAGTATAGTAAGTCCTCATTAACATAGTAAAGTAAGTTGTCAGGTTGTGTCCTTCTAACTCTTGTCCACGATTTTTTTCTCTCCTTTTCTTACAGTAAGTGAGGAGCACATCAGATTGGAGCCTCCAGTAACTGCTGAGGGACAGCATTTCACAACTCTCAAAAATAGGCCTGGCTAAAGACTCAGGACAATCGAAATTTTTCTTTGAAGAAAAAAAGTAAACAGACTTTAATCTAAGAAAAGCACATGCAGAGATATAAATCTGCTACAGCAGCAGTAAATACAACGTTAGGAAACATAGCATTTAGGTGCCTACTCCATAAATTCTTCTTTTCAGTTGTTCCTCTGCATTTACATTTTGCCTAACTCACCAGGCTCGACTGAGTGATTTATTGCTCTTTGCCCCAAGAGAAATGGCACAAAGATAAATCCGAGTTTTAACATTTGGTAATCAGAAATTTCATTCAACATTTAAAGGACAGCCTTCCTAATTTACACCCATGGCAGTAACTTAAGCCCAGTAATCAAAGAGGGAAAATCTGACATTGTCATAGAAAATCTTAATTAAATATGTAGAGAAGCAAGGAAGCAATGGATTCATTTCCTAAAATTGATTTAGAATAACACCCCCATCACTCTCTTTTTCCCCTTGCAAATAGATGTAGAATTGACCCTTTGAAATTTTCTCAGCTGTTCAATAGGTGCATGCAAGGGGAAACAGCCAAGATGACATTGACTCGATGAGCAATAGTAAAGTGACCCAAAAAGGGGGCATCATCTGTGTTCATGTTTTAAATACATCAGCACTCCACCTCTGAGAGCTGCACTCCTGGGAACTACTTACCACAATGGATGTGATGAGGTATTAATGAAACAAAAGTTATTTGCTTCTTAATATAAACTCTTCACAAAGACTTTAACACAAATGTGCAGCTTTTGTCTTAGGAGTATCTTAATGTCGATGCAAGTGCATTCTGCTGCTTTAATGCCTTACTCTACCTATGACCCATATCTGAAATCCAAAGAAAAGCACGTTTGGAAATTCAAGGACCACTGTTGCGCTTTCCTTGAAATTAAACTATCTTCTTCCTTCAGCTACATGAGTCATGCTAGTTACTAAATTGTTCAGTTGTACTTAGAAATTAATTTTCTAGCCACATTTTTTAGGGAATGGAAACAAATTATCTGATTTTCAGATATCAATATCAAGAAAATTCAAAGATACTAGTATTTTACTCACTCTTTCATTTTTGTAAAATGGGACTTTCATCTCTCTTGCTATACCAATAAAAGGAAAGAAATTGAAAGTTGACACATGATCATCAAGTTGATATTGTTGTTAGGATCCATGCAAAGCAAGTAGATTAGATTTGAATGGAGAACTTACTATCTTTCAATCACAATAGATTCTTAGTACCCATGGTTTTGCTTTCTACAGCCTCAGTTACTCATGGTCCATTGAAGTCAGGTATAGTAGGTGAAATGTTCTGTTAGTGATTGCTAAGTTTTATCTCATTATCATTACATTATATTGTCATATTTATCCTACCATTAATCCTATGCTGTGCTTACATTATTGTAGATATGTACTACAGAAAAGTCGTACATAAAGAGTTTGGCATTGTATGTTATTTTACTCATATACTGAGAGTCCTATAACTTTTTTCACTTCAGTATGGAGGAGCTAGATTATATTTGCAATGCAGAGTAAATATTATCCATTAAATATGAACCAATAGTAAAATAATGCCACTGAATTACGGTTAAATAGACAAGTGGCTAAATGTACATCCGCATAAACAAATTCAACCTCAAGCAATATCAGTTGACTACTCTGTTAGTTATTACTTTGTTTCCACAGTAAAATAAGGATAACAAAGTCATTTTAATGGCTTAAATATAAAATACATATTTAGGTACAAACTATACTCCATTCTTGCTTAGCCACATATTCTATCACCATGTTTTTATTAGATCTGCCTTCTTTGTTAATTATAGATTCATATTTTACAAAATGTTGTAAATTAAAGCCACTATTGTGGTCTTTTAATAGAGACCTATAATATGTTTTGTAACTTAGAATATATTAGACACTTTATTGAAACAAAAGATAATGAACTATACAGTGTTCTGAATATTAAACTATAATTTTATAGCAACAACTTGAACCCACTAATTTAAAAATACATTTATAAAACATGAAAACTTATGTTACCTTACGTGGACATGGAAATTAAAAATAAGAAACAGTTTTTACCTGTTCAATACTCATCTTACTTACAACAGAGCTGAGAGTTTTGATTTAAGAATCAATAGAGATGGCAATTTAAAAATAATCTAATGTTGACTTTTGAGTTGAGGATCTGACAACACAATGGTCTTTAATAAACAAACATACAGACAACAATTATAAAAATAAAATACCTATTGAATGTTTTATGAGACTTAAGCATAAATAATATTGTTTGGAAGAGGTTAATTCTAATTCAGAAAATATGCTCAACTCCAACCTTTGCAATGTTACAAAAAGTTTATGTCACCATTAAACTTACAAAAGTCAAACTGTTTTTTAATTAAGATATTGTTTTAGTTTAATTATTTCAGGACTTTGTAATTTCACAAACTTAGTTAATATTCTCCAAACCTTTTGACCGATTCTCATATAACAACAGTTATTTATATGTATAAATTCCCATTTATAATATTCTCTTAACAATAAATATTGAACATTCCACTTTCTAAGTCTGTCATTCAGTTGAAAACAGGTGCATATGAACTTTCAGGGTTTTGAAATCAAAGGAATAAAATGTCCATACATGTAATATTCATTTGCTCAATCACTATCAGCCACTTATTGCCACATTTATTGAGCATTCACACTGTGTCGAACATGAAAAATTTGCTATGAACAGTACATATAACAACTACTGCTTACAACACAACTCAACCGCCTGCACATTATTCATGAAAATATAATGCAAGGAATCCCCCAATGTATTGAAATATAAATGATTTCCTTTATCTCTATGTATTCAAAATAAATATTCATGGTATATATTTAAGATGTAAAGCATAATATTTTGATCTGCATATTCACAGTCAAATAATTATAGCCTTAGCCAATTAATGTGTCTGTCATTTCACCCTTACTCTTTTGGTGGTTAGAGTACCTAAAGCCTCATTTGAACTCCTAGAATACCACACAGTGTTAACTACAGTCCTTATGTTGGTCCTTCTGACAATATGCTAAATGAAATGACAGGCATTAAAGAATGCAGTAGTGTGTTCTCTCTTGTGTGTAGAATCTCCCCATTCCCATAAATTTGAAACAGTATGTTTTACCACTGGTCAATGACACAGCTTCTCTGATTCTTGATTAAAACTATGCACTAGAACCTTCTGCATTTTCAATGTTATTTGTTATTCACCAACTTCTAATAAATTAGCTTTTATTGAATAGTTAACAATACCTAGCTGTCAGTTTGGCATAGATTTATAACAACTACAATTTACTTCATTGAGCAACACTAAAAGTTTTTATTTTCAGAGGGTTACTGAAAGGTATGCTAAAATTGATGTCACTGGATATGCTTATAATCAGGATTCTTTGCAAGTAGAGTTTGTCTGTAATGCTTCATGGGAGAGCGAGTCATTCATGTTATCTCTCAAGGTCATGGCTGCTGTCTGTGTACGGCAGACACTTTAGTAATATACTATTACTCTCAAAAGTGCTTGATCAAGTTTTCTCCAGGTCACAATTTCATCATCCAAAGTCAATGGCTGCTGTCTAAAGATTTGCAACTACAGCAGAGGCATTGAAATTTGTTACAAATGTCTAACAGTCTCCATTCTAACTTCTGCCATATGAAAGGATTAATGCCGTGCCATTTAAAAAAATGTTTTATCTTGCATTAACTTTCTTGATGATTAGTGGAGCTTTAATCAAGCAGGATGGAAAGACCAGCTATGCAAGGTACTGAATACTGAAAAGGTCACAGTATCTCCGCAAACTCCATAATTTACTGTCTCCTATTACATACTCTAAAAACGATCACATTGCTTTCTCAAAGGCAAAACACTATTTGACAAAGTCACCTTACTCCCTGAATCCAGATGTAATTGAGAATAAAGCAAGTAACAAGATGTTTCCAGTATAAAAAGATTACCCTCAAAGTACACAGCATAGTCAAATTAGATGAGGGTTTACCAAATTCTACTCATAACCATGATTTTCATTAGAGATGTAAAATGAAATGAATCATGAGTTACATCTAGTAAAATATTTTAATAGCTCCAGTTGGGTCCTGTGTGGTGACAAATCTTTTTCACTGCAGATGTGAGGTCACCATGGGGACTCTACCAGCCATCCTCTTGTTAAATTTAGCTCATTACATTGAAGGTATCAAACACTCTCCTTTCCACAATAGTGCAGCACAACCTGCCAATGAATATGAATCTTCATATTTATATTTTATAGATAGAGGATTCACTTTTGACCATTTTACAATCAGCATTTCAATATTTTCACTCTTCACCTGTCTATACATTTTCACCTTTCCAATGTCTGGGTGTGTTGTAGCTATTTTGCCATTTTGTGCACTCGAACCTAGAAATTCATGCTTCCTTTGGGACTTCTGCAAAATGTTGCATTGCCTGTGCCCTTGTGAGATATTGTCATTCTTAACTCAGCTACAGAAAAAGGATATATCTTGCATTTCAAGTAATTTCGGGAAAATAGTTTAAAGGAAAACTACGTCCCTATCTTATAAACTGATGATTGGCACAGATTTCTAAAGTGATTTGATTTTTAATTGTATTAAATATGGTGGCTTGATGAGAAGTGTCCCCCAGAGTTTGGGACATTTCAGATAGGGTACTCAGTTGGTGTCACTGTTTGAGGAGGTTTGGGAGCTATGGTTATGATGGAGGAAGTGTATCATTCGAGGCTGGCACTGTGAACCTAAAGCCTCACCAACTCTACTTATAGATTGTCCCCTCACCTTCCCGCCTAAATTCGAAGGCGTGAGCTCTCAGCTTCTGTTCCTGCTGCCACGTCTGCTGCTTGCTGCCATGATGAACTTCTCTCCCTCTGAAATTATATGTCCAAGCAGACCCTTCCTAACATAAGTTGTCTTGAGTAAGATGCTTTATCACAGCAACAGGAACATAACCAATGCAGACATCACCACACCTGACACTGGCGGCTCTGAAGGACTCTTTCTCCAATGGAACCATAGCTCAACTACATCCTTCCTTTTATAAGTTGCCTTGGTCATGGTATTTTATCATGCCACAGAAAAGTAACTAATATGCTGTATAATCATACAATGCTTATGATGGAAATTTCAGTCCTTTCTCTTTACACAGAATCTCAATTGTCTTAACAAATATTTGTAAAATCCCTTTCTCCCGTGTGTATTATGTGTTTTCACACATATGAATGAGTGTATGTGTGTATGTGTGCAAGTATGTATGTGGAGAGACCACCTCACCTGTAAGTCTTTGCTTTTTATCTTGTTTGAGACAGAATCTCCTTGTTGGATGCTTCTGTGTGTTCCAGGCTTGCTGGTCTTTGAATATTTAAGTATTCTTCCATCTTTGTCTCCGTGAGCACTGGGGTTATAAATGTGCATTATTTAGCTTGGTTAAAAATGTGTTTTGAAGATTCACACTCAGGTTCTCAGCAATGCAGAGCAAGTTCTTTAACCATGGAGACATGTCTTCAGCCTATAAAACAAACTTAAGACTAGAATTTTGTTATGGTTTGCTTTATCAGCATATCTCTAAAATAGCTGACTTTGCTTGTTCCTAGTTTATTAAGTTTAGACATCATTTACTACCTTGTTTATGGTAGATGTGTTAGGCAAGTTAGAATCAGAGCTAATGCAACAGATGGAGATTTACTAAATTGATTTACATGAAAAGAAACCATGTAGTTAAAAACTGGCCACCTATATGATAGACAGGGAGGAGGCCTTGTAGCTTCTCATTTAGAAAGCTGAATGTCTCGGCTTTCCAAATTCAGTACTAAAGGTTTGGAGCTACCTGGAGATTAACTGTTACTAAGTGCAAATAGAAAGGCTGAAAGATTCTGATGTCAGTGAAGAATGGAAGTAACTGTGATGGATGCCATTCACTATAGTCAAAGCAGATACTTATGCACGTTTTCATCAGATACCTTTAAATCTAGGCCACTGGCCGGGCGGTGGTGGCGCACGCCTTTAATCCCAGCACTTGGGAGGCAGAGCCAGGCGGATCTCTGTGAGTTCGAGGCCAGCCTGGGCTACCAAGTGAGCTCCAGGAAAGGTGCAAAGCTACACAGAGAAACCCTGTCTCGAAAAACCAAAAAAAAAAAAAATCTAGGCCACATTATTCAGCCCAGATGACAGCAGTAAGAGCCCCAGAACCAGACATAGTGCTTCATGGCTCAGTGTTTGTTCTACTGTTTGTTTTAATCTAGTATTTCATTGTAGAAAGGAATATATAGAACACTTTGACTTTGTAGGGGTCCACAGTTAACTGATTGCTTTGACTCTCAAAAGGAACTTTGGACTATTGAGTGATGTGTCTGTGCAATGGAGGGTGAAAATCTAAACTTGACAGTTGAACAGTGTTAGTTTCTGTTGAGGCCTTCCTCCTTGCTTTGTAGATAGTCTCTTCTCTTTGTCTATATATTCGTTAGTCTGGATGTTCATGCTTCCAGTCTGTTTTCATAAAAACACAAATCTTTGGAGTCGGTCTTTATCCTTATGGCCTAATTTAATCTTGGTTTTATCACCAAATATATTAATGCTAGGGATGATTAGTTTAACATATGAGTTTGTAGTTGTGGTGTATATACACTATAATATTTAACAACATGATTCTTTGTGACTTACATCTCTCAATTATGCTTGAAAGCTCACATAATTTTACTCTGAAATATTTTTGTGATGAAAAGACTAAATTTTCATCAATAGTTTGGTTCAAATTTGAGTAATTTTACTGTTATATCTAACATATTAAGGAATTTTCCAATCATATGATTAGAGTATGTGTGACAAACTAAGTCTAAATTCCAAGTGCTGGAAATTCAGAATGTAGACATATATAAGCATGAAACTTTTTGATTATGCATATGATTTATCAATCTTATTCCAACTATAAATAAATAAGTGCCTTTTGTTTTTTCACATATAGTGCATTTAGTAAAATTCCTTAAATATTTTACCATCTAATTTGATATATGATAATTACTTATTATAGCTTTGATTGGCATTTGGAGAGATTACTAAGGTAATAAAACATTTAAAAATATTTATTGGTGCATTAAATTTTCTGTCTTATGAATTCCTTGATTGTCTGCCTACAGTTTTATGTATTTGTTAATTTATTTGCATATTTATTTTAACAAGCCTCATTTTACACATCAGGATGGCTTCAAATCTCATTCTTCTTTTTGTACTCTCCTAAGTACTGGGATTACAGATCTGCAGCACCATGATTGGGTAAAGATTTTATTATTGCTTTATAAAAAATGCTTTAAAAAAGTATGGTCTAAATTTTAGTCCTTCATTATTTAGATTATTGAGATGCTTGGAGAGTATCTTCTTTTACTTTGTAATGTCTATATTTACTTACGTAAGGATGTATTCTACCGTATGAATAAATTTTAAATAGAACTTAAATTTCTGATTTTTTTATATTTAACATAAGACCTCATCATGTAATATTGGCTGTCCTCAAACTCTGATTCTTTGTGCTTCAGCCTTCCCAGAGCTGACACCACACAGAAATTCTGTATTCTATGACTTTCATCCATTTTACTAAACTGGCACAAAGTAAGTGAGTCTATAGTAACCTTCTGAAAGCTTTTCAATATGCAAAAACAGCCCCAACGCCATTCAGAAAGTCTTTGGAAGCTGTGGGTGTAATTCAATGTATTTAACATGAACAATGATCTTAATTAAACCATTGGGATCAAACTAACACAAACCAACAAAAAAAACTTTATTTCTACCCTAAGTATTTAATTCATAATATTACTTTTGCAGTGAATTACAAATTATATCAGTGCTTGGGATCCACAACACTTAGGTGTGTGAAAGCTCTCTGTTCTGTTCTATTTTTCTGTTTTGTTAACCTAGTATAAACATGATTCTGTCTTCTAAGTCTATAGGCCAGGCTCTCCCAGTGCTTTATTTCTTTAGAATATTTTATTTGTGTGTGGTGGGGAATAGGGCAAGGTGCTGAGGACGTGGCTCTGTGGAAAAATTGCACGTGAGAACCTGAGTTTGGAACACCAGCACTCACGTATAAAAACTGAATATAGTCTCACTTCTCAGTGAGTTATGGCTGAGCTAGGATGGTGCCTTGAGGGAAGTGAAGACTGTGTGATGTGTCTGAGGCTTTCTGACTCATCGGGCTGGTCAAATAATACGCAGCTCTAAATTCTGCAAGGGACCCCATTTCAAGGGAATAATGTGGAAAGTGATACATAAAGACAGCAATGTCCTCCTCTGGCCTTTGCATGCATTTACATAGGACACACACACACACACACACACACACACACACACACACACACACACCTTCACACAGACATGGGCTTACATGCATCTACAAAACAGACACAGACACATGCACTCCTGTGCACATATACACATACACAACCTAAAGGCTATATTTTTCATAATGTAAAATATGTGCTAAGGTAGGCTATGACCACACTATTATAAATTATTCAAATTTGTAGATTATTTTAGCAATTGATGACCTTTTTTTAGAATATCTAGTTATCCAACTTTGAAAATGGTATAACATACAATATTTTTATTTTTGTAGGTAAATATAAAATTATTGTGTTAGGGTTTCTATTGCTGTGATGGAATACTATGACCAAGTGCAATTCGAGGAAGAAAGGGTTTATTTTGCTTACACTTCTTTTTTATTTAATTTTTTTTTCATTTTACATACTAACCACAATTACCCTCCCTCCTCCCTCCACCTTCCATTCATTCTTCAGAGAGGATAGGGTCTCCCATGGGGAGTCAAAAAGTCTGGTATATCAAGATGAGGCAGGACCAAGCCCTTCCCCCCTTCATCAAGGTTGAGCAAGGTATCCCACCATAGGGAGTGGGTTCCAAAAAGTAAGTTCATGTACTAGGGATAAATCCTGGTCCCACTGCCAGAGGCCCCACAAACTGCCTGAGCCACACAGCTGTCACCTACATTCAGAGGACCTAGTTCTGTCCCATGCATGTTCCCCAGATGTCAGTCAAGAGTCCATGAGCTCCCGCTAGCTTGGATCAACTTTCTCTGTGTTTCCCCATCATGATCTTGACCCTCCTTGCTAATATAATCCTTCCTCCCTCTCTTCAGCTAGACTCCAGGAGCTTGGTCCAGTGCTTTCCTGTGGATCTCTGCATCTGTTTCCATCAGGTACTGGGTGTAGATTCTATGATTCTATGATGACAATTGGGGTAGTTACCAATCTGATTGAAGGGGAGGCCAGTTCAAGCACCCTCTCCACTGTTGCTTGGAGTCTTAGCTGGGGTCATCCTTGTGAATTCCTGGGAATTTCCTTAGCACTAGGTTTCTCCCTAACCATATAATGACTCCCTCTATCAAAGTATCTTTCCATGCTCTTCCTCTCTGTCCCTCCCCCAAGTCAACCACCCTGTTCTCTCATGGTTTCATTCATCACTCCATCCTAGTTTACCCAAGAGATCTTATCTCTTTCCCTTTACAGTCCCTCTTGGGGTAATCCTTGTTGCTTAGCTTCTCTGGGGTTGTGGATTGTATCCTGGTTATCTTTTGCTTTACATCTAATATCCACTTATGAGTGAGTACCTACTGTGTTTTTCTTTCTGAGTCTGGGTGGTTTTCTCTAGTTCCATGCATTTCCGTGCAAATTTCATAATGTCGTTGTTTTCTACAGATGAGTAGTACATCATTGTGTAAATGTACCACATTTTCTTTATCCATTTTTTTAGTTGAGGGGCATCCAGGTACTGGGAATTATGAATAATGCTGCTATGAACATAGTTGAGCAAGTGTCCTTGTGGCATGATTGTACATCCTTTGGGTATATGCCCAGGAGTGGTATTGCAGGGTCTTGAGGTAGCTTGATTCCTAATGCTTACACTCCTGTGTCACAGTTCATAGGGAATGAACTCAAGGCAGGCACCCAAACAGGACAGGAACCTAGAGACAGGAGCTGGTGCAGAGGCTGTGGAAGAGCGCTGCTGTTGGCTTGCTCTTGTGGGTTCTCATTCAGGGCTGGTGGAGGAGTGTGCAAACAGTGACCACATGGAACACATTTTAGTTCACCAACTTGGTTTTTTCCTTAATGTTTTCCCTGTGCTTGCATTTTTCCAGGCCAAACTGAGAGTTTCATACTTATTGGGCAGAATGCCACTCACAGAATCCACTGACTTCTTTATGTGTTTTTGCATAGTAGCTATTCATAAACTATCAATCATGACATATCTTCCAGAAAAACAACAATAATCTGCCCTAGTGATATTGCCCTTCTGTTTCCTAGAGCTGTCATGACAGGGTCCCTTTGCTAAAAATGACTGTGTTAGTAATATAAAACCCTTATGAGCATTTGACATGTGCCGTGGACTTTTTTTTCAAAAGTTTTGCATCTATCAACTCATTTACAAGAATTTTCATTGGATACTGGCAAGAAGTGTGATTAATCCACATCAAACTGGAAGCCCTTTTAAAATTTGTCTTACAAGCATATCTCTCTAACTCATCTCCACTTTAAGGTTTCCTTTTATTATTTAATTCATTATCACTGCAGTCACGTTGATCCACTGTGTTTTGCATTTATCCAGTCACAACTCTAATTTCATGTTATTGCAAGAATGAAATATCCTATTTTACCAACAATCCAATATAAATTGTGTTATTAAATGTTACTGTGTTTAATGTTTCATGTTGAATGATTTTCCTTAGAATTTTAATGAGAATTATAATGTATATAATCTCATATGTGGTCATATATTTCTTTGAAAAAAAATCAATGAATAACCAGTGAATATACCAAGTGCCAACAACTTAATAAAAATCTTTGGCTCTTAGAATGAGGCATTAAATTTTAAGTTGTTAAAAACAAGAATTATGTAAAAGTGGAATAAAAGTTATACAACATACAGTATGGAGTTCTGTACATAAAAGTAAAATAGCTACTAATTCCAACTTCATATTCACACTACCTGAAAAGCCTAGAATTTAGTCCTGATGATCACAACAGACCCATTTAAATTATAATGGCTGTGCCTTGGAGTCTCGAATCATATCACTTTACATTTCTAGATATACTCTCATTTGTAATCCTGACTTAGAAATGCTGATCTAAGAGATCACTCAGATATTCAGAGGCCCACTCTTCTGAGTGAGTGTCTAGTGATCTGCTATGAAATCCAAACATACTATGTTCAGGCTTGAAAAGTGAGGCCATGAGGATGGTGTTTCCTTTTGCTTCCTGATACACTGATTAAAAGAAAAAAATACTTCTTTGTTTTTCACCCATTGTTATTATGCTCCTGTCTGTACAGTGAAGAGGAAATTCTTCTTGTGTAAGATTTTACATGAAAGGTGGACATGGAGATTCATGTGGGAATTCCTTGTACTCAGCTAGAAGATTGCATGAGTTTGAGTCTGGAAAGGATATCGTAGTGACTACAAGGCCAGTCAGTAATATATAGTGAACAAGGGCCTGTAAACAGAGGCTTTTCTGCCCTGCCTGGTCCCACAGTCATTTTTTAAACAATTATTCAGAGGCTTAACAATAATTACAAGTTGTTTGGTCTATTGCTTAGGCTTATTACTAACTAGCTCTTACAATTTAAATAAACCCATTTCTATTAATCTATGTTTTGTCACATGCCTATTGGATTTACCTGTGTTCTAATACATCTTGTTCCTCTGGTGGCTGGCTGGTATCTCTTCGACTCCCCACTTCTTCCTCCTGTATCTCTGCTTGCATTTCCCTCCTGGCTCTATCCTGCCTTGCTATAGGCCAAAGCAGCTTATTTATTAACCAATGACAATAAAATATATACACAACATACGGAGGGGTTATCCCACAACAAGGCTCTGTCTCAAACAAATGAACAAACAAACCAAAACAGCAAATTACTACTGATGATGAAAACTGAAAAAGGAGATGCATCCTTACCAGACAATTAAATAAGCAATAGTTTATTTTAGTGTTTTGTATCACTGGATATAGGCACAAAATGTAATAATTTATTGTTTTATTTGTGAGTTGAGTAAAATGCTTCTAGCTCCAGTTAAAAGCTTTTAATTAAATGTTCCTCCTAGAAGACAATTTTGCATCCATGTTTGTCTCTAAAGCATCAGCATTTAGGCTGTACAGTGGGGGTACTTTTAAAAATGGCATTATAGCATCTTATGAAAATATTTTCCCAGTGTACAGATAATTATTTTACTTTATGTCTGAGTTATAGTTTCTATTGCTGTGGTGAAACACAAAGCAACAATGGAGAGAAAGGGAGTTATTTCACTTACAGTTCCATATAATAGTTCATCATCAAAGGCAGTGGACGACAGGAACTCAAGCAGGGTAGGAACCTGGAGGCAGAAGCAGAAGGGGCCATGGAGGGGTGCTGCTTACTGGCTTGTTCCCTATGTCTTGCTCAGCCTGCTTCTTATAGAACTCAGGGCCATCAGACTAGGGATGGCCTCCCCCACAATGAGGTGAGCCCTTCCATGCCAATCACTAATCAAAAAAATTCCCTATAGCAGAATCCTATGGAGTCTTATGGAGACCGTTTCTTAACCGATGTTTCCTTCCTTCAGGTAATACCAGCTTGCATCAAGTTAATGTGAAACCAGCACACTATTTTAATATCTTCATGGTTCTAGGGCTTTTTATATTTTTTGTTTTAAGGTATTTTCATAAGGTCAAGTGAGGTCACTGTAGTTCACAAATGAATCCTCAATACTAACCAAAGGTTTAGAAGCTACACTATTTCTTTTTAAAGTTTCAACAACTGTTTTTTTTATCTTATCTATGAGAATGACCATGAAGTGAATAAAGGAAATTGATTTTTGCTGTAGCTTAGAATTCTAATTAACGTGCAAGATGAATGACTTGATAGGTTAACGTTGGTAATATTTATGATTACATAAGTAAGTTCATTAACTGTAGTTACCTATTAAAGTGTTCAACATTTTCTGTTTGTTTTGTTATATTGTTTTGGTTTTAGAGACAGAGACCTTCTATATAATTCAAACTAGCTTGACACTTCTTTTGTAGGCCAACTGACCTAAAATTGGCAATAGTCCTGTATCACCATTAACCCTCCTCTTCGGTAGAGTTTGATCCAGGCATATGAGTAGTAAATTGAGAGTAAACAGCAGGCAGAAGAGGTCATTCCTTATGAACTGTAACAATTCTTTTATAATGATTGCTAGTTTGTTTTCAATTTCTCTACTCTGACAATGAGTGTCATAGTCAACACAGTAAGGGGACACCCTACATATAAAGCAGAGACTGTTAGCCAATGTGTTGTTATAGCAATTTATAAGGCATCTTCAACTTGGGCTCCAAGTGTTTTTATGGGCCTAAGTGAATGTTACAGTAATCAAATAATCAGCCATCAGAGTGCCATTTCTATGTTAATATGACAGAAGTTATGAGAGAAAGTTATTAATAAGAATAAAGAAATGAGAAATTTGCAATATGATTTATAGTTTTGTAGAATGAAAATTTGACTTCACTCCCTTTCTTCATGAGATCGCTGGCTTTTTATGGGCATCTGTTCTCATCAATATTCGTGTTTTTTTTTTTAATTTTTGCTGATGTTGAAATAGCTTGCTTTGTTTTACTGAGTGTTTTATTGTGAAGTATGAGTCACTGAGCTTAACAAATTATGGCCAGATCTGGAAAAAGTTTTAGCCATACTTTTTATTCTTTTATTCCCATAATATTTAAATTCAAAATGTATTCTGTATTTTTAAAGTATTCTATGAAAATCTACAGTAATAACAAGTGGTCAAAGCTGAGTGTATGTGAGAGATGGTAGGTAGTTCCCAAACTCTGGATTCTACATCATATGATCATATACAGGGATGCATGTTTGCCTCTAACTGTGGTTGTTCATCTTATTTGTTTATTATTTTATTTTTTAAATATTTTGTTATTATAATTACAACACTTTTCCCTTCCCTTTTCTCTTTTCATTTTATGCAACTATTGATGTTGCTGGTATTATCACAAATTACTTTCTTTGAGCACCCTTATGGGCTTATATTTTTAAATGCTAAAAAATGCTTTTTTTAACTGTTTTTAATGCTTTTGTTTCATTTTCATTACAGGACTATTACCATAATTATAAACTACAGTTATAAATATTTGTTTTAATTTTATTTACTGCATGAAAGTGAATCATAGTTATATTTACTTTCTCTTTGAATTCTATTTTACACTGACAGATATTTTCCAAACCTTACAATAGTACACTTCCATTTCACACTTCATAGTATTTTTCTAAATTGTACTTATGTATCATGTTTCATATTGCCAGGAACCACAGAATATATTATTAATAGTTTTTTTCAAGCTAAAAATGAACACGAAATTATTTATTTGTTTATTTTTTATTATTTTTTTAATTTTATTGAAAATATTCTTTTCTCATACTATATATCCTGATTACAATTTCCCCTTCCCTGTTTTCTTCCCACATTCCCTCCCATCTGGATCCATTAAATTTTTGTTTCTCATTAGAAAAGACCAGGCTTCCAAGAGATAACGACAAAACACACCAAAATAAAATATAAGATAAAACAGGACCATCATATCAAAGCTGGACAGCAGAAGAAAAAGAGCCCAAGAGAAGACACAAGAATCAGAGACTCCCTCATTTACACACTCATGAATATCATTAAAAATATTAAACTGAAAGCTAATAGATATATGCAGGGACCTGGCACAGAGTCCTATAAGCCTTTTGTTTGCTGCTTCAGTTGCTATGAATTCAAATGAGCTTTGTTCCATTGAGAGGGTTTTTTCTACTTTTGGACTCCATCTCCTCTAGCTCTTATACTCTTTCCACCTTCTCTTCTACAGAATTCCCTGAACCCTGAGAGGAAAAAATTAATGGAGCCTTCCATTTATAGATGTGTGTCCCGAGATCTCTCTTTCTGTGTAATGTGGGTGTAGATGTAACCAACTGTCTTATTAAAATAAGAAACACAGAACCAATGTAAAAGAGAAAGCCAAGAGGTCAGAGCTCAGAGCTAAAATCTTACCTCCTGCAGTGCTCCTACCTCCCCAAAAGAGAGCTACTTCCTGTGTGTCTGTCTTTAAATAGTCTTTCTGTTCTGCCTTCTCATTGGTTGTAAACCCAAACACATGACTGCCTCGTCACTGCCTGTAAGTACAGCCCTCCAGGTCTTTTTGTTTTTTGTTTTTTGTTTTTTGTTTTTCGAGACAGGGTTTCTCTGTGTAGCTTTGCGCCTTTCCTGGAGCTCACTTGGTAGCCCAGGCTGGCCTCGAACTCACAGAGATCCACCTGGCTCTGCCTCCCGAGTGCTGGGATTAAAGGCGTGCGCCACCACCGCCCGGCCCCTCCAGGTCTTAAAGGCATATGTCTCCAATGCTGGCTGTATCCCTGAACACACAGAGATCTACCTAGCTCTTCTACCAAGTGCTGGGATTAAAGGCGTGCGCCACCACCACCAACACCATGCTCTTGCTATGGCTCTAATAGCTCTGACCCCTGGGCAACTTTATTTATTAACATACAATGAAAATCACATTTCAGTACAAATAAAATACCACTATATGTGGGTCTCTGTATTTGTTCTCATCTGTTGTAGGAGGAAGCTTCTCTGATGATGGCTGAATAAGTAAGGCACGGATCTATGAGTATAGTCATAGGAGTACATCATAGGAGTCATTTTATTACTAAATTTTTTTTTTTTTTTTTTTTTTTTTAGAGAATAGTACTATTTGTTTCACCATTGGTTTAGGGCTATCTAGTCTCAGATTCTTGGTTACCAAAAGCAGTGTAGAGTAATGGGTTCTAACTCATGGAGTGAGCATTAAGCCAAATCAGATATTACTCCCACAAACTCTGTGCCACCATCATCCTAGCATATTTTTCAGGCAGGACAGTTTTGTAAATCAAAAGTTACATGGCGGGGTTGGTGTTTATATTTCGTTTTGGTAGCCAGCAGAGTACCTGCCCATAAATGAAAGAGACTATAATGTAAGGGGTGAAGGCTCTATTTGGGCACCAGTTCTTTCTCCCCATGTTCAATGAGCTGTGTGGGTGTTTTCTTCAGCAATGGAGCCTTGTCAGCTTCTGGAGAGCAGTCTATTATTTTGGCAACAGCCTTGGTTGTTTTGAGACTTCCATGGAACCTCTTTGGCCAACAGATCAATTGTATATAACCCAGTATTGTAAATACCAGTACCATAAGCTACATTTGATGACAAGTGCTGGCCAGTTGGGACTCCATCTCTCGCATTATTTACAGACTTCAATAGGATTGTCTTCACATATTTTAGGAAGTTTCCGCTCCAGTAGGCTTCCATATCACTACTCAAATACCTGTCAATTCTAGCTGTCTCTCCCTATATTCCCTCCCTCACGTCTCTGAAAAGATGTTTTTAAGAGTACTTTATATTTCCCCACATTTTTTATCAACTCTTATTCTTCTTATGATATGTGTTTATACATGTGTACTTCCTTACCTAATATCATCTTTATTTATTGCTGAAAGGTTTTAAAAATATTCTTTGTCACAAAATTTGCTTATCATGAAGTCTTCCAGCTGTTTTATCATCAAAAATGTATTTATTTTTCCACTGTTTGAATATATCTACTGGCCAAAAACTTCAGGTTGATTTTTACTTCAATGTACTTTAGAGACACTATGTTACTGCCTCTTTTTGGCTTCCATCGTTTCATGTGATAAATTTGTTCTTTAGTTTCTAATACAAATTTCACATTCATTACAATGGAATGTCTTATGTTCTTAACATTTTTAAAAATTTCTCAGTCACTTCTAATGATTTTGTCTATATCTGCCTGTTTACTTTTACTTCTTTTATTTTGACATTGTGGGTTTATAATCTTCCCTTCAGGTTCTGGAAAACCTAGGGATGTTTTTCAGAGGTCACCGAGTCACAACTTCTTTTCCTGTTACTTATAGATGTAACCAACCGTCTTATTAAATAAGAAACACAGAAACAATGTAAAAGAGAAAGCCGAGAGGTCAGAGCTCAGAGCTAAAATCTCACCCTTCCTCCTGCTGTCCCAGCTTCGCGAAAAAGAGAGCTACTTCCTGTCGGTTCGTTTTTTTATAGTATGTTGTCCTGCCTTCTCATTGGTTACAACCCAAACACATGACTGCCTCGTCACTGTCTGAATGTACAGCCCCATAGGTCTTAAAGGCATATGTCTCTAATGCTGGCTATATCCATGAACACAGAGATCTTATGGGATTAAAGGCGTGTGCCACCACCGCCACACTCTTGCTATGGCTCTAATAGCTCTGACCCCCGGACAACTTTATTTATTAACATACAATCAAAATAGTAATTCAGTACAATTAGATTACCACCACATTTCCCCTTTTCTATTTTAATAAAAAGAAAAAGAAAGCAAAAGGTTATAACTAACAAAAGAAAAACTATATACAAAAGTACAATAACTATATACAATATATACAAGTAATAAATACCTAAACAGGTATTTGACAAATCAGAGAAAATAATTCCATTATCTATCCTATTTTGGTAATTCCAAGATGTATCTAATGTACTTTCTATCCTAATTAATTTTCAACTATAACTAACTAATCTTCAACCATAACTAACTAATCTTCAACTCCCTCAGAGACCCAAGAAGGGAATAATATTAGCTAACAAAAATAAAAACAGGAAGTGCATGCAAGCAACTTCCAAAAAATTTGTGAGTTGACAGAAACAGCCAGCTGCCTGGGCAGTCACCTGAGGTTTCTCCGAAGTGTTGGGGCATCATCTTCAGCCTATAGGCTTAGTGTATCTGACAGACTCATTTGTGATGTAGGATGTACACAAGGTCAAAAGTTCAACCTCACATTGGGTGAGAGCAGTCCACGTACCAGAGACACCTGAATTCCACTAGTGTCCTGTCATGATTCAGGATTTTAAATTCTGGAAATTGTTGACAGTTTTTAAATTCAGCTGTCCATTCTTCTTGGCTGTGTATATATGGCTTCATCTCAGCATCCCCTTCTTCTCCACATCCCTCTATTAAATGCCAGTCTACTTTTGAGAGGCATGAGCTTTCAGCTGCTGTTCCATTGTACAACAGAATCCATCGGCCCTCTGCCTGTTAAGCTGCCTTCGAAGAAAAGGGCACCGTACCTTTTCCGGATGCGAAGGCCACTTCAGGGATGGGGCCATATTGTCCTGGCCTCAGAAGATGCCTTTTGATAAAGCCATAACAACACTTGTTTTGGCAAGAATCAGTAGTCCCTTGTTTCATGATCTGTCTGTCCATTTTGTCCTGTTGATTCGAGGATACTTTGTTGTCCAGTGGCTAACTTTTGCCAGAATGAAAGTTGACTCCATATGCAGTTTCTTCAATGCCCATATTTTCTCTAAAGTAGATTGGTACTGCCAGGAGCCGACATGTCTCAAAAAAGAAAAATTTTCTAAGTTATTAAAACATTTTAAATGCCATATTCTGTAGATCTCTGAAGGGTTTGAAGATGACCTGTCTAAAACATCTCTGCTCAATTTTTAAAACATATCTAATATTACTACAAGTTCTATGATAATGTCTAACTACTAGCTTTCATTTCTTTATATCCTAATAGTTGATAATAATAACATTCAAGGATCAAAAATTTGCATTACATTGTTAAATGAATGGTATGAATACAATTAGAAATATACATATAGCATTTTCTAACAATATCAATTTCAAATTTGTATACAATATAAAACAATTCAATCCAATGTAAAGTATTTAAAACTAGTAATAGTCTTTTTCTTTTCTTTCTTTTTTTTTCTTTCTTTTCTTTTTTTTTTAAACAAGAACCTTAAATCTAATCTCCTTTGCTTAGCCTTTTTCCTAACCCTTGACAATAACTTGTAACCAACCCCCCTAAATACTGAAAATTATCCCAGACCCAAAACCCATTAAAAAGACCAAAAAACCACCCGCCCCACACCACCTCTTTGGGAATGTGGGCGTCGTATTCTTAAAATTGCTTCCTGCTGGGTATGGGCGAAGTTTTCTTTATCCTGAAAGAAAAATTTTAGGTTAATTGTCACATTCTAGGAGAGGTAACTATATCCTTCATTATCCAGTCTGTGTATAATGCCAAAGTTCAGGGTTTATCTCAAGTCCTTATTCAAGTAGTCTTTGAGACTGGATCATCTCAGCTACTCATCTCAAAATTGCTCTGAGCACCTTGTAGTTCAAAGCTGATCTGTGGATTATGTTTGTCAGCTTAATGATATTATTATTGTCCACGTGGAATTGTTGTTGTTGTGGGGCCCCATCTTCTTTCTGGAGACTTCAGTTGATGTTAGGCCTGGCCGTGATTTCCTGCAGAAAACTGATAAGAGACTCGAACACAAAAACATATATATGCAGCTAGCCTTTTTTCTAGAATTAGTTAGTACTCTATATGACCATTCATATCTTAACAAAGTTTAAAATGTATATATATATATATATCAATCTTGTAAATTTTGATGTAAAATTTATACTTTGAGAAAAGTTTAAAGAATCAGAATAGAATCAAAGAGTTGAGATTAGTAATAGAATAGTCCCTTAATTAATTTTGCTTTTGTCCTGTACCATAGCAGAAGATGGCTCTTATTCTGGCATGATACAGGGAGTTTGCTTTTAACAACATGCTTGAGTTTAAAGAAGGAGAGAGCCATTCTCCAACTCCAAAGTCAGCTTTAAATTTTAATTGAACTGGGACTATTAGAAAACCAATAGTGTTAAATCTTTAGAGAAAAGCAGAAACAAACATTTAGGAAGACATAAAAAAGTTTTTAGATAATATATACCCATACACCGTTTCACTCTGTTTCTTGGGATAGATGATTTGTCACTTTTCTTCAGTTGTCTCATTTGTCCAGTGTTCTTCAGATTCCTTAACCTTCATTCTCCTAAAAGACAAAAACAAAAACCTTTCCCCAAGACTAATTTTGGGGATGTTTCCTTTTGACAAGTTATTATCTGATTAAATGAAAAGGCATGTGTTATTGATACAAGTTAGTTTAAATTGGATGTTCATGCTGGTTGATGAACTATCACCTCCTCAATTAAGAGGTCTCTCTTGTTCAAATCAAACCTTTATCAATTTTGATGGTACCCACAGCTTATCTTCTCCTGTAGAAACAAAAGCAAAACCTCGTCCCCAACGTAATACATACCCTGGTTTCCATTCTGAGGTCAGCACATCCTTAAAGTATATAGGCTGATTTAATTCTGTAGTTTTTTTCTATTATCCAATGTCTCTCTGCAGCTGTTGTTCCTTTCTCATTGGCATTCAGAAAATTCAAAGTTAGAAGAGCATTATGCAGTCTATTTCTGGGGGTTTTTGTTACCCATTTCTGTTTGTTTAGCATATCCTTTAGAGTTCTGTTTGATCTTTCTATAACTGCTTGACCTGTAGGATTATGTGGTATGCCTGTAATATGCTTTATATTGTAATAAGCAAAAAACTGTTTCATTTTAACAGAGACATATGATGGAGCATTGTCAGTTTTGATTTGTGCAGGTATACCCATGATGGCCATAACTTCTAGCAAATGAGTGATTGCAGAATCAGCCTTTTCAGAACTCAAAGCAGTTGCCCATTGAAATCCTGAAAAAGTATCAATGGTGTGGTGTACGTATTTCAGTTTTCCAAATTCTGCAAAGTGAAACACGTCCATCTGCCAGATTTCATTTCTCTGAGTACCCTTTGGGTTACATCCTGCTGGTAATGGCGTCTGATTGTAGAAGGAACAAGTAGGACATTTCTTTACTATTTCTTTGGCTTGTTGCCAGGTTATGGAAAAATCCTTTTTTAAACCTTTACTATTAACGTGATGTTTTTTATGAAATTCTGAGGCCTCCAGCACATTTCCTATCAATAATTTATCAATCTCATCATTGCCTTGTGCTAGAGGGCCTGGCAGACCAGTATGGGATCGAATGTGAGTTATATATAAAGGATGATTCCTTTTCCTGATTGTATCTTGTAATTGAATAAATAGTGAAGTTAATTCTGAAGCATCAGGGATAAATTCTGCAGTCTCAATATGTAATACCACTCTTTCAGCATACTGAGAGTCAGTTACTATGTTGAGAGGTTCTGAAAAATCCATTAATACCAATAGAATAGCATACAATTCTGATTTTTGAACTGAATTATACGGACTTTGAACCACTTTACTTAAATTTTCTGATTTGTAACCTGCCTTTCCTTCTTTGTTGGCATCTGTATAAAATGTACAAACTCCAGATATGGGTTTTTGCTGTACAATTCGAGGCAAGATCCATTCAGCTCTCTTTATAAGATCAATTCTATTGCTTTTGGGATATTTGATGTTAATTTCTCCCAAAAAATTACTGCAAGCTCTTTGCCAAGGTTCACTTTCTGTCCATAATTTTTCAATGTCCTCCTTAGTTAATGGTACGACAATTTCTGCTGGGTCTATGCCTGCTAATTGACGAAGTCTCAATTTTCCTTTGTAAATCAAGTCAGAGATTTTTTTCCACATAAGTTTTTAATTTTTTATTTGGTTTATTTGGTAAAAATATCCATTCCAATATAATATCTTCCCTCTGCATTAATATTCCAGTAGGAGAACGCCTAGAAGGTAAGATAACCAAAATGCAATCCAGCTTTGGATCAATACGATTCACGTGTCCTTCATGCACTTTCTTTTCTACCAAGGCTAATTCTTTCTCAGCTTCAGGTGATAATTCTCTTGGACTATTTAAGTCCTTGTCACCTTCTAAGGTTTTGAACAAATTAGTCAGTTCATCATTTTTTACCCCAACAATAGTTCGTAGATGAGAAATATCTCCAAATAATCTTTGAAAGTCATTAAGAGTCTGTAGTCTATCTCTCCGAATTTGCACCTTTTGGGGTCTAATTTTTTGTAGCTCTATTTTATATCCTAAATAATTAATAGAATCTCCTCTTTGTATCTTTTCAGGAGCAATTTGTAATCCCCAGCAAGACAAAATTTTCTTTACTTCTTCAAACATTATTTCTAAAGTATCTGCATTTGAGTCAGCTAGTAAAATATCGTCCATATAATGATAAATTATAGATTTAGGAAATTTTTTACGTATCACTTCCAATGGCTGTTGTACAAAATATTGGCACAGAGTTGGGCTATTCAACATTCCCTGTGGGAGGACCCTCCATTGAAATCTTTTAACCGGTTGAGAATTATTATAAGTAGGCACTGTAAAAGCAAATCTTTCTTTGTCTTTTTCTTGTAAGGGTATTGAAAAGAAACAGTCTTTTAAATCAATAACTATGAGAGGCCATCCTTTTGGTAACAGAGTAGGCAAAGGCATCCCAGAATGTAGAGAGCCCATTGGCTGAATTATTTTGTTAATTGCTCTAAGGTCTGTTACCATTCTCCATTTACCAGATTTCTTTTTAATAACAAATACAGGAGAATTCCAAGGGCTGGTTGATTCTTCAATATGCTGAGCATTTAACTGTTCTTCTACCAGCTCTTCTAAAGCCTGGAGTTTCTCTGTTGTTAAAGGCCATTGCTGAACCCATACAGGCTTGTCTGTTAACCATTTTAAAGGTAGAGCTGTTGGTGTCTTTGGAAGATCATCAGTTATTGTGTCCTGTTCTTGTATAATATGGATGGCTGGTGACCACTCATTAGAACAATATCTTCTAATATTTCTCTCAGTAACATGTGCTAGTTTATGATTTGTTTCTGAGATTGGAGGGATGTTAATCTGAGTATTCCATTGTTGCAACAAGTCTCGACCCCACAGGTTCATAGTTATGTTAGCCACATATGGTTTTAATTTTCCTCTCTGTCCTTCTGGACCTATACATTCGAGCCATCTTGCACTCTGTTTCACCTGAGATAATGTCCCAATTCCTAACAGTTGAACGTTTACCTCCTGAAGAGGCCAAGTTGGATGCCAAAATTCTGGTGCAATTATGGTAAAGTCCGCACCTGTGTCTACCAGACCAGACAACAAAACACCATTTATTTTTATTGTTAATTTTGGTCTTTGTTCATTAATAGAAGTTTGCCAAAAAATTTTCTTTATGTTTTCTCCTGAATTTTCTATTTTCTCTGTTTCATCATCCTGACCAGCATGATTTATTCCAATAGGCATTTGGTTATTTAATTGCTCTCCAGAGCAGGCATTTCCTCTATGGCTGCAGGAAAGGTTTGAACTGGATTTGCATTGGGGGCCTGCCTGAGGCCCCTCTGGGAGTTTCCCGAAGACTGAGGCAAAGGATTACCCTGTCTGTCCTTTGTTGATCTACATTCATTGGTCCAGTGTTTTCCCTTACCACACCTTCTGCATACTCCAGAAGGAAGGGGCATTCTGTTGCCATTGTTCCTTGAAGAAACATTGTTTCGGGAATGACCTGTCTACAGTCCCTTTTCAAATGTCCTTGCTTTCCACATCCAAAACATCTAACACTCCTCAAACCTTTTGAAATTACTTCTCCTACCCATGTATCATCATGCTCATCAGCTTCAACATTAATTGTTTCTCTAATCCAATCTTCCATAGGTGCAGATCTTGCCCTTAATGGCCTGATTATTCTTTTGCATGCTGCATTCGCATTCTCAAAGGCCAAAGATTCAATTATTGCCTTACTAGCTTCTGAATCCGAGACCATTCTCTTTACTGCTGAAGCCAGTCTTTATAAAAAATCTGTAAAAGACTCTTTTGGGCCTTGCATCACCTTTGTAAATGACTCAGATTTTTTTCCTGGTTCCTCAACTCTGTCCCATGCATTCAAGGCTGCCGTTTGACATAAAATTAGGGTTTGGACATCATATAAACATTGTGTTTGTGCTGAAGCATATTGGCCTTCGCCCATAAGCTGATCCTGGCAAACTTGTATTCCTTTATCCCTCCATTGTTTTTCTATGTTTTTAGCCTCCTCCTTAAACCAAGTCAGAAATTGAAGTCTCTGGCTGGGTTCCAGAACACCTTGTGCAAGGTCCCGCCAGTCCTGTGGTACTATCCTATTATATGTTGACCAAGAGTTTAACATTTGCTTTACATATGGGGAATGCATGCCATAAGATACTATTGCCTCCTTAAACCTTTTTAAATCCAACATTTCAATTGGAGCCCAATTATTTTGTGTAGCCATTTGATCAGGCATCTGCTGTACGGTTACAGGATAAATTAAGGGTGACTGTGTGAAAACAGGCTTTCTTTCTGCAACCTTATGATCCCGACTTGAAACAACTTCACTGTTAATTTCTTCTGTCTGAATTTTTACAGGTTTAACAAGTTCTTCTAAAGCTGTTATCCTGGCACTTAAATTGACTATCTTTTTAAATATTAAAATGTGGATTATTATAGTAATAAGGTGCATAATTCCACCAATACTAATATTATATAGTTGTTCCATTGCCAGACTGCCTAAAATTTCGAACAAAAACCAATTTTCTTCCAATGTACACATAAAACCCATTTGTTTTTTAATGTGGAAAAAATTCTCTTTTAGATAGTTTCCTTTAAAATATCTGATATGTTATGACTTACCAAATCTGCGTAGAACAGTAGAAATCCGAGGGGATTTTCAAAGCAGCCACCTAGTGTCCCAGGTGTAAATCCAAAGAGAAAGAGAAAGAAAGAGAGAGAGAGAGAGAGAGAGAGAGAGAGAGAGAGAGAGAGAGAGAGAGAGAGCACAAGAAAGCGTAGCTGGCTAAAGTTTAAATGCAGCCACGTGTTCCCTCTTGTGCCGAGTCAAGGCTTGGGTCTGGCTTCCTTAAACTCTGACCACGTGCGTTGGCTTTACAGGCAGGGCCCTGTTCGGCAGGGCAACTCTGAGTTGTTTGTAGCACCGGCTTTAAGCGAGCAGGATTTAAGCAAGCAGCTCACCGATAGTCCAGCCTGAGGTCAAGCAGAACTAGACCCAGGCTCAGAAGCCGCTGCTCAGACTAAGAAGCCGATCGCCGCCGGCCGCCGCGTGCCGCTGCCACCGCCGCCTCCGCTGGCCGCCGGCCGCCCTTGCAGGAAAGCGGACCTGCCGCCAAGCCAAGCAGTTTTTAATGGATTCTTGTCACGTTGGGCGCCAGATATAGATGTAACCAACCGTCTTATTAAATAAGAAACACACAAACAATGTAAAAGAGAAAGCCAAGAGGTCAGAGCTCAGAGCTAAAATCTCACCCTTCCTCCTGCTGTCCCAGCTTCGCAAAAAAGAGAGCTACTTCCTGTCGGTTCGTTTTTTTATAGTATGTTGTTCTGCCTTCTCATTGGTTGTAAACCCAAACACATGACTGCCTCGTCACTGTCTGAATGTACAACCCCCTAGGTCTTAAAGGCATATGTCTCTAATGCTGGCTATATCCCTGAACACAGAGATCTTATGGGATTAAAGGCATGTGCCACCACCGCCACACTCTTGCTATGGCTCTAATAGCTCTGACCCCCGGACAACTTTATTTATTAACATACAATCAAAATAATAATTCAGTACAATTAGATTACCACCACAGTTACTCTTTTCCTCTTCACCTTACACTGTGGAATGTTTTCTGTTCTATGAGTCCACAGTCACTGCAATTTTTTCTTATTCTTTTCTGGTTTGGGGTTAAAAGGTAACAAAGTGTATATGGATAGGCTATATACACAAAGTGTGTACACTCCAGCTTCCAGAGTACTTTGTCTTTTGATATGTTTTATTTTTTCCATTTGTTAATGTTCTATAGTTCAATTCTATTCTTTATTTTTACTGGAATGTGTTTGTTAACCATGAGCAATAATCCCCAAGGAAATGTCCATGCAAGTATAAAAATTAGGCTTTGATTATATACTTCTATACTCCTCAGTCTTCTCCTTTCTACTAGAAAGATCCTATCATTAGTAATCTTTGTTTCCCTAAACAGTTTTGTTTTCACTTTTGTGATATAGATGCACACGTGATTTTGTGCATCTATACAATGTCAACCATTCACACATGAGAGAAAACACATACTTATCTTCGGGTCTCAATTTTCTTAAGATGATAATCTTCAATGAAGTCATTGTCCTACAAACAATACCATTTCATTCCTTTTTATGGCAAAATAAAATTCCATTTTGTAAGTACGCTGTGTTTTCCATATCCATTCCTCTGTGCATACACGTTACAGTGAAAAGAGTTTTAGGCTTAAAATGGAAGAAAAGGAATGTTAATGTCAAAACAATTAGGTCAGAGATTCTGAAGAAGGTAAATAAGAGAACTTATATCAAACTGAATATCAGACAGGTAACCAGGTAAGAGAGAGCAGGGTGCTGGAAAAAGTAGCAAAGTAAATATGGGCAGGTTCCCACTGGCTCCCATAAAATCCCCCTGAGAAGCAGGAATAGGACATAAGTAGCTTTTCCCTATAGTAAACTTTTCAAATTTATGGGTACTTTATGGGTATTTGCACACACAAAAATATGTAATGTTTATATATTATAACATATTCATAATATATCTTACATTATATTTTATATTTTATAATTAGTTAAAATGTGTTGGGTTTTAATCTGTATCTTATGTATTTATTACCTTTCTAATATTTTATTTTTTCTGCCCCGTTTAGCTAATATTATAAATAATCTTAAACTATTAATATGTAAGTATGTAGGTATTATGTATAGTCCTGCATATAATGCATTTGTAGTTGGAAGTTTTCCTGTGTGTGGCCTGGTCCTACAGCCACTCAGACCCAAATAAACACACAGAGACTAATACTATTTTCAAACTACATGGCCTAATGGCTTATCTAATTCTAGCTCCCTCTTACATCTTGAATTAAACTATGTTTATAAATCTATACTTTGTCATATGGCTTGTAGCTTACCGGTATTTTACATCTTGCTTCTCCTGGCAGTAACTAGCAGCATCTCCTCTGCTCTGCCTTTCTCCTTCCTCTCTCTCTAGTTGGAATGTCCTGCCTAACCTTATTCTGTCTCACCATTGGCAAACAGCTTTATTTATCAACAAATCAGAGCAATGCACATTCACAGCATACAGAAGGACATTCCACAGAACACATTTGATTGAATTGCCTACTAATATGTCTTCTAAGAAAGCCTCTTCCTGTTCCAGAAATGAGATAACTCCATATAGCCCTAAGTATGTGCAGTGGCAGGAGAAAAAATAAAGCAGGACTCCTAAGTCCAGATAATACAGGCAGCAGTTTGTAGTTATCCCCAGCTGGAGTTATCTTCCTCAGTTTCTTTCTGCAGTTTGCTTTCTGACAAGGTGAACTAAACCTTGACCACTTGCTCCTGTACCTGTGCTCTGTTATAATGTCTTCATCATTAGAAACACAAGATTCTAGACTACTGGATCACCAGGCATGGAAGGAATCCTGAAGGGTCATATTTTCCTAGCAACAATGTCAGAAACCTAGGTTAATCTAATTACTTAGCTATTTAATCAATGCTATACAAACCACCAATGCACTACTACCTCTGTTTTATAGTGATGTAAATTGCCTCAGGTAAACACCCATGAGTGGTATAATTAAGTCATGTGGTTAGTTTTGGGGGAGTTTCCATAGTGCTTAGAAAAAGTTGACATTGCTACTAGCAGCTTTTGAGAGCTTGTTTTGCCCTGTACCTTTTTCAACAGTATTTAAAAAAAATTAATTGCCACAGTGACTGGTGAGATGGCAAGAGAGACAGTTATTTTTGAATTTCTTTGATTGCTGGCAATACCGAACTGCTTTCATACTTTTCTTTTTCTTTTTTACTTCATCTTTGGAGAACCATCTGCTTATTTCATGAAGTCATTTCTTAATTGATTTGTTTGATTTCTTATTATTTTGCTTACTGAATTATTTGTATAATCTAGGTAATAATTCTCTATCAGAGAGTGATAGTAAAGCTCTCTGGTTCTCTAGGATTTCTTTCCACTCACTCTGTTCTCTCATTGCTGTCAGAAGTTGTCTAATATGGTGCAATCTCATCTGTCAAATCTTGAGATTATTTTCTGCCCTATTGAATCATTTAATAAAGCTCATGCTTTTGTCATCCTTTTCAGGTAATTTCCCTGCTTTCATCCAACACTTTCAGAATTTAAGTCTTTTATTAAGATCTTTGATTCATTTAGGAATGGATTTCTAAAACAATTATTATTTTTATAATTGGTTATAATTTGCTGCATTTTGTGTTACTTTTTATATTATATTTATATGTTATAACATGTTTATATTATATACTATATTACATTTCATTTTATATTTTGTAATTAGTTATAATGTGTTGGTTTTTATTCTGTATCTTCTCATCATCTACTTATTACCTTGTCTAATATATTATTTTATTTTTTCTCCCCCATTATCTAATATTTTAAATAAGCTGAAACTATCAATAATTATATTATGTGTATTTTAATACCTTTTGCTTAACTTATATGTTGAATGGGGTGATAGAGTCATATAAGATATTTAATAAATATTATATATAATAATATATTTATATATTGCACATCATTTATGTCATTGTGACATTGTCTATAGTATTCACTTATTATATTATAATTACATATCATCTATCTAAGAACCTGACATTCTTACATTGCCTGAGTCTGTGAATACCTTTGAAAGTTTCCCCATTGAGTTATGAAATCATCTGAGTAAATTATCACTCATATTGAGGTTCTTTATTTTCATGAACATTGTGGCCTTAACAGGTTCCATGTTCACATCATCTCTGAGACTGTCTTGTAAGCAAATCCACCTGCAATCTGTTTTTGGAGATACCTCAGTGCTCACTCCAAGACCAGAACGTCTTCATGCTGCTTCCACCCAGTGAATGAGGATAGCAGGCTGATAGATGTGGTCTTTTCTATATAACAGTCCTATTGGCCACATGTTGCTAATGCACATTGCCTTAAAATCTTTTCATCTGAGTCTTGTTGTCTGGATTGAGACTCCAACAGAACCCCTCATTCTCAAACTATTACTTCTCTCTGTTTTCAGCATTTGATTCTTTTTTTTTATTTAGTGTAGACATTTTGTTACTAAGCATTTTCAGGGACTTGAGATAATTTTCCGTATTTTAGATGATGTCTATACTTTGGGACTATAAATTAAAAACACATCCCCAGTCCTGTTATGGCTGTTTCACAGCACATGGTTTCTGTTCCAAACGCATCACTGTGTGTTCTTCATATTCTTTCTTTCTTCTTTCACGATACCAGCTTCCTTCTTTCCTCTTTCTTTTCTTCCTCCACTATCACCTTGGATTGATAATGTGCTTGTGTATATCTTTAAATACTTTCTTTTCTCATAACTTGTCTTTCAAACCTGAGTAACTTTTCTCTATGTCAAGTATTTTTTTTATTAAGAGATTTTCTATTCATTTTACATATCAACCACAGATTCCCCTGTCCTCTCTCCTTCCTCCCACTCCCCAGCCTTCCCCCTCAGCCCACCCCCGATTCCCACCTCCCCCAAGGCCAGGTCTCCCATGGGAGTCAGCAGAGCCTGGTACATTCAACTGACGCAGGTCCAAGCCCCTTCTTCCCACACCAAGGGTACACAAAGTGTTTCACCATAGGCACTAGACTCCAAAAGGCCAGCTCATACACTAGGGACATGTCCTGGGCTCATGCACTAGGGACAGGTCTTGATCCCACTGCCTGGGGGGCCCCTATACAGTTCAAGCTAAACTATCTCACATATCCAGACTGCAACCCACAGCTCCAGGGAGGCTAACTAGTAAGAAGGACCCTAGGAAGGATGCATGGATTGCCCATCGATGGAGAAATGGACAATATCTACATGGGCAAACTTGGGGTGAAGGGGGTAATGGAAGGCAAGGGACAGGGAATGAAAGCTTAGGGAAGCCAGAGGTTCGAGCTGGAATGGGAACAGAGTGTGAGAGCAAGGAAAGAGATACCATGATAAATGAAGAATTTTATTAACAGTATACTTTAATTTTCCTTAAAAACTTAAATTTAAATATTTGGTACTTTATTAATTCGAATACCTATGTATTTTTAAATTGTATGGTGTCAATATATAATCAAAAATTTTACTTAAAACTCTGTATTTGAGGTATGATGTTCTTTCAAGTAAAAAATAATACTTAAAATATTGTAATGCTTTCAAAACCTTGTCTCTGACAGCAATTAATCTCAAATTTAGTTAAGCGACATGCTGCAAAAATACCACAAATCCTCACAGGTAAGATAGTCAGATAAAATAGATATTATAAGCTAAAAGAGCAATAACACATAAATCTCTACTGAAGTTGGATTGAAGAAGGAATACTCAAAGGGGATTTTCTCTTACGATCCAAAGGATGCCATTCAGAAATCTCTCTAGTTAGTCCTGTTTTCAGAGGGATTATCTAGAACAGTGCTTTTATCATTGTTCACTGACTATTAAGCTTAATTTTTCTAACTTCTAAAATTTTTACCCTTCTCAATCACTGTTTTTGCAATATTTAAAATGAAAGAATAATTTATTTTCCTAAAATCTTTGAGAATGAGCTTATTCTAAATATGTAATAATAAGTGGTACTAAGAGAGTTCTAATATTTGATTAGATTTTGCCCAATGTCTATATTCACACACACACACACACACACACACACACACACACACACACACACACACAAATACCAAAAGACAACATCATGTGTAAACCCTGGACTAGGAACTCATCCCATTAGTTTCTTTTGTGTTACTGTGATAAAATCCTCTAATGTAAGCACATCAGCGATGAAAGGATATTTTCCTTTCTTTTATTTTATAATTTAATTTAATTTTACATATCAGCCACGGATTCCCCCAGCCCACCTCCATTCCCATCTCCTCCAGGGCAAAGACTCCCCTGAGGATTGAGTTCAGCCTGGTAGATTCAGTCCAGGCAGGTCCAGTTCCCTCCTCCCAGGCTGAGCCAAGTGTCCTTGCATAAGCCCCAGGTTTCAAACAGCCAACCCATGCACTGAGCACAGGACCCAGCCCCACTGACTGGATGCCTCCCTAACAGATCAAGCTAGTCAACTGTCTCACTTATCCAGAGAGCCTGATCCAGTTGGGGGCTCCTCAGCTATTGGTTCATAGTTCATGTGTTTCCATTCATGGCTATTTGTCCCTGTGCTTGATCCAACATTGGTTTCAACAATTCTTGCTCATACAAACCCTCCTCTTTCTCGCCAATTGGACTCCTGGAGCTCCACCTGGGGCCTGGCCATGGATCTCTGCATCCGGTTCCCTCAGTCATTGAATGGGGTTTCTGGTACAACTATTAGGGTGTTTGGCCATCCTATAACCAGAGTAGGTCAGTTTGGGCTGTCTCTCGACCATTGCCAGTAGTCTATTGTGGGGGTATCTTTGTGGATTTCTGTGGGCCTCTCTAGTACTTTGCTTCTTCCTATTCTCATGTGGTCTTCATTTATCATGGTCTTTTATTTCTTGTTCTCCCTCTCTGTTCTTGATCCAACTGGGATCTCCCACTCCCCCAAGTTCTCTTTCTCTCTACACTTGCCCTTCATTACTCCCACTCATATCCAGGCTACTCATGTAGATCTCATCCATTTATCTGTCATTGGGTGATCCCTGTATCTTTCTCGGGGTCCTGTTTTCTAGGTAGCCTCCCTGGAGTTGTGAGTAGCAGTCTAGTCATCTTTGTTTTACATCTAGTATCCTCCTATGAGTGAGCACATACCATCTTTGCCTTTCTGAGTCTGGGTTACCTCACTCAGGATGATTTTTTCTAGACCCATCCATTTGCCTGAAAACCTCATGATGTCATTGTTTTTCTCTGCTGAGTAGTATTCCATTGTGTATATGTACCACATTTTATTTATCCATTCTTCAGTTGAAGGGCATCTAGGTTGTTTCCAGGTTCTGACTATTACAAACAATGCTGATATGAACATAGCTGAGCAAGTGCCCTTGTGGTATTTTTCCTTACTGATCCAGATGAATCCAATCCATCACAGCAGGGAAGGCTTGCTGTCATCAGGGGCATGTGGTTAACTGTGTTATTATACTGGAAGCAGAGACAGAGAACAACAAATGGTTCCAGGCTGCAAAATCTCAATACAGTTCCCTAGTGACATACTTCCTTCATCATGGTTCCACTGCTAAAGTTTACACAACCTTCCCCAAAAGTGCCAGCAGCTGAAAACCAAGTAGACATACTCATGAGCCTGTAAGGAATATTTCATATTCAAATCCTGACATAGCATCATTTATTTCTTTTTATCTTTACACAAATCCTTTAGCTGTCAATATCTCTACTATAAGAAAAATGAAATGGACTCGAGTAATTAAATAACTTGAAAATCCCATTATGTATAGACATATTTTAATATAATGATCGTGCTAAGGCATGGTGACCCATACTTGTAATTCTAGTAGTTAAGAGACTGAGGCAGGAGGATTGTTAGCTATAGACAAACAACTTATCTTATAAAAGGTGCAACCAAAAACAAGAGTTTCTATGTTGTAGTTTGAATATGAATTGTCTCACACAGACTCTTGGGTTTGGTCATCTGGTCCCCAGCTTGGGGATTGTTTTGAGAGGATGTAGAACTTTTAAAGCATAAGCCTGGTTGGAGAGCATAGGCTAGTAGGGCAGGGATTTGAAGATTTATAGACATTTCTACTCCCAGTCTTGCTCTATACTTCCTAACTCATGAACATGTAACATGAGAGTCTCCTGTATCCACTAACACAGATGGAGTCATTCCAGTCATCAGGCTATACCCACATGGTGGATGATTTCCCTGAAACCATGAAACAGTATGACCCCTCCTCCAATTAGGTTGTTTTTAATGAGTATTTTGTCACAGCAACAAAGAAAGCAATTAATATACCTAGATTTGTTTTTATATAAACTTTATTAATTATAAATACTATGCTTTTTTCACTGTACAAATGTTTCCTTCCAATATAAGTCATAGTCTTTTTATTCAAGGAAAGTTGTTTCAAGTGGCACAATACAAAAGTGATACGAATTATTATTATAATGATATGTATAAAAGTGTTGTGCTTTTACCTAAGCATCCACCTGCCATTCTGCTGGCCTTTGATACTACATCATGCTTTTAGTGTTTTCTAAAGATCCTAATAAACATAGCATACTTATAATTTACTTCTAATGGTTTTTATTATATGTATTTATATGTTTGGGTTTTTTTTTTGTGTGTGTGTACATGCCACAACATTCATATAGAGGTCAGATGACAATTTGCAGGAATGAGAATCATGTAGCTTCGGGAGATTGAACACATCAAGTTTGGCTGCAAGTGCCTTTACTTAATGAGCAATCTTACCTACCCACATCTACTATTTCCCTCTCTTTTGAGAGCTGTATTATTTCCATGCAGAGAGTATGTTTAAAATATCTACAGGTGATAACTCACAAATAAGACCCAATAAATGCAGGTGAATATATTCCTCAGATGAGTCACACATTGATTGGAAGAAAATAAATTGTTTTCCATAGGACAACTGAAATGGTATAATAAGTAGCTTCCTGGTAGGAAATATTTCAATTTTTCTTCTTTCTATGCTTAAATCAATGCAGTGGAGTCACTTGGAGTATAGGGAGTCACTAGGGAATCAATAAAAGTTCTAAACGAGAGACTGATTTGATTGTATTTGAATTTTAGAAAGATAAATGGAAGGGAGGAGAGGCTATAACTAGGAAAGACATCAGGCTAAGGAGCTATTAGTAACATATGTTGTGTTCTATAAAGAGATGATGGCCACCGAGGGTAAAGCAATAGAAAGAATGACAAAAAAATGCCAGTGGAATGCATGATAAGACAGAAATGACAGCATTGGTGACTAATAAAGCCAGTTCATCTAAAGCATTTGCATGAATATTCTGAGGGAAAAATGCTTTAAAAGAAAATGAAACTTTGCATTTTCACATGGTTTATGAACAGCTTTTTAAATTTTTCGTATTTTTTAGCATTCAAAAATTGATTCTGTCCATAGAAATGCTAATATATAGGTTTGTCTCCAATATAATGTAGGGAAGCTCAGAATACTTGCAAACCATGTGGTGTGACAGGCAATTGGGTGTCTAAGATCATTCAGAGGCATCAAATTCAGTATCTCGGTTACTGTGCTGAACATTTACTGAAATAGGAAAGAACAAAGGAGAAAAAGGCGGTGGTTAAAATTAAATCTCTCCTTCTTGGATTTATAACTTGAAAATAATGAATGTACAAGTAAAATCCAAGCTCAAATTTCTGAAAAAAATTTCCCTGTTGACATTTATGCTCTGCTTTCTGAGAGGAAGGAACATGATAATTTTCCCAGAAAGGATGAGTCTTCTGAGAGACACTGCTCAAAGTCTGTAGCCATCTTTCCCAAGACTTCTACAACCAGTTTGTAAAATTATTTTATGACAAGTTTTACTGTGAAAATATATACTACTTCTAAATTCCTGTATGTAGAGATTTAACATAAATTCATCATTAACTCAGTGCTATAATTGTTCAATTATAATTAAAAATACTTTGTTTCAAGATTACTTTCTAAAACATGTTTTTTTAAGATTACATAATATCCTCTTTACTTCTTTCCCTCCAAATATACCTCTGTGCAACCTGCTCAGTCTGTATGCTATGTGTAATTATGTTTTCAGGGCTGATCATTTGCTGTTGGATAACTAATTGGATACTTATTCCCAGAGAAAATTATTTCTCCCAATCTCAGCATCACTTAGGTTCCTGGAGTTCTTTGTGAAGAACTGAGGCCTTATTGGCTTTTCACTGTCCACTTTGGCATCTTACTGATGCCATGTTCAGTTCATGTCTTAGCAGTCACGTTGTTAAGACTTTATGTGAAAAGCTTATAACATCCTTGGAAGCCACAATCACATAGTAAACTCCCCCTTCCACTAGTTATTCCATTCTTTCCGTCCACTCTTCCAGAATGGTTCCTAAGTCTTTGGTGTACATGTTGTTTTATAGATGTATCACTTGGCACTGTGCTCCACAAGTCTGCATTTGATTGGTTATGTCTTTCTGTTATGGTCTCCCTCTGCTGCAAAGAGAAGTAGTTTTCTATGTGAATATAATGACAAACATTTAAGATATAAAAGGATTACTTTTGATCAACTACTGGAACATGGAGCCGGCCCTGAAGTGTTGTGGATACACCTGGTGACACCCTTTTTTTTTTCCCTCATTTTATGTTGTTGGACATTTTTGTCTCATTGGATTTTTGCTTGTTTGTTGGGGTTTTCTGGTTTGTGTTTTTGTTTTGGTTACTTTTCAAAGTGGGGGATTAATTGGGTAGGTAAGGAGGTGGTAGGGTTCTGAGCAAAACTGAGGGAGGGGAAAGTGTTGCTGGAGGGCTTCTCTCCAGGTTCCCCAAGCCCCGCAGTCCCACAATCCACTTATAAAATAATCACTCAGACGCTTGTATCACTTATAAACTGTATGGCCGTGGCAGGCTTCTTGTTAACTGTTCTTATATCTTAAATTAACCCATTTTTATAAATCTATATCTTGCCACGTGGCTGGTGGCTTACCGGCTTCTTTACATGCTCTTCTCCTGGCGGTGGCTGCAGTGTCTCTCCCCCCTTCTTCCTTTTTCCCCAATTCTCCTCTCTCTTTGTCCCGCCTATACTTCCTGCCTGGTCACTGGCCATCAGTATTTTATTTACATAGAGTAATATCCACAGCACTTCCCCTTTTCTTCTATTTTTTAAAAAGGAAGGTTTTAACTTTAACATAGTAAAATTACATATAACAAAACAATTATCAAGCAAGAATTACAGTTACAATATTAAAAAGATGTCCTATCTATCTTATATTTGTGAGTTTAAGGTTTTATATCTAACTTATCTTTTATCATAACTGAGGAAATTATAACTATCTAGTCTTTAACCACATCAAAGACCTGAGAAGGAAGATAATGGTACCTGAGAAATAGTAGATGGATGCAGGCAACTTTCGGGAATCTTGCAAGAGTAGACCAAGACAGCTGGCAGCCTGGACAGTCACCTAATGTTTCTCAGCATTATTGGTGCATTCAAATTGGCTACAGGCCTAGAGTATCTGACAGACCATTTTCAGAAGCAGGAATTCTGAAAGACCATCTTACCCTGTCTTGGCAGAGTACAGTGGTTGCTTTCCTTGTGTCCTGCTTGTCCAGGAAGGACAGCATTGCATTCGTACTGTCAGCCGTCAAGGCAAGGGCAGTTCTTTGCCCAGTAGGCCATTTTGTGCCAAGAAGACAAACTTCCAAATGGAAATGTCTTAGAAGCCCAACATTCTCTCGGGATCAAATTGGTGCAGCCAGGAGCAATTGTGTCTCATGTCAACAGAATTCTAAGTTATTTAAATGCCATATTCTCTAGGTCTATGAAGTGTTTGAAGATTACCTATCTATCTGAAATATATCTATGTATACCTAGAAGACTTAACTAACATGGTTACAAATATGATTATCATAAATGACTAATTATTAACCTATTTTTAATTATCCATTACAATTTTAAATGAGTTACATAAACATAATACCTCAAACAAGAATAGAAATATATATATACAGTAAAACAAAATTAACTTCAAGTTTGTATCAATAAACTAAAATTTATACCAATGTAAAACATTTTAAGCATAAACTAAAATCTATATCAATGCAAAACATTTTAAACAAGTTGTTCTTTAAAAGTAGGTTCATTAATCTACCCTTTTATCTTATCATCTCTATATCCTCCTATATATCTATATCATATCCCCTTTTCTTTTTTAGAAAGAGATCACATTTATAATCAACCTGTTTTAAATAAAAATATTGGTTTTTCTCTGTCCCACACCAGAGGGCTCTTCTGATTTGGGACACAAGAATCTCTTAACCATTTTTTTTTTTAAAGCAATATGTCTGGGTTTAGAGGGGGAGTGAGCCAATTCCACCTCTAAAGCCAGCTTGGTATATTTGGGAGTTTGGGCATAGCATCTCTTACTGCTTCCTGCTGGAGGAGGGCGCTGTATCTTATGGGGACGCAAAGAAAATTTTAGGCCTATGGGGTAGTCCGTGAGGCTGTATTGTGTGAACCAGTTGCCTTGAAACCGCTCTGGATGTTGGATCATCTGGGCCATGGTGTCATCAGAGACCTTTCAGGGGGTCTTGGCTGGTGAAACCTGATGTATCTTAATCTGGAACAAATCCACAGCCCCTGGCTTAATGTGTGCTTTTCCAAAGCAACATATCCTTAAATCCAAATTTTGAAGTCAAGGTACCTTTAAAATATACATTTTGGCATAACTCAACAGCTTTTGCAATCAAATGTTTTTGTTCAGTTACGAATATCAAAGAGAACATAATCCAGATTGTCTGTGTGGTAGCCATCTTTACGTGGCTTATTTTTTATATTACCTCGAGCCTATTGCTTTAAACTGTACCATTCTAAGACTGAAATGGCGCTATGACTGCTGGCTCCGCCCACTTAAGCTTCCCAACATGGCCGTGGTACGTTTTCTGCCAGCTCTGGGAATCATCAATTCTCAGAAATAGGTCTACGCTTTTATCAAAGCAGCGTGTAGCCCAGAAACCTCTTTTTTTTTTTTTTATACTAGTAAAGAATAAATCTACCACACAGTGTAATGTGCCGCTGGCAGATGCCTCATTTCCGCCATACTGCTGGTCAAACGCACACGCCAGGAACCTGCCGGTGTTCAAACCTGCATTTTGCAGCGTCTAGATGCCCGTATGAGACAAGAAGCAGGAACCTGTTTTTGGCTCTGTTTAGAATTGGTTATTAAATATTCTCAGGTTTAAGGAGGAAACTCGAGCCGTTTAGCAGTTATAGTTACAACTTAGTATATATAATATCTTAGATAGAACATATTAAGTATTAGATTCAGGTTCTTTAGGATAGGACACCTTTGAATGATCTTTATAACATGCCGTTTACCTATGCTCTATACTTCTCTGGATTTTAGAATGTGTTTCTTGCTTGATATTGTTTGCATTGGTTGTAGTTACATCTTATCTAGGTCATTATCCCTCATTATTTCTGGACAATATTTGATAACCATTCCTTTGTATATAGTCTTGTATTAGTTTAGAACCTTCTTATTTAGACAAAAAGGGGGAGATGTAGTGGGTAGCCATTCCAGCTTGGATCTGGAAGTTCCAACCCCCATTGAGACTCTGGCAACTGTCACGCCTACGAGGCGGGGCGAGGGGAGGTGCTGGAAACCCGAGAGCTGGATGGGCGAGCGCTCTCTCGGGGCGCGCTCTCTGCGCCTGACCCTGGACGGTGGAGATTGACTGTGCAGAGCTCCAGAGAACACCGCTGGATTGCGATACACCTTCCCCAGACCCCCGCAACCTATCCACTCCTTCATTTGTAAGTCATCCACTAAATAAATCTTCCTTTTAACTAGGTGGAGTGGCCTTTATAATTTTCCCCAATAGGAAAGCATGATCAAATTGTATAGAAAACATAAAATATATTATATATAAAATAAGGCCGAATATTTCTGTAAAAATATCACTTTTTATTTCCCTCTCATTTCCTCCCATCCTATTTCTCTCTTACCCTATCAAGACGTTGACTCCCAATGTGATGTGCTCTCTTTTTGTCAATCCACTGAGTCCATTTAGAATTTATTTTTTTAAATATTGTTATTTTACAATTAATTTAATTTTACATATCAGCCATGGATTTCCCTGTCCACCCTCCTCCCACCCCCCAGGATACCCCCCCCCAATCTACCCCTCATTCCCACCTCCTCCAAGGCGAGGTTTCCCCTGGGGAGTCAGCCTAGCCTGGTAGATTCAGTTGAGGCAGGTCCAATCCCCTCCTCCCTGCACCAAGGCTGAGCAAAGTGTCTCAGCATAGGCCCAAGGTTCCAGAAAGCCAGCTCATGCACCAAGGACAGGTCCCAGTACCACTACCTGGAGGCCTTCTAAACAATTCAAGCTAACCAACTGTCTCACTTATCCAGAGGGACTGGTCCAGTTACATAGGTATTCCTCAGCTATTGGTTCACAGTTCATGTGTTTCCATTAGTTTGGCTAATTGTCCCTGTGCTTTTTCCAATCATAGTCTCAATATCTCTTGCTCATACAATCCCTCCACTATCTCATCAATTGGACTCCTGGAGCTCCACCTGGGGTTTGGCCATGGATCTCTGCATCTGCTTCCATCAGGCACTGGATGAGAGTTCTATCATGACAGTTAGGGTGTTTGGCCATCCAATCACCAGAGCAGGTCAGCTCAGGCACTCTCTCAACCATTGCCAGCAGTCTATAGTGGAGGAATCCTTGTGGATTTCTGGGGACCTCTCTAGCACTCTGCTTCTTCCTATTCCCATGGAATCTTCATTTATCATGGTATCTCTTTCATTGTTCTCCCACTCTGTTCCTGATCCAGCTGGGACCTCTGGCTCCCCTAAGCTCCGTTTCCCCTGACCCTTGCTCTCCATTAACCCCCTCACCCCCAGTTTGCTTATATAGATCTCATCCATTTCTCTGTCACTGGGTGTTCCCTGTTTCTTTTTTAGGGTCCTCTTTACTAGGTAGTCTCCCTGGAGTTGTGAGTTGAAGTCTGGTTATCCTTTGCTTTACATCTAGTATCCACTATGAGTGAGTACATACCATGTTTGTCTTTCTGAGTCTGGGTTACCTCACTCAAAATGATTTTTTCTAGATCAGTCCATTTGCCTGCAAACCTCATGATGTCATTATTTTTCTCTGCTGAGTAGTACTCCATTGTGTATATGTACCACATTTTATTTATCCATTCTTCAGTTGAAGGGCATCTAGGTTGTTTCCAGGTTCTGGCTATTACAAATAATGCTGCTATGAACATAGTTGAGCATGTATCCTTATGGTATGATTAAACATTCCTGGATATATGCCCAAGAGTGGGATAGCTGAGTCTTGAGGGAGGCTGATTCCCAATTTTCTGAGAAGTCCGCATACTGATTTCCAAAGTGGCTGTACACGTTTGAATTCCCACCAATGGTGTAGAAGTATTCCCCTTGCTCCACATCCTCTCCAACATAAGCTGTCTTCAGTGTTTTTTATCTTAGCCTTTCTAACGGGTGTAAGGTGGTATCTCAGAGTCGTTTTGACTTGCATTTCTATGATGATTAAGGATGTTGAGTAATTCCTTAAATGTCTTTCAGCCATTTGAGGTTCTTATGTTGAGAATTCTCTGTTTACCTCTATAGCCCATTTTTAATTGAACTGTTGGGTATTTTGATATCTAATTTCTTGAGTTTTATATATATTCTAGAGATCAGCCGTCTGCCAGATGTGGAGTTGGCAAAGATCTTTTCCCATTCTGTAGGCTATAATTTTGTCCTGTTGACCTACGAAAGCCTCTCAGTTTCAAGAGGTCCCATTTATTAATTGTTTCTCTCAGTGTCTGTGCTACTGGTGTTATATTTAGGAAGTGAATTCTGGTGTCAATGCATTCAAGACTATTTCCTACTTTCTCTTCTATCAGCTTCAGAGAAACTGGATTTATGTTGAGGTCTTTGATCCACTTAGACTTAAGTTTTGTGTGTGGTGATGGTGACAGATATGGGTCTATTTGCAGCTGTCTACATGTTGACATCTAATTATGCCAGCACCATTTGCTGAAAATGCTTTATTTTTTCCATTGTACACTTTTAGCTTCTTTGTCAAAAATCATATGATCATAGGTGTGTGGATTAATGTCAGGGTCCTCAGTTCAGTTCCATTGGTCCACATGGTTTGTATGCCAGTACCAAGATGTTTTTATTACTGTAGTTCTATAGTAGAGCTTGAAGTCAAGGATTGTGATGCCACCAGAGTTTGTTTCATTGTACAAGATTCTTTTGGCTATCCTGGGTTTTATGTTTTTTCAAATGAAGTTGAGTGTTATTCTTTCTACCTCTGTGAAGAATTGTGTTGGGATTTTGATGGGGATTGCATTAAATCTGTAGATTACTTTCAGTAAGATTGCCATTTTTACAATGTTAATCCTACCTATCCATGAGCATGGGAGATCTTTCCATTTTCTGACATCTTCAATTTCTTTCTTCAGGGACTTAAAGTTCTTATCATACAGGTCCTTTGCTTGCTTAGTTAGAGTTACCCCAAGATATTTTATATCATTTGTGGCTACTGCAAAGGGTGATGTATCTCTGATTTCTTTCTCAGCCTGTTTGTCATTTGTATATAGGAGGGCTACTGGTTTTTTAGAGTTAAAATTGTATCTTGCTACATTATTGAAGGTGTTTATAAGCTGTATGAGTTCCTTGGTTGAATTTTTGGGGTCACTTATGTATACCATCATGTTATCTGCAAATAGTGAAAGCTTGACTTCTTCCTTTCCAATTTGTATCCCCTTGATCTCCTCATGTTGTCTTATTGCTCTGGCTATAACTTCAAGTACTATATTGAATAAGTATGGGGAGAGCAGACAGCCTTGTTCTGTTCCTGATTTTAGTGGAATCGCTTTGAGTTTCTCTCCATTTAATTTGATTTTGGCTGCTGGCTTGATGTAAATTGACTTTATTAAGTTTAGGTATGTTCCCTATATTCCTGATATCTCCAAGACCTTTATCATGAAGGGGTATTGTATTTTGTCAAATGTTTTTTCAGTATCTAGTGAGATGATCGTGTGTTGTTTTTTTTTTCTTTCAGTTGGTTTACATAGTGTATTACATTGACAGACTTTTGTATGTTGAACCTCCCTTGCATCTCTGAGATGAAGCTTACTTGATCATGGTAGATAATTGTGTTGATGTGTTCTTAGAGTCTGTTTGCCAATATTTTATTGAGTATTTTTGCATCAATGTTCATGAGGGAGAGTAGTCTGTAGTTCTCTTTCTTTGTTGCATCTTTGTTTGTCATGGGAATCAGGATAATTGTAGCCTCAAAGAAGGAGTTTGGTAATGTTTCTTCTGTTTCTATTGTGTGGAACAATTTGAAGAGGGTTGGTATTATCTCTTCTTTGAAGATCTGGTAGAATTCTGCGTTGAATCCATCTGGTCCTGGGATTTTCTTGGTTGGGAGACTTTTAATGACTCTTTCTATTTTCTTAGGGGTTATTGGTCCCTTTAAATTGGTTGTTTTGTTGATTTAACTTAAGTATGTGGTACCTGTCCAGAAAACTATCCATTTCTTTTAGATTTTCCAGTTTTGTGGAGTACAGGTTTTTTTTATATATTTTTTTTATTTTACAATACTATTCAGTTCTACATAATAGCCACAGATTCCCTTGTTCTCTCCCTTCCTGTCCCCCTCCCCTTCCCCCCAGCACACCCCCCATTCCCACCTCCTCCAGATCAAGGTCTCCCTCGAGGACTAGGATCATCCTGATAGACTCAGTCCAGGAAGGTTCAGTCCCCTCCTCCCAGATTGAGCCAAGCATCCCTGCATAAGTCCCAGTTTTCAAACAGCTAACTCATGCAACGAGCCCAGGACCTGGTACCACTGCCTAGATGCCTCCCAAACAGATCAAGCCAATCGACTGTCTCACCTATTCAGAGGTCCTGATCCAGTTGGGGACCCCTCAGCCTTTGGTTCATAGTTCATGTGTTTCCATTCATTTGGTTATTTGTCCCTGTGGTTTATCCAACCTTGGTTTCAACAATTCTCACTCATATAAACCCTCCTCTTGGACCTCACCATAAATCCAGCTACTCTGAACCTGCTAGAAGAGAAAGTAGGAAGGAGTCTTGAACGCATTGGCATAGGAGATTACTTCCTAAATATAACACCAGTAGCACAGACACAGAGAGAAACAATCAATCAATGGGACCTCTTGAAACTGAGAAGCTTCTGTAGAGCAAAGGATACTGTCAACAAGGCAAAGTGACAGCCTACAGATTGGGAAAAGATCTTCACCAACCCCACATGTGACAGAGGAATGATATCCAGAATATATTAGGAACTCAAGAAATTAGACATCAAAACAACCAACAGTCCAATTGAGAAATGGGCTTTAGAACTAAACAGAATTCTCAACAGAGGAAACTCAAATGGCTGAAAGACATTTAAGGAATTGCTCAACATCCCTAATCATCAGGGAAATGCAAATCAAAACAACTCTGAGATACCATCTTACGTCTGTCAGAATGGCTAAGATCAAAAACACTGAAGACACTTTATGCTGGAGAGGATGTGGAACTAGGGGAACTCTCTTCCATTGCTGGTGGGAATGCAAGCTTGTACAACCACTTTGGAAATCAATATGGCGCTTTCTTAGAAAATTGGGAATCAATCTCCCCCAAGATCCAGCTATACCACTCCTGGGCATATACCCAAGAAATGCTCAATCATACCACAAGAGCACTTGCTCAGCTATGTTCATATCAGCATTGTTTGTAATAGCCAAAACCTGGAGTACAGGTTTTTGAAGTATGATGATTCTCTGGATTTCCTCATTGTCAGTTGGTATGTCTTCCTTTTCCTTTCTGGTTTTGCTAATTTAAATCCTCTCTTGCTGCCTTTTGGTTAGTTTGGAAAAGGGTTTGTCTATCTTGTTGATTTTCTCAAAGAACCAACTCTTGTTTCATTGAATCTTTGAATTGTTCTCTTTGTTTCTATTTTATTGATTTCAGCCTTCAATTTGATTATTTCCTGGCATCTATTACTTCTGGGTGACTTTCCTTCTTCTTGTTATAGAGCTTTCAGGTGTGCTATTACATCACTAGTGTGAGCTTTCCCCAACTTCTTTATGTGGGCATTTAGTGCTACGAATTTTCCTTTTAGCGCTGCTTTCATAGTGTCCCATAAGTTTGGGTTTGTGGTATATTTATTTTCATTGATCTCTAGGAAGTCTTTAAATTCTTTATTTCTTCCTTGACCAATTGGTGATTCATTTGAGCATTATTCAGTTTCCATGAGATTGTAGGCTTTATGTAATTTTTGTTGTTGTTGAAATGTAACTTTAAGCCATGGTGGTCTGATAGAATGCAAGAGGTTATTCCAATTGTTTTGTGTCTGTTGAGATTTGCTTTGTGGCCAAGTATGTGGTCGATTTTAAGAAGGTTTCATGTGGTGCTGAAAGGAAGGTATATTCTTTTTTGTTAGGTTGGAATGTTCTGTAGATATCACTTAAGGCCATTTGAGTCATAACATCAGGTAAGTCCCTTATTTCTCTCTTAAGTTTCGATTTGACAGATCTATCCAGTGGTGAGAGTGGGGTGTTGAAGTCTCTCACTATTAATGTGTGGGGTTTGGTGTGATTTAAGCTTTTATAATGTTTCTTATACATGTGTGGGTGCTCTTGTGTTTGGGGGCATAAATGTTCAGAATTGAAACTTCATCTTGGTGGATCTTCCCTGTGATGAATATGTAATGCTGTTCTTGATCTCTTTTGATTGATTTTAGTTTGAAGTATATTTTGCTGGATATTAGGATAGCTACACCAGCTTTCTTCTTAAGACCATTTGATTGGAAAGACTCCGGGCTTTTATTCTGAGATAGTGTCTATCTTTGAAATTGAGGTGTGTTTCTTGTATGCAGCAGAAAGATGGGTCCTGCTTTCGTATCCATTCTGTTACCCTGTGTCTTTATAGGTGAAATAAGTCCATTGATATTAAGGGATATTAATGACCAGTGATTGTTAGTTCCTGTTATCTTTTGGTGGTAGTTGTAGTGGGTAGCCATTTCAGCTTGGTTCTGGAAGTTCCAACCCCCATTGACACTCTGGCAACTGTCACGCCTACGAGGCGGGGCGAGGGGAGGCGCCGGGGGACCCGAGAGCTGGATGGGTGAGCGCTCTCTCTGGGTGCTCTCTCGGTGCCGGGACGCTGACTGGTGCAGATTGACTGTGCAGAGCTCCGGAGAACACCGCTGGACTGCGTTACACCTTCCCCAGACCCTGCGACCTACCCATTACTTAATTTGTGAGTTACGCCATTAAATAAATATCCTTTTAACTACGTGGAGTGGCCAAAATAATTTCTCCAATATCTGGCGCTCACGTGGGGCAAACTCCAAAGGCCTGGGCGGCTCCCGCCGTCTCCTCCCTAGCTGGCAGGTACCTAAACCCGCCTGCAAAGTTCCATATAACCAGGGAACACCTACACGGTTCCATTCCCGAAAAAGGGAGCAGCTAGTCCGATCTCAATTGCCTAGCTTAGCCCCAGACCAGTGAAAGAGGCAGGAGAGTGCTAGCTCTGATTTCTGCCATCTCCGCCATTTCCGCCATCTCCCTCCGACTCCAGCCAAGATCGCCAGCAGGCCCTGTTTCGGAGCTGTACCAACGCCACCTGCTGGCTGAAAAGTGCTACTACACGCCCCCAATCCCACGAAAGGTAAGCATATTGTTTCAAGTAAAGGTACTTGATAATTTTACACCTTAAAATTGACTAACAAATTTTGAGTAATTCGTGTAATATGGCCGACAACATTACCTCACAAGAATTTAAAAACCTTTTTGCCTGTATGATGAATGACATCTTCCTGGAAATATACGACATTCCTAAGGCATATCTGGGCTATACCATTTTGGCATTCATCATAATAATTCACACAGTGTTCAAACACTGGTTTAAGAACAAAGATGAGTCATTATTGGGACTGATACAGGCTTTAAAAGATAGCAATGAAGGCTTACAGAAAAAGATTCTCTCTCTGGAATCTGCTTTCAAAGATAGCAATGAAGGCTTAGAGAAAAAGATTCTCTCTCTGGAATCTGCTTTAAAAGATAGCAATGAAGGCTTAGAGAAAAAGATTCTTTCTCTAGAATCTGCTAATCAGGATTTACAAAACAGGCTTGTACCCAAAATTGATTTTATTGATAATAAATATGAATATTTAATGGATAGAACACTAACTCTCCAGAGTGAAGTTGTGGCTACTCAGACAGTATATAAGGAAGAAAGATTATCGTTAATTGATAGGATAATGTCCATGGAATCATGTGTTTCTGAGGAACATAAAAACTTCTATGATTCCATGAGAAATATGGAGTCCCTTGCAAGAGAGGAGGTTCACTCCCTAGAACAGACCCTAGGTGCTCGTTTGCAAGCCCTAGAAGAAACTCTCAGTAAACATGACAAGGGAACTAATAAGCAGAAGGTCAAGACCATAGAGGTTGTAACATCTCCAAATGGCTCTCATACAATGGCTTATCCTGTTATTGTCCATGAGAAGCCAGCAGATGACACACACCCCAAGCCATATATGACATATACATTACAACCAATTTCAACAAGGGACTTTAAAAATATAAAGGAAGCAGTAGTTACGTATGGGATACAATCCACATATGTAAAACAGATGTTAAATTCGTGGTCTACCTCACATAGAATCATTCCAGATGACTGGCATCAGTTAATTTCAGCTGTTCTAGAATATAGTCAGCAGTTACAGTGGAAAAGCTGGTTGAGAGAAGAGGCAAAAAATTTAGAACAACAAGGTAAAATCAGAGGTTCTGTGATCTCCCAAGATCAAATACTTGGTGAGGGATGTTTTGCTGACAGGAATGTACAAGCCACTTATGATGAGCATACAATATCCCTATGCCGTACAGCAGCTCTAAATGCTTGGGAAAAAATTCCAGAACCTGGAAAACCAACTGAGGTATACACAAAGATATTTCAGGGACTGCATGAACCCTTCACTGATTTTTTACAAAGACTGAACAGAGCTATAACAAGAGCTGTGTCAGACAAAGAATTAAGAAAAGTATTAACTGAGTCCTTGGCATTTGACAATGCTAATGCAGAATGCAGAAGAATACTTACACCATTAAAGATCAGATCAGCTCCTTTGGAAGAATGGATTCAATATACTAATGGTGTTCAGTCTCTTAACTACAGTAATGAGGCTTGGATAAGAGAGACAAATCCCAGAGGTGAAAGAAGGCCCTGTGTTACCAAATGTTTTAAGTGTGGTACACCAGGTCATATAAGTAAAAACTGTACATGGGGTACTCCTAGAAGCAATACTCCTTCTAGGAATAGCCTAAACAGGAGACCCCAACCACCTCCTGGATTATGTAGAAGATGTGGCAAAGGCCGACATTGGACCAGTGAGTGCAGATCAAAAATAGATATACAAAGCAACCCTTTACTGGCGGGAAATGCCTCAGGGGGCCTCTTGCAGGCCCCCAAACCAAACGTAGTACGAACGTTCCCTGCCACTGTGGAAGAAATTCCTCTCCAGGACAACTGAATAAACCAATGCCTAATGTAAAAACTGATACTGCAATGGATGATAAAACAGCTTTGATAGCTGGATCACAGTTTACAAAGAACACTATAAAACAAATATTTTGGCAGACTTCCATAAATGAACAAAGACCAAAGCTTAGAATTCGAATTAATGGCCTGGTTCTGGAGGGCCTGGTGGACACAGGTGCAGATGTGACTATAATTACACCAAAATCATGGCATCCGAATTGGCCTCTTCAAGAGGTAGATGTCCAACTGTTAGGGATTGGCACCCTATCTCAGATAAAACAGAGTTCGAGATGGGTTGAATGCATAGGGCCAGAAGGACAGAGAGGAAGTTTGAAGCCTTATGTAGCAAATGTAGCAGTAAATCTTTGGGGCCGAGATCTGTTACAACAGTGGAATACCCAGATTAAAATTCCTACACTTTCAGAAAAGGAATACAGACCAATGCATGTTTCTAGGAATAATTTCATAACATGCTATAAAAATCAGTCACCAACCATTCAGGCTGTTCACAAACAGAGCACGACTGTTGTTGAACTCTCAGAAGTACCAACTGCCTTACCTTTAAAATGGCTAACTAATAAACCTGTCTGGGTTGGACAATGGCCTTTGACAAAAGAGAAGCTACAAGCTTTAGAACAGCTGGTTCAAGAGCAGTTAAATGCTCAACACATTGAAGAATCTACCAGTCCTTGGAATTCTCCTGTATTTGTTATTAAAAAAAAAATCTGGTAATTGGAGAATGCTGACAGATCTGAGAGCTATTAATAAAGTAATTCAGCCAATGGGCTCCCTACAGACTGGGATGCCCTTGCCCTCTATGCTACCAAAAGAATGGCCTATAATAGTTATTGACTTAAAAGACTGTTTCTTTACCATACCCTTACAGGAAAATGATAGAGAAAAATTTGCCTTCACAGTACCTAATTATAATAATTCTCAGCCAGTCAAGAGATATCAATGGGAGGTTCTCCCACAGGGAATGTTAAACAGCCCTACTTTGTGTCAATACTTTGTGCAGAAACCATTAGAGATAATTCATGTAAAGTTTCCACAATCCATAATTTATCACTATATGGATGATATCCTATTAGCTGATCCAAAGTTAGATACATTGGAAAGCATGTTTGAAGAAGTAAAAAAAGTTTTGCCTCGCTGGGGACTGCAAATTGCTCCTGAAAAAAATACAAAGAGGAGATTCTATTAATTACTTAGGATATAAGATAGAGCTACAAAAAATTAGACCCCAAAAGGTACAACTAAGAAGAGATAGATTGAAGACTCTTAATGATTTTCAAAAGTTATTAGGAAGCATTTCCAACTTACTGGGTATCATGGGAATACCCAAAGATGGACTACAAAATTTGGGTAATACTCTAGAAGGGGACAAAGAATTAAATAGTCCAAGAGAATTATCAGCCGAAGCTGAGAAGGAATTGGCTCTAGTAGAAAAGACAATTCGAGAAGCACATGTGGATCGTGTGGATCCAGAACTTAAATGCATTCTTGTCATATTCCCCTCCAGACATTCCCCAACAGGTATTTTGATGCAGAGGGAAGATATTATATTGGAATGGATATTCCTACCACGTAAACCAAATAAGAAATTAAAGACTTATATAGAAAAGATCTCTGATTTGATTCAAAAGGGTAAATTAAGACTTCGCCAGTTGACAGGAATGGACCCAGCAGAAATTGTAGTACCATTAACTAATGAGGAAATTTCATCACTATGGAAAGATAATGAATACTGCCAGAGAGCCTGCAGTAACTTCTTGGGAGAGATTAACAACCACTATCCCAAAAGCAAGAGAATAGAATTCATAAAGAAGACTGAATGGGTCCTTCCTCACATTGTACGACAAAAGCCAATTTCTGGAGTCCTCACATTCTATACTGATGCAAATAAATCAGGGAAAGCAGGATATAAATCAGGAGACTTAAGTAAAGTGGTGCAAAGTCCATATAGCTCTGTACAAAAGGCAGAACTGTATGCCATTCTTATGGTACTGATGGACTTTACAGAACCCCTCAATATAGTCACTGACTCTCAATATGCAGAGAGAGTTGTTTTACATATTGAAACTGCTGAATTTATTCCTGATAATACAGAATTAACTTCATTATTCATACAATTGCAGGAAATCATCAGAAAAAGGGAACATCCTATATATATAACACATATCAGATCCCATACAGGTCTGCCAGGACCTTTAGCACAAGGTAATGATGAGATTGATCAGTTACTAATAGGTAATGTGCTAGAAGCTTCAGAATATCATAAGAAACACCATATAAATAGCAAAGGTTTGAAGAAGGATTTCTCCATCACTTGGCAACAGGCTAAGGATATTGTGAAAAAATGTCCTACTTGTTCCATCTATAACCAAACTCCATTACCTGCAGGGAGTAATCCAAAAGGTATACAAAGAAATGAAATTTGGCAGATGGATGTGTTTCATTTTGCAGAATTTGGAAGATTAAAGTATGTACATCATACCATTGACACCTATTCAGGATTTCAATGGGCAACTCCTATGAGTTCTGAAAAGGCTGATTCTGTGATTACACACCTATTAGAAGTTATGGCCATCATGGGAATACCTGTACAAATTAAGACAGACAATGCCCCAGCATATGTCTCCAATAAAATGAGACAGTTCTTTGCTTATTACAATATAAAGCATGTTACAGGAATTCCACATAATCCCACAGGCCAAGCAGTCATAGAGAGATCCAATCGAACTTTAAAGGATATGCTAAATAAACAGCAACAGGTAACAATGACTCCTAGAAATAGACTGCATAGTGCTTTATTAACCTTGAATTTTCTCAATGCTAATGAGAAAGGAACAACAGCTGCGGAGAGACATTGGACGACAGACAAAACTCCTGAGCTAAACCAACCAGTTTATTTCAAGGATGTGCTGACTTCAGAATGGAAACCTGGATATGTTCTGTGTTGGGGAAGGGGTTTTGCCTTTGTTTCTGCAGGAGAAGAAAAGCTATGGATACCAACAAAATTAATAAAAATTCGATTCGAACAGGAAAAACCCCTTGATGAAGAGAAGTAAAAGATCATCCACCAATGTGACATCTCTACAAGTTGTAAGAAAAATTTAACAATCAAAGGGTGGGGTAGGGTTCTGTTTTTGTCTTTCCAGGATAATGGAAATACCCATCTTCCAAAACTCACAAGGCCTTGGATATCTGGATGTTTACAGCAGAAAGGAAGAATCTATTGGTACCAATCTACACAGGGTAAAATCTTACTGTCTAACATCTATATCCCTATCAATCTAGAAAAGTTGTGGTTCCAATTCAACTATAGCCAAGCTGGCTTTGGAGATGGAATTGGCTCACTCCTTCTCTAAACCCAAGCATATTGCTAAAAGAAAAGTTTAAGAGATTCTTCAGTCCCATATCAGAAGAGCCCTCTGGTGTGAGACAGAAGGAAACCAATAAAAAGGGACCATTGTCTTCTAAATTCTAATTTCTCCATGCTTACTCTTGATTTCTCAGAATCCTTTCTTACATGCTATGTCCTCTTTAAATCTGAACCTCCCATTTTTGATAACAAATAAGTTTTTCCAATAGCAATCTCAGAAGTCACCAGAAGGAAGATGGGGCCCCAACAACAACTCTACCCAATCCAGAATGATGCCATGGTAATCATCATCATACTACACTTCTTGCCAGAATTTCAGACAATCTTACCCATTACTCTAAAACTTGCTGCAGAACCTACAGTTAGTCTAACTGAGATTTAACTATCTGAGCTTTCTCACAGTACTCAACAGATAACATCACCCCCTAAACGGCAGGAAGCAATTCTAAGAAAACGACGCCCCTTCTCCCTTAGGTTTCATAATTCTCAGGGTTATGGATGACGGTTATAGGGTTGGGAGTGGAAGAAAATATTAACTCAGTATTGTAAAAAAAAAAAGGGGGGGAGAAGAAATGGAACAGATAGGTATAAGATATGATGGTAAATCATTGTATATACTAGTAAACAAACTTAGTAAAATAGCAACCTTAGATAATTTGCACTGTAATTTGTACTGGTATAGATTCTTATATGTTGATACAAATCTAAACTATTTTTATACTACTGTTTAAGATAATTTTTATATTGATACAAATACAGAACTATATTTGTTATAATGTACATATATTTCTACTCTCATTTGAAACATATTTATATTGATACAAATGTAAATTTATATCTGTCATACTTTATATATGTTCTACTCTGTTTAGGATATTCGGTATATTGATATATATTTAAGGTTATTGTCATATTGCATATCGCACTATATATTCCTACCTCTGTTATAAATATCTTGTGTATTGTCACAATTTTGAAGTCATCGTTCTTCACCATACATTTGCTTATAGTCGCCTATGCCTGTCATCTCTATAGTTACGTTAATTAGGTTATCGAGATTTACAGATACATAGGTCAGATGGGCAGGTAATCTTCAAACACTTCATAGACCTAGAGAATATGGCATTTAAATAACTTAGAATTCTGTTGACATGAGACACAATTGCTCCTGGCTGCACCAATTGATCCCGAGAGAATGTTGGGCTTCTAAGACATTTCCATTTGGAAGTTTGTCTTTTTGGCACAAAATGGCCTACTGGGCAAAGAACTGCCCTTGCCTTGATGGCTGACAGTACAAATGCAATGCTGTCCTTTCTGGACAAGTGGGACACAAGGAAAGCGACCACTGTACTCTGCCAAGACAGGGTAAGATGGTCTTTCAGAAATCCTGCTTCTGAAAATGGTCTGTCAGATACTCTAGGCCTGTAGCCAATTTGAATGCATCAACAATGCTGAGAAACATTAGGTGACTTTCCAGGCTGCCAGCTGTCTTGGTCTACTCTTGCAAGATTCCCGAAAGTTGCTTGTATCCATCTACCATTTCTCAGGTACCATTATGTTCCTTCTCAGGTCTTTGATGGGATTGAAGACTAGCAGTTATAGTTACAATTTAGTATATATAATATCTTAGATAGAACATATTAAGTATTAGATTCAGGTTCTTTAGGATAGGACACCTTTGAATGATCTTTATAACATGCTGTTTACATAAGCTCTATACTTCTCTGGATTTTAGAATGTGTTTCTTGCTTGATATTGTTTGCATTGGTTGTAGTTACATCTTATCTAGGTCATTATCTCTCATTATTTCTGGACAATATTTGATAACCATTCCTTTGTATATAGTCTTGTATTAGTTTAGAACCTTCTTATTTAGACAAAAAGGGGGAGATGTAGTGGGTAGCCATTCCAGCTTGGTTCTGGAAGTTCCAACCCCCATTGAGACTCTGGCAACTGTCACGCCTACGAGGCGGGGCGAGGGGAGGCGCCGGGGGACCTGAGAGCTGGATGGGTGAGCGCTCTCTCTGGGCGCTCTCTCGGTGCCGGGACGCTGACCGGTGAAGATTGACTGTGCAGAGCTCCAGAGAACACCGCTGGACTGCGTTACACCTTCCCCAGACCCTGCGACCTACCCATTACTTAATTTGTGAGTTACGCCATTAAATAAATATCCTTTTAACTACGTGGAGTGGCCAAAATAATTTCTCCAATAGTAGTTTGTGTGTACTTCTCTTTTTTGGGGTTTACTGCTGTGGGGTTATATATTGCCTGTGTTTTCATGGGTGTATCTGATTTCCTTAGGTTGGAATTTTCCTTCTAGTGTTTTCTGTAGGGCTGGATTTGTGGACAAGTATTGCTTAAATCTGGTTTTGTCTTGGAATGTCTTGTTCACTCTGTCTATGATGATTGAAAGTTTTGCTGGGTATATTATTCTAGGCTGGCATCCATAGTCTCTTAGTGTCTGCATTACATCTCTCCAAGTCCTTCTGGCTTTCAAAATCTCCATTGAGAAATAGGGTGTTATTATCATGGATTTGCCTTTATAAGTCACTTCTTTTTCCTTTGCTGCTCTTAATATTATTTCTTTATTCTATAGGTTTAATGGTTTAATTATTATGTGGCAAGGAGACATTTTTTGGGGTCTAGTCTGTTTGGTGTTCTATAGGCTTCTTGTATCTTCATAGGTATTTCCTTCTTTGAGTTGGGAAAGTTTTCTTCTATGATCTTGTTGAATATATTTTCTGTGCCTTTGAGTTGGTATTCTTCTCCTTCCTCTATCCATATTATTCTTAGGTTTGGTCTTTTTTGGTGTCCCAGATTTCTTGGACATTTTATGTTATGACTTTTTTGGCTTTGTTATTTTCTTTGACTGGGGGATCTATTTCCTCTATTGTATCCTCTGCACCAGAGAATCTCTCTTCCATCTCTTGTATTTGGTTGGTTATGCTTGCATCTGTATTTCCTGCTTGTTTGCTCAGATTTTCTATTTCCAGCATTCCCTCTGTTTGTGTCTTCTTCATTTTTTCTATTTCCTTTTTCATGTCCTGAACTGTTTCCCTCACTTGTTTAATTGCTTTTTCATGATTTTCTTTAAGGGATTAATTGATTTTTTCCAAGTTTTTATTTGTCCTTTCCTCTATTTCTTTATAGATTTCTTCCAATTTTTTGTTTGTCTTTTTCTCAATTTCTTTATTGATTTCTTCCACTTTTTTGTTTGTCTTCTCCTCAATTTCATTTTTCATCTTTTTCTTGAATGGCCTCTAGCATCTTAATAATACTATTCTTAAGGTTGCTTTCTTCTGCTTCTTCTACCTTGTGATGTTCAGGTCTTGCTGTTGAGTAGGGCTAGGTTCTGGTGATGCTGTGTTGCTCTTTATGTTGTTGTATGTACTTCTGCCTTGAAGTCTGCCCATTTCCTCCTCTATTAGGTATTAGAGGTGCCTGTGTCTGAGTGACCTGCTGATGTTCCACTCTGTGCCTGTTGTGTCTGTGTCAGGGGGGCTCTCTGGTTCCAATCTTAGCTCTTGGTCTAATTGGAGCAGGCAGATTCTGTGTCTCAGGGAGCTTCTCTTGGGTTAACCTAAGCTAATTGATTCTCTGACTCATGGTTCCACTCTTGATCTTATCAGGGCTCTTGGCCCAGTCAGAGCTGAGAGATTCTGTGTTATAGGAAGCCTCTCTTGGTCCAATGAGAAATGGCAGATTCTACTTCTCGGGAAGCCACTCTTGGTCTAATAAGTGCTGGCAGATTCCCTGTCTCCTGAGGTTACTCTTGGTCCAGTGACAGCACTTTGTTCAATGAGAGCTCTCTCTCTCTCTCTAGGCCTGATGAGAGCTGGGAGTTGGTTTTCCAGCCTCAGGAAGTGGCTGGGTTCCTGGGCAGATGGGTATGGGGCCAGGGCATGTAGATTGCAGGGTTCACTGGGAGATCTTGGTGAGGGGTGCTTCCAGAAGGAGCCCTATGGTGATATTTTATTTGTACTAAAATGTGATTTGTGTGTTAATAAATAAAGTTGCCCAGGCGTCAGAGCTAATAGCAAGCCTTAGCAGAAGCTGGGCGGTGGTGGTGCATGCCTTTAATCCCAGCTCTTGGGAGGCAGAGCTAAGTGGATCTCTGTGTGTTCGAGGATACAGCCAGCATGGAGACACATGCCTTTAATCTCAATACCAACCATAGAAGACCTGGAGGTCTGTACAGACAGGCAGTGACTAGGAGTTCATGTGGTTGGGTTTACAACCAATGAGAAGGCAGAACAGAAACACTATAAAAAGACAGACACACAGGAACTAAGTTTCTTTTGGAGAGGTAGGGCAACAGGGACAGTGAAGGGTAAGGTTTTTTAGCTCTTAGCTATTGCTCTGACCTCTTGTCTTTCATCTCTGTATTGGCTCTGTGTTTCTTATTTAATAAGATGGTTGGTTACATCTACAGAGCCCTGCCTGCTGGCCTGCAACTGGGTTGAGTTGGACAGGTGTTCCCTGGTAAATTCCTGGGGCCCAGGGCTGGGTTCTAGGGGCAGGACTCACTGGGTATGAACAGAGTCACTCACCTCTAGGTCCAAATGGAGCTCCCATTTAGATTTTAAAAACTCTTTGCTGTGTTATTTCATGGGCAAATAATTTTTTTTATGCATGTCAAAAAGATGATTTCAAACCCCCTCCCTGTGGAAACTTGTAGCAAAGAATATTACCAAGTATTTTCAGATAGTCTTGAAAAATGAAATACTATGCTTACATACTAAGATCTTTTTCAATAAAATTTCACTTAATGAAGTCAATGTATATCAATAACCAATAACAATGGCTAAAATCAGTGTTATGATTTTTGTCATTGTCCTTTGATTTTTTAAACTGTATTAATGCCCTTCCACAAAAAATATTTTATTCAAAAAATTCCATTAGTTTATAAAAATGATAATTTAAGTTTATGAAAATTATACCACTGATGTAAAGAAATGTGATATGAGCATTTCAATTACTTATGTGGAAACTGATATTTCCTTTTGAAGGCCATTAACCGTAATTCTCAAAATGTGAGGTAATCCCAGTTACTTTCCATTTAAGATAGTGGGATTTTTAGAAATAAAGGAATCTGGGCTGAGAGGTAGTTATTTCGAGTATGGTGTTGCACTCATGAGGAGACATAGAAGAGTACCTAGAGTAAATATTCTGGAATCATGGAGAATTCTACTACTTTATTGGTACCAAGACCAAAACTCCTTGTACTCTGCTCTATATTTATGCTCTTGAAGTACTTTTATATCCTGAGAAACAATTGAAAAGTACATAGGTAGCCCATATATCAAAATTAAGTTAGACCTTTTATTATAAGAGGAAAGGCTATCAATAAATATTAATTTTATTTCAGAAACTGGAAAAGTTAAAATTTAAAGGAAAATGGCTGAGAGGTAAATTTATTAATTACATCAAATAAAGATGTACTTTTGTATGTGAGGGGATTTTTATCTGGATCATCTACAGACATTTAATAAGGATGATAGAGAGCTTTTATTATATGAATAGTTTTTAAAACTCATAATCCTTTTGATGCTTTATTTCCTCTCCCAACTGATAGAAGTATCCCTGACAGTAGTACTGTGGAAGTACTGTGGGCATTCGTCATCTCATTTCAAAGCAAAACCAATAATTAAAGAAAAATATGGTTTCAGAATCACAGCTTGACATTTTTATTCTCAAATTTTATCTCAATTTTCAGCAAGAGTTGCTACTTTCTGATTGTCATTTTTTCATATTGTCAATTATTGTATAGTAATAATTCCAAGAATATCATCATAGTCTCCTATTCACTAGTATGATGAATATGAAGGCTATTGCTCTCTCTAGCCAATGTTTCAAGATTCTATTTATTCTGGAGTCAAGAGTAGAAGAAACATGGTTGAAAAGACTATAAAAAAATGTTCCAGTCTCTGCACTCTTGAGACAGAGGATTGTGATTTCAGGCCAGCCTTAGTACATAGTAAGATCCCATCAACAACAACAAGAACAAATCAATTTTAAAAAGATGTCCTAGGTTATATTTTCTTTGACACAAAGTAATGATTGGAAAATCACATATATTTAATATTTTCGTTATAGAGAGTTTGTGTTTTCTAGAAAGTACAGAAGTGGCTGTACATCTTTAAAATGTGGATAAAAGTGCACAACTGCAAAAGATCAATGTTAATAACTTATTCGTAAGGAAAACAACACAATTAGCAGAAAAATGACATTTTCTGTATGCCATGTCTTCCCCATTCCACTGAGGACTGGCAGATTAATATCAAAGAAACTATCATCAGCAGATTTACATTCCATGAAATATATCAGAGGCAAACACTTTCTGAATGGTTGGGTTTTTTTGTAATTACTTTAAAAATGAAATCATTGATAAACTGCCAATATAAAATATTAATAATTCATTTCCTAGATATTTCATGAATATAAATTTTCAGCTATCTTTCTCAGTTACATATTTTCATATCTTTTTCCAAGTTTTCAATGGAGTCACTACCCCAAAGTATATTTTCAGCCATTTCCATGTCCCAAAAGTGTGTTAGGACAATTACTAGTCCCAAAGTATGCTTTGTTCTGTTTATTTAAAATGATCGTAAAATAAAAATAAATATCTTTGAAATACAAATGGTGCTTGGAAAGTAATCAAACAGGGAGTATAATGAAGGAAAATATGCAGATTCAAAGCAATAAAACCAGAAATGACTCCTAGTGAGTGTCTTAGGTAAGCCTCAGAATGCTGTCCCTGAAACACCAGTGTGATAAATTGCCATATGGCCCTGTGTCTTACAGAACAAGCTCACCTTGTTTATATGGGATATGGACATTTCAGCATCACCAGAATCTGAAAGTGATTATGATAAACAGATAATCAAATTTTCATATTCTATTAAAAAGATGGAATTCCAGGTCCTGTCTAAATCACACATGCTTCCTTCTGAAGATTCCACTGCAGTGTTACATGCACAATAATCTTCCAGTAAAAATAAACTCCATACTTTGCTCCATATCTTTATTTTCTACAAATGATTGCTCATATTGGCTTCCTTTCTGTTTATAATGGTGAATTTAAAGAACTAGTTTTTTTCATTCTTAAGTGAATATTTATTCACATGCTATTATGGTCTCAGGTACTTTTATATTCTTGTCAAGTAATTTATAGCTATATGGAGAACCTGCCAAGAAGGCATCAGATTTATCTTCTGCTCAGAGAGGTAGGGATAGGCCATAAACCCAGGAATTAGAACAAATAACCTAGAGTATTCCATTTTTCTAGGGTAAAGTTTTGAATATTTTTCTTTCCTTCCATCATTTTTTATTTTGTCATGTATAAATACCACAAAAATGTATGAGATGCATTGCAGATAAAAGTAAAAACACATCTAGTATGAAAGTATTCTAAAGACAACATAAACACCAGTTTCCTTTTGTGACTTACACTCAGGTCTCAGGTTATCTTTGGATTTGCTTATGATTTCTGTTTCTTCACATTGGTCTTGTATGACCACACAAAGAAAATCTCATTACATTCCGGCACTCTAAAAGGATCTCTGTAGTTTGATAGCCTTTTATGACTATGACTCACCTTATCATCTTGATATTTGCTAACTTAAAAATTAAAATCACCAGGCGGTGGTGGTATGTGCCTTTAATCCCAGCACTTGGGAGGCAGAGTCAGGCAGATCTCTGTGAGTTCGAGGCCTACCTGATCTACATAGTGAGTTCCAGGAAAGGCATAAAGCTCCACAGAGAAACCCTGTATAGAAAAACCAAAAGAAAGAGAGAAAGAGAAAGAGAAAGAGAGAGAGAGAGAAATTAAAAATAAAAATAATAGCCGGGCGGTGGTGGCGCACGCCTTTAATCCCAGCACTCGGGAGGCAGAGGCAGGTGGATCTTTGTGAGTTCGAGGCCAGCCTGGGCTACCAAGTGAGTTCCAGGAAAGGCGCAAAGCTACACAGAGAAACCCTGTCTCGAAAAACCAAAAAAAAATAAATAAATAAAAAAAATAAATAAATAAATAAATAAAAATAATAAAATCAGAGGCAATATGGTTGTACTAGCAGAATGATTTTTTTCCTCTGTAGATGACATCATTCTTTTATTTCTTATGAGTCGGTCACCTTTATCTTGTCAAAAGTTTAATCTATAGCATCCAAAGAAAGGATTCCTGAATTGTAGAAAAATGCCTGCTATATTCAAACACAGTTTGAATTACAGTTCAACTGGATTACAGTTGTAAAAACACCACGCCCCCCTGCTATTGCCAGTTATATTTGGGAAAGGAGAGAAGCCAAATGAAAGAATATGTATGTAACTATGTAAACCTGTATTATGTCAGAAGGCATTGTGTTCTTCAGGTAGTGAACATCAAACAGGAAGCAGCTACACACAAGAGACGGCTGGCACTATGACTGGTCAGCTCTGATAAAGATGTGTTCAGCTTGTGATAAAGAAGATGCACAGCTGTGCGGTGGGAGGTTCTGTGGCGGTCCTAAGCTAGATGCTCAGGAGTTAAAGAAACAATAGAAAATGACCATGCTGCTCTTGGAGAGAGTAACAAGACAATGATTTTCTTAAAAAGTGAGATACAGAAGGAGATGGGGGATTAAACAAAAGAAGACTTAGGTAGACTCTCACCTTTTGGGGGGAAGAAATCAATTTGAGTAAAGAATCCTGATCAATTGATTTGCATTCATAAAGGGACAATATGAGGACTTAGCTATTGAGTGTGAAGTGAAATGGTGGAATGGGGAGCAGGAAATATCTCAGAAAACTTTGGATGCTGTGCATAATGATTTATGTCTGTTGCAATTGCAGACAATGTTAGATTAAGAGAATCCAGTAGGCAAAGTGAGAAAAATTCTATCATCATCATCATCATCATCATCATCATCATCATCATCATTATTATTATATTAGAGTTTAAGCTGCAAAGGATTCCCTGCTTCTAGAAATGAATATTTTAGGAGAATATTGATAATATCGAGAGACATTCATATTTTAAAAAATAAATTTATTGATTGATTTTATATCCCAGCCGCAGTTTCCCTTTCCTCCTCTCCTCCCAGTCAACCTCCCACCTCCCTCTGTCCCCCCCAATCCACTCCTCCTCAGTTTCTATTTAGGAAAGGACAGATCTTGCATGAGTATCAACAAGACATATCAAGTTGCAGTAAAACTAAGCAGCTCCCCATCTATTAATGCTGGGCAAGATGACCAGGTATGAGGAGTAGGGTCTCAAAAGCCAGTAAAAGAGTCAGAGACAGTTCCTGTTCCCACTTTTGTGAATCCCACAAGAAGGTCAAGCTACACAACTGTAACATTTATGAAGGGTGCCTAGATCAGTCCCATGCAGACTCCCTGGTTTTTGGTTCAGTCTCTGTGAGCTCCTGTGAGCCCAGGGTAGCTGATTCTGTGAGTTTCCTTCTGATGTCCATGACACCTTGGGCTCCTATAATCTTTTCTCCCTATCTTCTGCAGGATTCCCTGAACTCAGCGTAATGTTTGGCTGTGGGTCTGCACCTGTTTCCATCAGTTGCTGGAGGAAGCCTCTCTGATGACAATTAGGCTAGGCAATCTGGTCACACGAGATGTCCACTTTAGACTATATATCCACTATTGCTAGGAGTCTTAGCTGGGCCCATCCTTGTAGATTCATAGGAGATTCCCTTGTGGCAGTATTTTATCTGACCCAGGAATGCCTCCCTCTTTCCAGCAGTATCTTTTTAGTACTCCTGTTCTCTATCTAGTCCTCCCAACCTGATCAACCTATGTTCTAGATATCAACAAACCATACAGTCCAATTTAAAAAAAAAAGGAGTACCAATTTAAACAGAGAATTTTCAAAAGAAGATTCTCGAGTGTTCAAGAAACACTTAAGGAGATGTTCCCCATCCTTAGTTATCATGGAAATACAAATCAAAATGACTCTGAGATTCCATCTAACATCTGTCAGAATAGCTAAGAAAAAACAAACAAAACAAAAAACAAAAACAAACAAACAAAAAACAAGGGGCAGCTCATGCTGGAAAGCAAGGGGAACAAACACACTCATCGCTGGCAGGAGTGCAAGCTCACACAGCCACTTTGGAAGTCAGTGTGGTGGTTTTTCAGAAAACTGGAAATCAACATATCACAAAAACTAGTTATACCTCTCTTGAGTTTATACTCAAAGGATACCCAATCATACCACAGGCACTTGCTCAACTATGTTCATAGCAGCTTTATTTGTAATAACTGAAAACCTAGAAACAACCTAGATGTCCCTCAACCAAGGAATGGGTAAAGAAAACGTGGCACATTTATATAATGGAGTATTATTCAGCAGTAAAAAAAAAAAAAAACAAGGACAGCAGGACATTTGGAGGCAAAGGGATGGAACTAGAAAAAAAATTATCCTGAGTGAGGTAACCCAGACCAAGAGAGACAAATATGGTATGTATTCACTCATAAGTGGATATTAGATATAAAGTAAAGGATAACTATGTTACAATCCACAGTCCCAGAGAGACTAGGTAACAAGCAGGTTCCATGGGGGACACCTGGGTCTCCCCAGGAAGTGGAAATAGAAGAGATTTTATGAGTGAACTGAGGGCAGATGGGGAAGAGCTAGTTCCTTTTTTTAATGAATTGCAAGGAGTTCTGTGTGCACTAAAACTATGACCTATTCATTTCATATTCATTAAGAAATCGATGTTTTAAAGTAAATGTTACAAATGAATATTTAATGTAGTTGCAATTAACAATATGTATTTATAGAACTTTCCTTACTAATTAATACAAACCCAAACGTCTTAACATAGAAAAGTTTGACCTTCCACACACCATTCACTTGACTCCATATTATTTTCAAAAGCACCAGAATGTGATCTAAACCATATAAATGTCTCGCTAGTGAAGCACATCTCTGCATAATGAGACCCAACTCTCCAGGTGGCACGTGGTAGCATCAGAGTTTGGCATTTCTCTGCAATCACCTAAGTGTCCAGTTGATTTTGAGAAAAGCAAAGCATCCCGAAGCAACCCTGATAAACAGTTGATAAAATAACTTCTCATCTCCCTTAGAATATCCAAAATGACTTTTCTTAAAATAAGATCGTTAGTACAAAAATAGACATGGTCTGTCTATCTATTTTTTGAGTTCCAGCTCTAGGAATCTCAATTTCAAGTGGAGATCAAATCTCAATTGAAATAATGCCTTCCTTCATTTTCAGCATGGGATTTTCCCCCTCAGAGCTCAGGTGGACACCATAGCTATGCAAACTATGTTGGAATACCTTAAGCAAATCAATGAACTAATTTCTGAATGTTGGTGTTTACTATAGACAAGGGGATAAAGAACAGGTCACAGTCAGTTGCTGGGCACCTAAGGAAATAACTTGTGTCTTAATCCTTATCACGATTCCCAAAGGAAAAGATTAAGAATACATTCTGCTCATGGTACCCCTAATTAAACATTAATTAAATACCACATTTAAGCCATTCAGTTTCAACCTTAAATGATGGTGATTTCACAGGTCACTTCATACATTTAGAATAAAAAACCTGCCATCTGAACTACTAGCTATTGTAATTTGTTAAAATTGTGCTCATTTGCTAAATATACATTCATAAAAATACCATAGTATATTAAATACACTGGGCATTTAAAAATCACTCATATTTTAGTGATATATCATGCCACATACAAGATAATACAGCCACAGTTATTATCATAGATATTAGGCATTAACATTTTGAAAATGTTTGCGTTTAGCATTGTTAAAGCTAGTAATTAGTCCTTACATTTCTATACCATAAAGGGCTTATATGGCAATAAGATGTTTTTACTAGTGTCAATTAAGAGTATACTTAAGTTTAGAAATGTTATGCTGTTCAGTGCAACATTAAATTAGACAACTCATATTGTCAAACCAGTTGATCTGAATAGATCAGATCTCAGGAATGATGATCTCAATCTTAGTGCAGTCTGACCTAGGGAACATGAGGCCTGAATCGACCGGCAGACTTCCCCTCCCAGATCCCTTCTAACTTTACTACTGCTGTGAATACACAGTGGTACTAAGCCTAGATAAGAAGGGACTTTTGTTTCTCCTCATAATTAAATTATTATTAAGTGAGACTCAGCAATGACTCAAACCTTTCATGTTTCCTAACCATTTGTCTGATATTCCTTTCCAAATATATGAATGGATCACAGGAAGAGAGCCATCTTGGCATGCAATGTGAGAGTTTATGATGTACAGGTCATAGACCTGAAATACATCTTTAGGGAGGATTAAAGAATTTAATCAAACTGTCTTGGAAACTTCAAATAGAAACAAAATAAAGAATAATTGTTTTCCTTAAGGTTCTAAAATTTTAATAAGTATTTTATTTCATTACATAGGTCAGCAACTCTGTGTGTGTGTGTGTGTATATGTGTGTGTGTACATGCGTGTGTGTGTCCATGATGTTTCTTTCAATCTTCCAACATCTTTATAACATCCATTACTATATATTGGTTACAGGCAGGTATTTTACCTGAGGTAAAAAGCTGATACAGTGATGTATCTTGCTCCCTGTTTTTCCTCCTTGTGGAGCAGAGGACAACTACACAGACAAAGAAATAACATGACTGAAATCCCATTTCACAGTGTACCTAGCATATTATGTATACTCTTGTGCTCTGTGGATTTTAGCAATTGTATTATCTCATTTTCATCCTTTATTGGTGAGGTGAAGTTTCAGTGGTCACTCTCCAGATTCTATGGCTGTGATTCTTGTGTGATTCTACATGTAAATGATGGAATAGAAGGGCAGAACATAAGCACAAGATTTTTCTTTGATTTCAAGTAATCAATTTTTCATCATTAATGGATCTTTTGGTGTTGTTGAGAGCCCTTATAATTCTAGGAAGCCTTTTCAGTTCCTCCTTAACATCACACACATTTGGTTCCCAAACACAATCACAACAGTACTTACTTGCTAATTTCACAATCCCTTCACATTTGCTACTCTATTAACATTGAGGATACCTGCAGGCTTAATATGAATGTTTAAATATGGAAACATAAGATTTTATTAAAAAAATCTTTGAACACGTTTAGAGGACAACACCTGTGTTATAGATGGGGAAAATATTTTGTTTTTCTGGTAAAATGTATGGAAAATAAGTTGACACAAAACTTCAACTTTCCTGTTTTCTTATCTTTGAATAAAATGAGACACTAGGTGGCATTTTGTTCATTTTTTGTGCGTATATTTTGTCCTTTATGTGATACTATAGTAAAATACTTTGAAAGAGAATATGGTCAGGAGTAAGAAGACAATGGACAGTTTGGCTTTGATAAGTTTAAGTAATACAATGTTAACTTACATTCATTAGGAGATTAACATTATTAAGCAATGGTACTAAATAGCTTATAACCAACATTTAGTTCTTACGGCCCTATGAGATAAAAAATATTGTATCATTGACAAGTAAAACAATTTCATTCAAATTATGTAGTAATTGGTAACAGCAGAATCTATACCAAGTTCTAGTCTAGTACTCGACACCTCTGTATAATAATTATTTATAGTTAATGAATACTTGGGATGTTGTTTTGTTTCCTATAACTATAATACTTTTACTGCATTTGTTGTAATAGAAAAAACTGAATTTAAATGAACAGAGTAGCATTACAGAAGCAAAAATATACTTTAATTGTTAATCTTGATTGTTAACTTGTACTATTTTGTCAACAGAAAAATTGTGAATCACACTTTTGAGAGTGACCATAAGGGCATCTGAAATATAATTTATATCAATGTAGCAACTGAGTGAAAAACTCCCCTTTTTCCATGGCCATTTCCACGGGCAGTGTGAGATATTCTGGGTCCCAGGATAAAGTAAAAGTGTGAGAAGGAAGCCAGCACATTTGAGTTTGGTATTTTCTGTACACATCTATCTGTTATGGCTGTCATCACACAAGCATACCACAGTACAGTTTGATCTGTCTTTCTTACTGCTTGACTGTTTGATTTTTTTTGTTTATGTGCATTGATATTTATACAGGTATGTATGTGTTACAGGTGTGTGAGGCCAGAAAATAATCTCAGGTGCTGTTCCAAAGGAGTTGTTCAATCTAGACGGAGTCCTAGCCCTGAGAGTGGGAAGTATACAGGGAGTCCATTCCTAAAGAAGAATTTTCTTGTATTTGATGCCCACTGTTAAGGGGGGAAAATACCATATTCTCCAGTGAGTGTCGATAGGTATAAAAACCACACTCCAGGACAGGTCCATGCGCTGCCCAGGAGCAGTTGGCTAACACATGGTGTTTGCTTGTTTGTTTGTTTGTTTGTTTGTTTGTTTGTTTGTTTGTTTGTTTGTTTGTTGGGGGAGAAATGTATGTATATCGTGGACTTTTTTCATTTTGATTTGTTTGTGTAATTTTTGGTCTTATTCATGTATGTGTTTTGAATTTCATCTGCCTTTTAACATGGCTGTGGATTCATACCCACAGCTCACCAGGGAAACTACAGGCATTTGGTGTCAGGCTAGGGGTGAGTCACCGATTCCTTGTCCTGGGATCTCTTCAGCTTCATGGACTGAGCAGATCCTGTGTTTTCTAGTTCTACACACCACAGAAGGCCATCATCGAACTTTCCAATGCTGATCATATAGGCCAGTCCAATATACTATTTATTTCTTAATTTGTAGTTCTTCAATTGTTTCTATTCTGTGAGAAAGTCCTGACTAATACAAATGATAAATTAACAGATGTTTTCTTTCTCATGTAGTATCCGTATACTGGTCTTATAGTAAAAAGCTTGGAATTAATTTTTTTTTTGCATTTTTGATCAGACACCATGGAATTTCTGATATTTTTCCTTTGATACAAATAAGATGTAATAATAGACAATTTAAGAGTGTTTCTAGGTAGCACCTATTACATACTCTAAAGCTTTTTTATAAATTTGAGAATCTATTTCTTTTATGAATATAACACTTGTCTTACATCGTATTAAGGACTGATACTGGAAAGTTTACTTGACATTTTCTATGTCCTTATGCTAAGTGCTCAGTGAAACAGTTAAGTTGAGTGCCTGAGTAGGTAGCTAAATACATGTATCCTTCCCTGATTTATGTCCCTTGAAAGTAAGGATTTTTATTATTTTTTGAAAAGCCTGGTATTTTAGTGATAATTTCTTTAAAACTTTCAATTTTAATAAACCAAAATAAATGATGAGGAGTTAAATTGTCAGCTGTAGCAAATTTGATCCTTGGATGATTTTAAAGATTGAGCCCCGTTACAGCTCAGTTACAAGGATCCCTTCCCATGACCTCTTTGTGCTTAGAACATAATGCAGCTACAGCTTAGGATTACATTAATTGACCTTTAGAACAGAATAGTAGTTACTTGACAAATCTTCTATCATAGAAAGTAATTGCCACTTAAGAGTTAACAGAAGGTTGAAGTTATTGCTAATATCACAACATTGCTTTTAGGTGTCCCTTGATGAAATGCCGTTCATCAACTCATACAGCAAAGCCGTTTGCTACCTTTAAAACAACATTCTGTAAATGAATTCAGCAATTATGATTGTATTGTATATTGTTCTACATGCTTAACTCCATGAAGGATGGTAGCAGTGTAGGAGTGTGTTTACTCTGAAGTTTCATTTAGAAATCAGTCTGAGTTTAATATTCATCTCTACCAATAAGTGGTGAAAACTTGAGACTTCTAATTAAATTCTTTGAAATGGCTATGTTATTACATTGATGCATAAATGATTTATCTATTATACAGTAGGCATGTCTTAAGAATTTATCAGGTAAAATTGCTTTGTTCCATGTTTCTCAGCGTAATTGGCATTATTGCCTCTTCTTTGTGTATAAGGAAACTAAGGCAAAAACAATTTAAGTAACTTGCTCAAATTCACATGGCCAATACAGGCAAGACTTAGGATTCTAATCTGTGCATCCAGGCTAGGATTTTTACCTATGTGCTTCCTTTGTGGATAGCCTTACCATTTTAGAATTGGTCATCACAATTCATACAAAGGACTTGCTGCAAATGGCTCGCTGTGAGGACTGTATGAGGACTCACTGCTTTAAACTAATGTAATCTTAGTCTCAGGCATCATGGAATACTAACTGAAAAAGAGGAATAGAAGTGTCCAGCAGCTTACATCTTGCTTTTTTTGCAGAAAATCTGCCATGATTATTTTTTTTAATGAATACCCTTTGTAAAATTCTGAATTGCAAATGCTTTTGCTTTTTTATTTTTATTTTTTAGCAGCTTACATCTTATTACAACAGTAGAAATAATCTTTTTTTAAAAAAAATAAACTAATAAAACATCATATTAGGTTCCAACCAGACTCTCTGCTGCTCTTTCTGTCACCATTTCACTGTTCCTTAAAAAAGATAAGCTAAAGTAGGGCATCTTTCAGAGTTTAATCCTCTAGTTCAACAGCACTAATAAAAGATGTGGGTTTAAAGAAAGAGAAGCAGCCATGAAACATGCTGTTTAAATTTAACCTCAGGAATTTAAAGATTCTGATAATCTACCTGTACCCCTCGTGTAGCTGGAGTTTTCTCCAGTCCTGCCCAGCCCCATGGACCCTCCAACCGCTTATAAAACAATCACCCAGGAGCTTATATTAATTAAACTGGTTGGCCATTAGCTCAGGTCTACCACTGACTCGCTCTTACACTTAAACTCAGCCCATTTCTGTTCATCTATATGTCACCACGTATTCTGTGGCTTTACCTGTTGCCTTTACATGCTGCTCCCTGGATGGCAGGCTGGCGTCTCCTGACTCAGCCTTCTTCCACCCAGCATTCCTTTTTCTCCTTGTCATGCCTACACTGTCCTTCCTGCCTGGCTACTGGCCAATCAGCATTTTATTTATCAATCAATCATAGCAACATATATTCACAGCATACAGGACATCCCACAGCACCCATGTGATCAGCTATAGTAGAATCCCTTTCTGCTCCCATTCTACCACATTATTCTCAGCCAATATTGACTGTAGCCTGACAAAGATATCATATTATTTTGATGGCTTTATGAATATAAAATTTGGATTTGGAAAGTTCAAGAGAAATGACCAAACCCATTGCAGTGTTATCAAGCTCAGAAAACATTTATCTTTGAGTCTTTTTTATAGGCTTTTACACTTTCTGTGGTAGTTCTTTATTCATATTGTCCACAGTTGCTACAGATTAATAATTTCCCCTGGCTAGCAGTGCATTCAAGAAGTTCTATAATGTTCACAGTCTGAGACAGAAATATATGTCTTCATTTTGTTGATGTTTCTGTCTTGCTGTATTCCAAGCAGATGATGGTATTCTTTAAGAAATTCAGTATTCTGTTTATTAAAGACTAAACCATTTGGAAGGAGAGCAAAATTGAGCTGAATTCATCATCCTTACTTTATTCCCCACTTTAGACATTCACCAGATATGAGATTATCTTACTAACAGCCATACTCAGCTCTACATCTGCATCTGCAAATAAATGAATAAATAAATACGTTTTTATAATGCTCTCAGCAGGAGTTCCCTATGCTTCTTATTGAAAACTAATTAGGTGAATTTAGATTTTCAATTAATGCTAGAATAGACCATCCAGGAAGAGATAAAAATGTTAAAAAATGCATGATGCTTATGTGAAAGTAATTATTTCTTTTTAATGTATTTTTGTGTTTTGAAAGATTTTTCCATGGCAAAGCTTGCTACAATATTACTCCCAAAATTATGGCAGTTGCTTTTTAAACCAAAGTATGGCATTCTGCAGAGTAGGTGGTGAAGAGAATAACCATGTTTGCCACCTTCTTCTACAGAGTTCCAAACTTGATGGAAGTGAAACAGAAAACAGATGGTCATTTTATTTCTGTACATGAGACTCAGCAGTTACTAATGCATGGCTCTACGCTGGAAGTTGCATTACAAGCTTAAATTTAAACTTAGTATGAAACACAAATGTTTCACTTTCCACTATTCACCTATTCTTTGGAGCCCATCAATTAAAATACCTGTTGAAACATGCTCAAAATCTAGACATTTCCTCTCTAAAATGTTACATGAACAAATATTTCATGCCCAATCTCTCTCTCTCTCTCTCCCTCTCTCTCTCTCTCTCTCTCTCTCTCTCTCTCTCTCTCTCTCTCTCTCTCTCTCTCTCCACATCTCTCATCTGGAGGTAAAAGAGGGTAGTAACATTGTGTGTCTTTATGCTTAGAGAAGTTGGTTATATTGAGCCTCCCTTGGGAAGGTAGCAGGGGATTTAGTTTTACATGAACCAGATTTGAAAGAACTCACAATAACATAAACTTGCAAAGGATCTAGTTACAATATGTGCTTTAAGACTTACTGCAATTCTACAGTACATAGTGTTTTATTGGCTTATGTGTAAAAACACACATCTATGAAAGGTTGCAAAGCAGCTGATATGTAGTGTTGTGGGATATTTTCTTTGCGTTCTGACATATAAAGCTTACCTAGAGATCAGAGGGCAGAGTTACTCACTAGTTAACCATAGAGGCCAGGCAGTGGTGGCATATACCTTTAATCTCAGTACTTGAGAGAAGGAAGCAAGAAGATCAGGAGTTCAAGGCTGCCCTGGATTGAATCAGTCTGAAAGAGAAGCAGAGCCAGGCAGTGGTGGCTCACACCTTTAATCTCAACCCTAGGAGGTAGAGACAGGAATATAAGGCAGGTGGAGAGGGGATCCTGGCCCAGTCAGTCTGAGATTTCATAAAGGTAAGAAGTGACTGTGGCTGGCTGCTCTGCTTCTCTGATCTCCAGGCAAGCTTTATTTGTCAGAACACAAATGAGGTATCATACAACAATGCAGAATGAGCAAAACTGGAGAGCTACTTAAAAATGTGAGGACTATTATCAACAAAATTCTGTGGTGTTTGGGAGTTTTCTTAAGCTGATTTTAGTTGTTTGTGTCACAAAAACAAAGCTACAGGAGATATTATCTTGTTTCCCTGATGTAAACATGTACTCTCAATCTGTATCCTAAAACATCATGCTAAAAATGCCAAATATGTGCAGTGAAATATACTAAAAATGAAACAGATTGTAGCAGCAGAGTTCCAATTCTATGATTGGTTGACTTTTAGCTAAATATGTTAGGTAGGGATAGGAAAGAATATTTGAACAAATCATGAAGAAGAATTGGATATAAGTGTAAAATATAAAATATAATCAGACTTTAAAACAATCAGAAAAATTAACTTTAGATGAACCATACTCCCAAGTACAATATTTAAAAGAAATTTGAGAACCAAAAAATAATCTTAGAGCTGGCAAAGATTTTGATTTGTGACATATCCATAAACTGGTGAATGAATTTTAATAATAATACATTTTTATATAAATATAATATTTTTGTTATATATACACAGATAATATGTATTTATTAAATATATTATAAATATTATATATAATATATAAATAAATAGAACAATTTAGTAGTTAAAGAGTCAAATACAGAAACAATTATGGGACAATAAAAACGACAACAATAAAAAGAAACTATGTAAATGAAGGCCAAACACATAAAGAAGGCTGCATGTGAACAGTTTTCACACAACTGCAAATTAAAACCACAGTCAACTAGATTCTCCTATGCAAACAATGGTTACCCCAGTCCTGACAATGTTCCAGGTTTATGTCTCTGGAACAACTTAAACACTGTTAACCCTCTGGAAGTTACAAATAGTACCAGCAATTGCTGGGGAATGTTTCTGGAAGGTTCTGATACTGTTAAACATGTTTTTGTCCTGTAACCTCCTAATTCTTTTCTTATGTATCTACCAAAAAAAAAAAAAAGAAAGAAAAAAAAAAGAAAAAACCACATCAGGTGTTCATAATACCATTATTAGTAACAACCTCAAATTGGAAACAAGTCATGAATAGTCAAGCTAAAAAATACACAGTGTTAAATCTATACAAGGGATTATATCCTGTCTTTGTTATTTGAGGCTATTCAACAAAAATGTCATAGAGTGTGGCTTAACTAAGAGAGGCTTATTTCTCCTACTTGTTCAGTTAAGGAGTTCATTATCATTATGCCACAATGGCTGAGTTCTAGTGAACACACTCTTGCTGGCTTGAAAGTGTCTGTGTTTTACTACATTTTTATGCAACAGAAAGTTAAAAGAAGTATCTCCTCTTTTTTTCTTAAATGAGTAATAATGCCATCCCAAGGCCCCCAAACTTTCCCAACTTTATCAAAACTCAGTTCTGTCTCAAAGGTCCAATCTCTTAATTGCATCACAATGTATATTATATTTTGAATGTATAAATGGGGGTTGGAAGGAATCACTCAAGTCAGTACATGACACTTTGCAATATAACAAAATACATATTCCAAACTCATAATGTTTCAAAATATGATGTTAATATAGATACATATGTATACTCAATGAGTCAATTTATAAGACATTACAGGATTAGTTAAACTAATTTATGATGAAAAGAAGTAGAGTGATTGTTTCAGTGTTTTTATAATTGCCTGGGGAGTCTGAGAAGGGAAGAGACCAAAGAACATTAAAAAAATGATGGAAGACTATTGAGTGTTCTTAAGATTATGGAGTATGTCATCTAAACACAACAATCTGTACTCTTTAAATCCATGCATCTTTTTATGGATGTAACACAAAGTGCTAAACAGACTGAGGTGAAAGCTGAAAGTTCAGAGAAGCAGAGCAAGCCAGAGCCAACCCTGTTTCCTCAGACTGAAAGCCTCTGAGTCCTCACCCAAATGTGTCTCAGCTGAATTGCTGCAGCTACTAGGTTACCTCTGCAAAATCCTCAGTCTAAAGAGAGTGAGTTCCTGTTTCCTCACGCCTTATATACCTTTCTCTCCACAGACATCACTTCCTGGGATTAAAGTTGTGTACCATCACTGCCTAGATTTGTTTCTCTCATGTAGCACCCAGTGTGGCCTTGAACTCAGAGATCCAGGTGCATCTCTGCCTCTGAACTGATAGGATTAAGGGTTTGTGCCATCACTTTCTGGCCTCTATGTATAATCTAGTGGCTGGCTCTGTCCTCTGATCCCCAAATAAGTTTTACTAGGGTGCACAATATATTACCACATATGTATATGTTAGTAATTAAAAATACTACACAGTTGGTACAAAAATTCTACAAACAATGTAAGTCCTTTCATGGGATGCTAGGGTAGAGGGAGAGAGAGAGTCTATTTTCCTTCATGTTATGACCCATGATAGGCTAACCACACACCAGGGCAGGCCCCACTCCCTATACTAGCCAGGAAACAGGAAGTTGCCTGGATGAGGAAAGAAAAAGAAAACAATAAAAAGAAGCAATCTCTAAATTGCATAGGAAGGGATGGCAGAGTGGAGAGGGTGCTTAATGGGAGTAGTTTCATGTTCAGAATTCATTTTATGATGTTCTCGAATAATTAATAAAATATTTGATAAAAAATAAGAAAATCAGTAAAACTTTTCATCAACTCTTTACCAAGTTGTAACTATATCAGAATAGACCAATTTCTTACTGCTATGCTACCTTGCTCCACAATAGCAACTACTACTGCTATAACTCCAAAGATTAACACCATCAGACTACCTCATTAGCTACTTGATTTGTCTATTTCAATATTAACTCACTGTATTAATCAGAATTCTTTAAAGAAACAGACAGTTATCATGAATATATATATATGTATACATATACATATATATATTCACACACAAACACACATGTGCACTCACACATATATATCAAAAGGATATATTAGAGTAGCTTATAGGCTATGGTCAAGTTAGACCAACCATGGTTATCCTCTGACAGAAAAGCATCTGGTAGTTACTTAGTCCACGAGACTAGCTGCCTCAGCATTCTCAGTCTAGTACTGGAGTTCTGAAGGATTCCTAGAGAGCTGCTGTTCCTGAGACTACATGGGAATACTGAAGATGGAGGTCCTAATACCCTCAAATGAGTGTCTCATCAAGAGGAGAGCTGAACTTACCAGTGAGAGTAAGGACAAGCAAGCAAAGGCAAAACTTTCTTCATCCATGCCCCTTTTTGTGTGCTACCACTAGAGCTGTGGCCCACCTATAATGAATGATGCAGTCAAGCAAACTACACACAGGCAAGCCCAGATGCTTGAGTTTTAGTTGATTCCAGAGGTAATCAAGTTGACAGCCAAGATTAACTATCATACTCCCTTACAATTATTTTGTCCATTAAGCAGTATGGAAGAAAAATGAAGGCTAACACTAGCTAAAGCAATAAGGTCTGAGGATTAAGGGAAATGTTCAGTCTGCATGAGGAACTGAGTGTGGAGCCTCAGAGCCCACATGAAAGAGCTGAGCTTGGTTTGGTGCATCTATAATTCCAATGTTGTGGAGACACAGAGAGATAGATCCATGGAGTTCACAGGCAAGCAAGTCTAGATGAACCTGCAAGCTGCAGGTCCAATGAGACACCTTGCAGCAAAATAAACAAAGTGAAGAGTAATTGAAGAAGACATGCTATGTTCACCTCTGGCCACCACCTACCTGTATGCACAGACATTTGTAAGCACAGCTATATGCACAGATACACACACACACACACACACACACACACACACACACACGAAGAAAGAGAGGCCAAATTTGTTCAGTAGTAATTATGGCAGCAGAAAAGACGTCCCATATCAATTAAACTTGGTCTTTAGCAGGGAGAATGAGGTTGGGGGTCTCTATAGAGAATTCAGGTATCAGATAAGTGGAGATTTTCAAAATATGAAGGGGAAATCATTAATGTGATTAGGGCATGTGTTTCCTAACTGGTTTATTTTGAAATTCTGCTGCTATGCTCTTTCTAGCAATGGGAACAAGGGGATTCAGTTGAAAGCTCCAACAAAGAACATATTCTTCATTAAGCCTTTCCCTTTCACAAGAAGAAACTTACTTGTGCTGGAATTATCATTCTAGGGATACATTTTGAACTGACAATTCTAATGTTTGTGTGTGTGTGTGTGTGTGTGTGTGTGTGTGTGTGTGTGTGTGTGTGTGTTGGGGAAGGAGAATTGTTGACTAAGAATGAAATGACATTTGCTAACTATTTGTGGATTTTAAAGAGTAACTTTGAGATTTAGTTAAGGAAAAGACTCAGACTAGTCATATTAGGGTTTGTCAAGGAGAAAATCGTTGTTAACAGCTAGAAAAATTCTTGTTAAAAACAAATCTAGAACACACTCTATAAAAGCCCTCTCCAACGGTTTGTCATAGCACTCAGAAGAAAAAAAGGCAAATCCTTGAATGTTGTATCCAAGGACTTAAGTGACCTTTCTACAGACTATAATGTTTTCTCCGAATCTCTCCTTACTAATTCTGCTCCAGCCTGTTGACCTTTATATTCATTAAATACAGCAGATAGTGTATTGTCATGAGGCTTGGGACTTACTGTTCCCTTTGCCTGTACCCTTCTATTTGACATCTTTTTATGACCTGATCATCTACATTCTTAAAAATACTCATGCATCAGGGAAACGCTTGTGAACAACTTGTCAGAAGTTGTACCCCATCTTAAATCACTGACCTTTTGGTTTTGTACAAGACCATTTTCTCTGTCTGTCAATGCTAAATGTATTGTCATCTTGTTCATCCGTTCGTCTGTGTTTTTCTCATAAGAGGTGTATTTCTAATAACAAAAGCTCATCTCCCACAGTAACAGCCAAATTCTTTATGCCTAAATGGGTGGCTATTACTTAGCATGTACTCAGCATATACATCTTGATTCAATGAAAGAATGGATTGGGTTTATGTGGCTTTTATACTTATCTAAAAATATTGATTTTTTGCCTCTAATTTCAGGAAATCAACTCACCATCTGCCCCCTTGCCAATCTATAGCCTGTGGTGTGAAGCTGACTTGAACCTGTCAAAGTATATATAGATTATTTGAGGAAACTAAGAATTAGACATGCTGACTGATAAAATCAATTAAATAACAGGAAAGCTCTTAGATTAAATCACATTCACTAGGAAATCAAAGATACAATACAGGCAGATGACAAAGTCATTAAGTTACCCCTTCATTAGTGTAATTAACCAAATTTAAAACACTTATGAATCTAGATTATAATACTTGCTTAAATGTTTCCTTCCTTCCTTTCTCTTTTCTTTTCTTTCTTTCTTTCTTTCTTTCTTTCTTTCTTTCTTTCTTTCTTTCTTTCTTTCTTTCTTTCTTTCTTTCTTTCTTCCTCTAATATAAACTTGGTTTGTAAATTAATAAAACACTTCTGCCTGTAGAATGACCATCTAGAGCTTTTCATTAACTTGAAATAAAGATTTTACCTGATGAGAAAACAAATTGCCATTGTTAGTCCTGATGATGGCATTGGTTCATAACATTCTTGAAGGATTAATGATTATTCACCCCAGGGACATGAGCAGGCCCAAATCTATCATGAATCTCCAGGAAACTACTTGCACTCTATCCTTAAATTTAAACATAGAGGACAACAGAAGACAAGACAAGGGATCAGCAGTCTCTCTAAATGATCTCTCTGCAGTCCACATTCCAAGAGAATACTAGTCTTTTAGAATATTGCCTTAAGTGACTGATAATTAATGGATGTGTGCACTTTATAGCCTTGGGCAAAAGATTGAGAAATCTAGGTGCATGTTAATAATAAATCACTGACAGGCTATGCATTTATGTATTTTAAAATTTTACAAAAAATTATTAGTTATAGATTTTACCTCAGATTTATTCAATTCCAAACTGTAACAAATGGATTATCTCAATGCTAGTTACTTTTCCCATTGCTGTGATCAAACACCTGACTAGAGGTAATTTGAGAGGAGGGGGATCTTTTAGCTACAGTTCTAGGGGATACAGGCTGTCATAGCGGGAAAGGCATGGTGGTAGCAATGTGAAACAGCTAGTTACATTGAATCTGCAGTCGGGAAGTAGATAATGATGAATGCAAATATTCAGTTGGCTTTGCCTTTACATTTCAGTCCAGTATCCCTCTCAGTCAAATGATACTGTCCTCAGTTATGACAAGCTTTCCTGCCTCTACTAATCTAGTTTAGGAAATCATTCATGTATATTCCCAAAGGCTTGCTTTCATGGTCTTTTCAAATTGATAATCACAACTAACCATCAGAATGCTAAATTCTAAACATGTTTGAATGGTGAACCTCAGAGTACAATTATCAATGAGGCAGTATGGGAAAAAAAAGAGAGGACAATGATGATAGTAGTGGACAAAGAGGAAAAAATCAACATAAACTCAAGACCTTTCTTTATATATAAATCAAACAGTACATATTATGTAAATGAGCTTTACATGCAGGAACTGGGTAAGCAGCAGTATAAATACATTCCATTAAGTCAAAATAATTGAACTTATGTGTTATCTTCAGCAACATGGCCTTACCATCAGTTTCTGTGAGTAACCAATAACCTAATCCATACCCTGATCCTCTCGACAACAACTTTAGATCTAACTAATTCCTGGAATAGAAATTTCACTTTGAGGCAAGAGATGTCTTGTAGGTGTTGTGTGACAAAACCTTCCGTAGAGAGACACTATACACACATCTACTTACCCCAGATAAGGACTCCACAAAGGCCAAAATATGAAAACCACTAAAGTCCAGATTGGTGAACCAGTAAGTTTTATTGGGATTATTTACAGGAATATAGTTAAAGGTTATTTACAAGAGCAGAAATGACTTACAGACAGCTGCATCACCGAAGCCCACCTGAGCCTGGGGACAGCTCACAAAATCTGGCAACCTGGAGTGCACTGTGCAGCCTCCAGACAACTCAACGGATGGCAAATGTCCCATCCAAGTGACTCAGTTATCCTAAATCTCCTCTGCAGAAGCCCAGCTGGTTTCTTTTTTGCAGCTTGGCTTGTGTGAGAGGTTTTCTTTGTAACTTGTCTTGTATGAGAGAGACTCTTAGCTTTTACGCTTACTCTAGCAGGGAGGGGACTAGTGAGCCTGGTTAGATTCAGGGACTTCCTGAATTTATTTTGAGTTGCTTACTGTCTTGCTTAAGGAGCTCCTCTGCAGGAATTAATGTTTCAATTTAGGAGGAAACTGTTATACATTAATTGGGGCATTATCTTCCTCCATTATTTGGCGACTATATTTCAATTTATTTTATGTATGTGTGTATTTTAAGAAACTTATAGGTAGTAGGTTTCCATATGACCCCTTAAATGACACAGTGTTAGCTGTCCTTCCCCGTATTTCCTTTCTTATACCACCTTCCGTTCTGTTCTCCATGTAAACTCACTCCAGTGTCCCTGCTGTTGCTTGATAATATATTCTATTTAATATTCCTGGGAAGATAATCCATTCACCCCTACTTTCTTAATCTATCCTGATATCTGTGCTTATACTGATTTTAGCATGCCTATCAAAGGCTTAAAAGATAACATCCACATATAAGAAAAGGCAAACAATATTTATCTTTTGGAGTCTAGGGTACATCACTCAGGAGGATAATTTTTTTCTAGTTTCATCCACTTAGCTGTAAACATCATGATTTTATTTTTTAACAGTTGAGTAATTGTCCATTTTATAAATGTACCACATTTTCTTTATCCACTCATCTGTTATTAAGCATCTAGACTGTCCAGTTTCTAGCTACTATGAATATAGCAGCAATGAATATTGATGAGCAAGTGTCTCTGTAGTAGGATGTAGACTCCTTTGGGTGTATGCCCAAGACTGGCCCAGCTGGATCTCATGGTAGATCAAACCCCAACTTTCCAAGGAACCACCACCACACTGAGTTGCAATCCTGCCAGCAATGAATGGCTGTTCCCCTTAACTCAAATTCTCACCTGCATGAACTGTCATTTTTATTGATCTTGGCCAATCTCACTGGTATAAGATGAAATTTCAAAGTAGTTTTGATTTGCATTGCCCTGATGAATAAAGATTTTGAATGTTTCTTTAAGTTGCTTATTCATTTGGGTTTCCTCATTTTAGAACTTCCTCTTTAGGTTTATACCCAATTTTAAAATTGAGTGTTTCTTTTTCCTTGATGTCCACTTAAATTTTTTTTTATATATTTTCCATTAACCTTCTATGGGATGTGTAATAGGTAAAGATCTTTACCTACTCTGTAGCCTGCTGTTTCATCTGAATCATTATGCCCTCTGCCATATGGAGGCTTTCAGTTTCTTGAGGTCCCATTTATTAATTGTTGTTCTTCCTATTTGTGCTATAAGAGTTCTGTTCAGAAAGTCACCTCCTGTGCCAATGAGCTCAAGCCTATTACTCACTTTCTTTTCTATCAGATTCAGGACAGCTGGCCTTATACTGATTGAGGTTCTGGATCCATTTGAAGTTAAGTTTTGTCCAGTATAACAAATATGGATCTATTCGCTCTCTTCTATATGCAGTCATTCAGTTTCACTAGCATCATTTGTTGAAAATGCTTTTTTTCCAGTGGCCTTTTCTGGCTTTTCATAAGAAAAAAAATAGGTGTCCATAAGTGTGTGGACTTATGTCTTGATCTTCAGTTAGATTCCACTGTGTCATAAAAGCATTACGTCGGAAACAACCTAGATGCCCTTCAACTGAAGAATGGATAAATAAATTGTGGCACATATACACAATGGAATACTACTCAGCAGAGAAAAACAACGACATCACACGGTTTGCAGGCAAATGGATGGATCTAGAAAAAATCATCCTGAGTGAGGTAACCCAGACTCAGAAAGACAAATATGGTATGTACTCACTCATAGGAAGATGCTAGATGTGGAACAAGGATGACTAGACTGCTACTCACATCACCAGTGAGGCTACCTGGAAAATGGGACCCCAAAAAAAGACACGGAGAAATGGACAAGATCTACATGAATAGCCTGGTCATGAGTGGGAACAATGAAGGGCGACAGTCGAGGGAAAGAGTGGGAGATCCTAGCTGGATCAAGAAAAGAGAGGGAGAACAAGGAATAGGAGACCATGGTAAAAGAAGACCACATGAGAAGGTGAGAAGGGGAGGAAGCAGAGAGCTAGGGAGGCCCACGAAGATCCACAAAGATACCCCCTCAAAAGACTGCTGGCAATGGTCGCGAGACGGCAGGAACTGACCTACTCTGGTGATGGGATGGCCAGACACCCAAATAGTGGTGCCATAAACCCCATCCAAGGACTGAGGAATCTGAAGGCAGACATCCACGGCTGGTCCCCTGGTGGAGCACTGGGAGTCTAATTAGTGAGTAAGAAGAGGATTTATATGAGCGAGAATTGTTGAAGCCAAGGTTGGATAAAGCACCGGGACAAATAACCAAATGAATGGAAGCACAGGATCTATGAACCAAAGGCTGAGGGGCCCCCAACTGGATCAGGCCACCTGAACGGGTGAGACAGTCAGTTGGCTTGATCTGTTTGGGAGGCAGCTGTGCATTGGTGCCAGGTCCTGGGCTCGTTGCATGAGTTGGCTGTTTGAATCCTGGGACTTATGCAGGGACACTTGGCTCGGTCTGGGAGGGGGGAATGGACCTGCCTGGACCGAGTCTACCAGGTCAACCCCGGTCCTCGGGGGAGACCTTGATCTGGAGGAGGTGGGAATGGGGGGTGGGCTGGGGGGAGGGGTGGGCGAGAGGGGGAGAACAGGGGTTTCTGTGGCTATTATGTTGAACTGAATGGTGTTATAAAATAATAAAAAAAAAAAATAATAAAATAAAATAAAAAAAAAAAAAAAAAAAAAAAAAAAAGCATTACGTCAATACCATGCTGTTTTGTTACTACAGGTCTATACTACAGTTTCAAATCTGGGATGGCAATGCCTCTAGTAGTTATTTTATCTATTCAGTAAATATCATGTAAAATCATCCTTTAATATTTTCCTATTAATCATACTTAATATCTATAGCTACCCTTACATTTTAATTTCTTTCAATCTAAATTGGTGAGCTATGCTATTTGCTAGTTCAGTCCTGGTCCCTTAGCAATTATAATGTGAATAGGAATTAAATAAATAGTTTTGGATGAATCAATAAAGTTCAGAATGTGTCATCAACTCTGCTATAAATAACTAACCACTAGGCCAAAGTCTTTTCCCCAAGAGCTTTTACCTTTTGCCAATGGACATGGTTTGACACAGCAACCTTTCCAAACCAGACAGCAACTGTAATGGCTATTTTTGGTTGTCAGCTGGACTATATCTGGAATGAAATACAGTTCAGAAATGGAGGGCAAACTTGTGATCTGGATCTTGAGGCAGGAAGACAACATGCCTTTGATCCAAATCTTGAGGCTGGAGGACACAGGCCTTTGATATGGATCTTGAGGCAGAATGACACATGAATTTAATACAGATCCTGAGGTAAGAAGGCACACCTTTTATGTGGGCCACACCTTCTGGTAGCAGCCTATATAAAGACAATGGAAGAAGGAAGGGTTGTTCCTTTTTCTCCTCCTTGGCCTCAAGTGGTCAGCAATCCATCCCTTCACTGGCATTGGAGTTTACTTCTTCTGGATTACAGCAGATACAGAAGACCAGCTGAGATACCCTGCCTTGTGGGACAGAGCAATTACTAGATTCTTGGACTTCCACTCACCAAGGTTGGCCTGGTTATAGCTGCTGCTGAGTGCCAGATCTACCATCAGCAGAGACCAACATGGCACCATTCCCTGGAGTGACAAGCCAGCAAATTTGTGCCAGATTGACTATATGGGACCACTTCCTCCATGGAAAGAACAATGCTTTGTCCTTACTGGTGTAGATACTTATTCTGGTTATGGATTTGCCTTTCCTGAAATGTAATGCTTCTGCCAAATCCACCATCTGTGGACTTATATATGCCTGATCTACTGACATGGTATTTCACATAGTATTGATTCTGACCAGGGAATTCACTTCACAGCCAGAGAAATCTGAGAGTGGACCCATGATCATAGAATCCACTAGTCTTAACATGTTCCCTACCATCTTGCATCAGCTGTCCTGAGAGAAAGTTGGAATGACCTTTTGAAGACACAGCTGCAGTGCCAATTATGTGGCAGCAGTATGGAGGGCTGATACAGGGTTCTAGAGAAGGTAGCATATGCTTTGAGTCAGCATCAATATATGGTACTATTTCTCCTATAGCCAGGATCCATGGGTCTAGGAATCAGGAGTTGGGAAATGGAATAGTTTCATTCACTATCAGCCCTAGTGACCCTGCAGGAAAGTTTTTGCTATCTGTTACCACAACCTAAGTACTGATAATTTAGAAGTTTGGTTCCCAACATAATAAAAATGGCAATCATACCAATCTATCTACAGATTCAATAAAGTCCCCATCAAAATTCCAACACAATTATTCAGAGATCTTGAAAGAATAATACACAACTTCATATGGAAAAACAAAAAACCTAGGAGAACTAAAACAACCCTTTACAATAAAGCAACATCTGGAAGCTTCACCATCCCTGACTTCAAGCTCTACTATAGAGCTATAGTCATAAAAACAGCTTGGTATTGACATAAAAACCTACTTGTGGACCAATAGAATCAAACTAAAGACCCAGACCTTAATCTACACACCTATGAATACTTGATGTTTTACAAAGAAGCCAAAACTGTACAATGGAAAAAAAGAAAGAATCTTCAACAAATAGTGCTGGCATAACTGTATTTCAACATGCAGAAGATTGCAAATATGTTCATATCTATTGCCATGCACAAAACTCAAGTCCAAGTGGATCAAAGACCTCATCATAAATCCAGCTACACTGAATCTGATAGAAGAAAAAGTAGAAAGTAATCTTGAACACATTGGCACAGGAGACCACTTTCAAAATATAATACCAGTAGATCAGACACAAAGAGCAACAACTAATAAATGGGACCTCCTGAAACTGAGAAGCTTCTGTAAGACAAAGGGCACAGTAAATAAGACAAAATGACAGCCTACAGAATGGGATAAGATCTTCCCCAACTCCACATCTGGCAAAGGGATGATCTCCAACATATATATAGAACTCAAGAAACTAGACATTAAAATAACAAACAACTGAAAAATGGGTTACAGATCTAAACAGAGAATTCTCAACAGAAGAATCTCAAATGGTCAAAAGACATTTAAGGAATCGTTCAACATCCTTATTCATCAGTGAAATGCAAATCAAAACTATTCTGAGATACCATCTTACACCTGTCAGAATGGCCAAGATCAAACACTGATGACAGCTTATGTTGGAGAGGATGTGGAGCAAGGGGAACACTCCTCCACTGTTGGTGGGAGAGGAAACTTGTACAACTACTTTGGAAATCAGTATGGCAACTTCTCAATTAAAAATCAGTCTACCCTAAGACACAGTGATGCCACTCTTGAGCATATACCCAAGGAATGCTCAATCATACCACAAGGACACTTCCTCAACTATGTTCATAGCAGCATTATTTGTAATAGCCAGAACCTGGAAAAAACCTTGATGCCCTCAAAAAGAAGAATGGATAAAGAAAATGTGGTACATATACACAGTGGAATACAGCTCAGCAGTATGAAACAATGATAGCATGAAATTTGCAGGCAAATGGATGGAACTAGAAAATATCATCCTGAGTGAGGTAACTCGACTCAGAAAGACAAGCATGGTATGTTACTTACTCATAAATGGATACTAGATGTAAAAGCGAAGGATAATCAGACTACAACCCACAGCTCCAGAGTAGCTAGGGAACAAGGAGGACCCTGAGAGAAACACATGGAATTCCCTGGGAAGGGGAATCAGATGAGATCTCCATGAGTAAACTGGAGATGGGGTGGGAGGAGAAGGGATGGGAGATGAGAACATGAGGGAATGGAATGGTCGAGCTAAGGGAGGGATGGAGTGGGAGAGCAATAAAAGTGATACTTTGATAGAGGGAGAGATTATGGGACAAGGGAGAAACCTGGTGCTAGGGAAATTCCCAGGAATCCACAAGGATGACACCAGCTTAGACTACTAGCAGTAGTGAATAGAGTGTCTGAGCTGACCTACCCTGGTTATCAGACTGGTGAATACCCTAACTGTCATCATAGAGCTTTCACCTAGTAACTGATGGAAGCAGATGCAGAGATCCACAGCCAAGCACTAGGCTGAGCCCCAGGAGTTCAGTCTAAGAGAGAGAAGAGGAATTATATGATCAAGGAGGTGGTCAAGATCATGATGAGGAAATCTATAGAGAGAACAGAACAAAGCTCATAAAAACTCAAGAACTTTAGACTGACAGCTGAGGAACCTGCATGTGACTGGACTAGGCTTTCTACATATGGGAAACAGTTATGTAGCTGGATCTGTTTGAGGGGCTCCTGGCAGTGGGATCAGGATATATCCCTGGTACATGAGCTGGCTTTCTGGAGCCCATTACCAATGGTGGGACACCTTGCTCACCCTTGGTGCAGTGGGGAGGGGCTTAGTCCTACCTCCACTGAATATACCAAGCTTTGCTGACTCTCCATGGAAAGGCCTTATCCTTTTGGAGGAGTACATGGGGGTGTGGACGGGGTATGGGGAGGCTGAGGGGAGTAAGAGGAGAGAGGAGAGGAAGATCTGTGGTTGGTATGTAAAATGAATAAAAGAAGTATTTTTAAATTAAATAAATCAATAAAAAGAAAATTGGAGAAGTAAAACATGACAGAGAACAATGGTGAAGTTCTGGCAGCAAACACAGAGGAAAGCAAGACCCATGAAGTGCACAGCAAAGAATTCACAGTAACATGTTTAATGAAGTGACAGAATTATAAGAAAACATGAATAAAGATTTGGAGCTAGAATTAAAAAAAAAAAGAAGAAGAAGAAGAAGTTGTTTTGGTTCCAGAGGGGTGAATGTTCCTGCTAGTACCCACAACAAACATTTCACTTCATTGGAAGCTCAGACTTCCCTCTGGTCACTTGGGTCTTCTGATGCCCTTAAGCCAACAGGCTAATAAAGGAATAACAGTGTTAGGCGGGGTGATGGATCCAGATTACCATGAGGAAATTGGATTGACTCTTCACAATGAAAGTAAGAAGGATTATGTCTGGAGTGCTGGAAATCTTTTAAGGCACTCTCTTCAGGAATCATGGCCCTCACACATCAATCATTCATCAAGAAAATTCCCTACAGACTTGCCTTTGGAGGTATTTTCTCAAATAAACTTCCTCATCCAGGATGACTGTAGCCTGTGTCATGTTGACAAAACACTAGCCAGAATTAGAGCCATTTTTACAAATATCTTTTCCTATATCAGATGTGTGGAGAAGCAGGATTTCTTCCTACAAGTATCTAATGACAAACTAGAAGAGATAACCTTTTAAAAAATGAAATATAGTACTATCACTGTTCAAAATTATGTACTTCATCTAAGAATAACAATTTTATGCAAGTATCAGAATCATAAAATCATTTTCAAATGTTTAAAATGTAAGGAAAAATAAACTCTTATGCTAGCCTGGTTCTGAGTGTGACATAAAGAGATGATGAATTTCACTCTTGATAAGATCATTTTCAAAGAAGAAATCATAATATCATTTGAAAATTACATCATGGTGCTTTGTATTATAAAAGAATTACATAATGGTTTTCAATATGACATTCCTTGATTAACCAAGCATAGAATCTACATAGTTATTTCAAATGAGTTTCCTGAATACAGGAAATTATATTTTTCCACTACAGAAAACAATAGACTTTTTTCAGAGAGGTTGTATCTCTAAAAACAGTTATTGAAATTGCCTTTAATTGTTGAACTGGACAGATATAGAAAAACAAGCTGTCTTTCCTATTGTATACATACACAAAATTTATGTTTTTAACCAATGCTAAAACATTAGGTGCCCTACTGATCACAATAAGTTTTATCATAATGGCATAAATCAATGTCTATTCTAAATCAAATGGCAAATGAACACAAACTACTCAAATGTATTTGTCCATTTCCCTAAACAACATTTAAAACACATACTATCATTCCCCATTGCTAAAGTGGTGTTTTTGTTCTTGTTATTGTCTTAAATTATCTTAAATGGTGAGGTTCCATCCTGCCTCAACCTATACCTCATATTTGCTTCAGTGATTCTCAGCTTCCTGAAAAAATGAATTATTCTAACAGATAGCTGATCACATTCTGCTATAGCACTTATCCTATTACATTGATGTAAATTTTTGAAAACATTTCCCTTAGAATTGAACACTATTAAGATAAGAAATCTGGTGAGTTCATCTGTGTAACCTCCTCAGGAAAAACTAAGGTTGCCAAATAAATAAATAATTGATTATCATTTTACATGGCTCATTTTTTAGATTTAAATATTGAAAATGAGCAGAACCATATTGAATCTACATAACATAGTGTGAAAGAGAATACTGGACTGCTCTTGTAATAGATGCTTGAATATATCTGGGGAATTCCTTTTTAAAGGAAAAGAACACACACTAAATAATGGATGTGGCTAATGAGAATAGACTGTTGATGTCTTTATTGAATGGTTTCTACTTCCAGATGGTCAGTAATAACAACTCATGGTCAGGACTCCAAGTCATATTGATATTCTAAAAGCTTAGCTGAACGTACTTGTAACTCTATTAACTCATAACAGATTGCCAAAAATATTCATTCCAAAACATTTCACATTGTGGGATATTGGGTAAAGGGATGGCATTATGTAATAGTGGTTATAATAAAGATTCTTCTTAAATATTATTTGGCAATTACATTACTAGACTTCTCCTAGGAGTTTGAATGAAGCCATTAAAGATTATGGTACCTGAAGCCTTATCTCCATTAGCTTTGAAATGCAGCCAGAAGTTAAGAGCTATGCATTTTTAGAATTCTCTTATCTTATTGTAAATATTACAACAGTTTGTATATTCACTGTCCTTTCTCTTCTTATCATGTAGCCCAGGCTGGACTTGAAGCCAAGGATGTACTTTAGTTAACAATCCCGCACCCTCTCCTTCCAAAACATTGGACTTAAGGGCATGTACCTCCATGCCTGCTACATATATGCTGCCCACTGTCAATACTAACGGTTAAGTAAAATTGTAGAAACAGTCTGAACCAATATAATAAATGTCTGTATCTATTTGTTATCAAAAACTTAAATATGCAATTTGTAATCATTTTTAGTCATTCAAATAATTTAAATTGAGACAAAATCTATTTTACTCTTACATAGACACATAAAACTGATGTTTCTTGACCATGTTTATGTATAAAACTTGGTTTGCACTATTTGTAACCCTCTCTATTGGTAATAATGTATGAACAAAGTAATTCCCTGTTAAACCAGAAATCAATTTTCATAGTGCCATTTACAATATTTCATGTCATCACTATTATTATTGTTATCTTTATATAGTTAATAGAGCATGTATATGGAGAAAAAATAGATAATTCATCTTTTACACTGTAGCATACTGAAAAGACAGTACTGAAAATATTAAACAATTTAAAAGATATTAGTTGTTTATTTATGGAATTTCTGTTCAATATGTTCAAGCTATTTTTGGTCATTTTTGATGGAGAACAGAGAAAGTGAAAGTGCAGCCCAGGAAGGAGCACTTTGCTCAAATCTCTCTGTGTGAAACTGCACACACCCTCGAGGAACACTGGTGATTTCTCACGCAACTGTGATTTGATCACCTTCTTTCCTTCTCCACAGCTTCCATACCAGTTACATCTTTACAGGGTGTTCCAATGCTCTGTCCAGGACTTCATGTGTTTCCAAGAAGCTCTTATTTTTCTCTTCTAACAAGTTGAAATTACAATCTTCATTTCAATAAACATATTTTCAAAACAAAAAAAAATGCAGTCAGGTGACATTCAGCTTAAATTCTTTACGAAATTCCTCATTATGGTTTAATACAATATAGTTCTTTGACTCCCCAAACCTTACCAGATTTCATCTTATGTCACTATCTACTGTGGTCTGTGCACCTCCCGAATAACTCTGATTATCAAATTTACCATTCTCATTTCCATTTTCAAATGGGCAAATCATTTGTTATGGTAATATATTCTTTTATTTTGAACAACAACTGAATTAAGTAATTTTTGACCCTCAAATAATCACAAAAATTGAAATGATTAAAGCAGGGGGCAAACTAATAATAGGAAGAATAAAGAAATCTAAACATTATGAGTAGGGTAGAGATGAATAAGACACATTAAATGCATGTATAGAATTCTCAATAATTACTAATATGAAAATAAATAAAATAAGAAATAAAAAATTATGATTTCACTAGCCTGATTAACAGTATATAAAGGGATGCTGAAGAGAAGGCTGAGCTCCACACTCTCAGAGGACCTGAGTTCTGTTCTAACATCCACAGCAAGAGATTCACAATGGCCATTCTCTATGACTAAAGCTCCAGGGGATCTAATATGCTCTTCTGGCCTCTACAGACAAAAATGTGCACATGAAAATACACTCAAGCACAGACAAACTCACCTAGACGTAAAGAAATAATGAAATAAACCTCAACAAATATGTAAAATGATTAAGACAGAAATAAGCATGATTAAGGTAAGAGTTCCAAGTAAGAAAATTCTGTGTACAATTATGATTTTAAAAAATGAATGGATGAATTCAGAAAAACTAGAAACTATTTTCAAAGAGGTTGAAATCAGCAGAATTAATATGATAATAATAATATAATAATAATAAGTAAGAGGTTACCAATATATAAGGGAGTTCTGGGGATACAGAAACCAGTAGAGGGCAAGGTAGCATTAATATAAATATAATACTCATGTATAAAATTTTAAAAACAGAAAAAAATAAATTTAAAGCAAGACACTTAATAAAATTCTGTAAAAACAAAAAAGCCAAAAACAGAACTTACTCTAATAGACACAAACTTCCAAATCAGAATACTTACTCAAATAGATTTAAGATCAAAGATTAATTACTAATAGTGATTTTATTTGAGTAATTGAGAAAAGTTACAAACCTTGCCAAAGAGTGACTATACAATATGGTTAAAAATACCTTAAAAATAAATACATATGTGTCAAAAGTTCAAAAGAATGACTCATGGTGAACAATATCTTGGGGAACTGTGAGAGAGGTTCCAGGAATCAAGGCAGAGGGCCTTTTACCTTAGGTGCATTTTGTTCTGTGGAATATTCTTGGACTTGATATCATGCCTTCTGTGAGAAACATTTACATTTAATTTATAAGATACATTTATTCTTATTGGATGTCAAAACATAACTACAGAACCCAATCTGATCACTGTATCTTGAATCTTAGATATGGCCCTCTGACTTGCTTTCTTTCTTTCCCAGATAAAATCTATAGTACATGCCAGGCAATTGTGTTTAAATTGGTCTGTCCTGAGAAAGTTCTGGGAAAGGGCTTCTCTGTTAATACTATTGTGTTCTTACTGACTTTTATTTACATGTTTGTCTGAACTCAACCTTCCTTGGATCGTTGCTTTCCTTGTTCCATGTGTGTATAAAGGCACCCTGAAACTGAAATAAGGTTGTCTACAGCATTAGACCGCATTCTACCCCATTCTTTCAGGTCCTCATATCCCAGGTCCAGATGACACAGATCTGCATAGATTGACAAAAGTTGGCACATAAAGAAGCTGTGAGGGTAAAACCTGGGGTGCAAAGGAGAACCCAAGATGCTAGAGTGTCGTCGGTCTGACCAACAGGTAGGGCAGAGGCAGGATGGGGCCAGCAGGTCTCTCCCTGGGCTGAGCGGGATGATGAGTGTCGAGAGACCTCCCTCCTGTCCACAGGAGAGAAACACACTGGGCCGGTGTCGAAGCAGGAACTCGCTTTATTGCATCAGAAATAAACTTATATAGGTTGAGGTGACGGGGCAATGGAGTTAGGATAGCGGGCCAATGAGATGATGCCATCTCCGCAGTTACTAGGCAGAGGCCGATTCTAGGTCAGGCAGTGCTGAGTCACTCATGCGGAAGTCATGTCCCAGGACAGGTCGCCTAACTCGAGCTAGTCTTGGGAAGTTACACTAGGTCTCACGCCCAGGCCTTGTGGGGCCCAACACTAGGGATGCCAAAGCTTTGGGACATCAGTGAGTAAAACCAGCCCAAGAGATGATGTATGTTGCAGGCAGCAGAAGCGGAAGGCTGGAGCCACCTAAGCACTTTGGAAATGAGATAGTTTTATTAGAAGACCCACAAGATGAACACAGAGATACAGGATTTGATGCTTGATCTCCTGCATTTCAGTCTTACTTTGGATCAACACTTTCTTACTATTCTTCCATTGTTTCCTTTCTAAATGAAAATGAGTACTCTGTGACATTGTACATTGAAAATAGGTAGGGTTTGTTTTTTGTTTTTGTTTTTTTGTTTGTTTTTTTGTTTGTTTGTTTGTTTTTGTGTGTGTGTGTGTGTCTGTTTTTTTTGTTTTTTTTTTTTTTTTTTGTTTTTGCTTCCTAATGTATTCCAAAAGATTGTGCATGCTTTTAATTCCAGAAATCAGGAGGCAGAAGAAGGTGGATCCCTGGGTTTGTGGCCAGCCTGATCTACAGAGCAAGTTCCAGGACATCCGGGGCTGCCCTGTTTTAAAAACAAAAACAAAAATAAAATTAAAAAATTGCATTTTTCACTCTTGAACTTTGGCACATTATTATGACCGTTAAAGAGTATGGACATTTTTGAAATTGAACTCAATTCATTATGCATGGTAAGATGGCGCTGAGCCTGTGGGGTCCAGCAGCAGAATGTTGTGGATTGAATGTAAAATGCCTCTGGTAGGATCCTGCACTTGCACACCTGATCTCCAGGTGGTGGAACTGTTTGCCAAGACCATGGAAACTTTAATTGGTGGAGAAACTTTAATTGCTAAAAAGAAAAAAAAAATCTGTTATTGGGAACAAGCATTGGTGTTTTACAGCCTGGACACCCCAGCGCCTGCTCTTTCTCTGCTTCTGAACTGCTGATACAATATGATCAGCTGGCCTCAGCTTCTGCAGCCACCTCTCCCCAACCATATGGACAGTAGCCAACCAGTATCCCTTCTGGAACTGTAATCTCAGACAACTCTTTCTCCCTTAAATCCCTTCGGCCAGGTGGTGTGGTGTGGATGTATGTATGTATGGTGTCTTCTACTAAAATTCTTTATTTTGAAATGTTCCGTTTCAGTCATTTAGCAATCATACCTTCACAATAAATTATCTACATTTTGCCATTTGATGTGAAAGCAATTTCTCACAATTTGGAATGCCATCCAGAATTAATGAAATGGAAATGGTTTTATTCATAACAAAGCATTTAATACCTAACATGTCATCAGCACATGTTTACATTTAATAACATTCTCAAAAGAAGTGACAATGGTAAAGTTTAAAGTTAACTGTCTTTTCATTTACTACTTCCTTAGATGGCTGTGTAGATCAGTTCTTTAAACATGTGACCTGAATATCTCTTTATATTCCTGTTGTAATTAGAATTGTTAGTTTGTTGTTTTTCTCCACGTAAAACACTTGATTGTATCATTGTTACAATCAGCCACAAAGACACTCCACAATTTTTAAGCATTTTTATTATGTTTTGACACTTTTGTATGTGAATACTGTTTCTATATCATTGACATTTACATTATCCCATACTCTCCATCCTCCAGCAGCTCTTCTGACCCTTCTCAGCTCCCTCTCAACTTCATATATAAAGTCTCTTTAGTTTTTTCCACCTGTATATGTATTTAGTGATGACCACTTCACACTTTCGGGTCATGTCTCTGCTGATGCACCGTTTGGATGTATAATCACAAGAAAACAGCATAAATGTGCTGTGCTACTTTTAAGATTAGGTTTTAAACCCAATACAGCTTCTCTCACTTTTTTGTGTTTTCATATCAGATGGCTCACAGTGTGTTAATTACCATCTCTGAGGAGTCACCCAGTGACTCCGGATTCCTGACTACTAAATCTTTGAAATAATGGTTGTTGCTTTCAAAACTATTATGCATTATGAGAAAACTAAGAAAGATATTATAATTCTAAAATAGCCCAGAAATCTGCATCCCCATTCTTAAATTGAGGATAGTAAGAACAGACACTGGAAGAAATATCTTCTACAGAGAGGCAATTATTTTTAAACATTGTATTCTTAGAGTCTCATGTATTTCAAAAATAAAAAGAAAAGAAATCAAATGAAGCACTAATTGACTAAATGGTTTCTAAATATTTTGGATGTGTTTTGACCATGTTGCCTCCTGAGAGCTTCCTCTGAGATACGGCCGATAGCAATATGCTAAAACGCCAGCTTTCATCCTCATTTTTCTTGCTGGTCAGGCTGCTGAAGTCCTGTGTGGCAGTTCCAGCATGGTTGAATGACAATACAGAATTGGCCATTTTTGTATTTTATTTTGTCCGATAGTGTTAGTCTGTGATTCATTTGCCCACACTAAATGACCATACTCTTCCAGCTTGTGCTGGCATTCAGATGGCATTCAATTGTTTGAGTATCCAATTGATTTGTCATGGTTAAATGTTCAAGTTTGGGGGGGGGGGATATGATAAAAATAAAGTTTTATGTGTTTAATATTTATAAAATTTTCTTTCTGTTGTTAACACGGCCCTCCTATGATTTTTTTTTTAAATGTTTCTGGAATCCAGGTTTTAGTATTCATTCACAACTGTTCCTTTTCTTAGTTGGAAAAATTCCATATATATCTAGATATGTACTTGGATATGTATTATAAAAAAAAATCAGGTAGGTAAATTCTGGGTCTCAGTCAAACCAGTTTTTAAAGTGTGTGTTCAATATATGCTGAGTAACATTGCCCCTAAAGCTGGGAAGGATGATTTCCAAATTCACTTTCTGTTAAATGAAGTAGTTACTCAGTTACAGTGATGTAAACCTCCAGGATTTAAAAATTGTAACTGAGGTTAATGAAAATTTGTATAGATTTATTTATTTTCATAAGAAAGCCCAGCACCCATGGAATTATCAGCTCTTTTCATATCATGCCTAATTCAACCACTGCAGGAGATTTACAAAGGAGGAGACATTAGAAACAAACAAAAATCATTTAGCATGCCCCAGTGGATATATAAAGAAATTCAAAGATAGGCTACAGTGCACCCTTCAATGTCAAAACTTCATTTATAAGTTTTATCCTTCAGAGACCTTTGATCTGAATCCCATTTCCCATCTTGCCACCTCAGTGTGCCTGATGTTGATTCATTACTTCCTGACATTCTGCCTCCCTGTGAGCAGGTGGAACTCTAAAATGGCCTGTAAAAGCAATTTCCAATGCTGCTTTCGACAACTAAGAGGCAATCTATTTTTCAAGGGCTCATTTGAATTCAAAATTTCAGGTTGGAAGATTCACAAAAAATCCCTTTAAAAAAAAGGCTCAGAGGCTTTGATCCTTAAATTCTTAAAATTTTGCTTTCTAAGTGTGTGTTAATGTTCACTATCAAAGTTAGAAACTAATCATCAACCAACATGTTGGCTCATACACAGGTTTGGAAGTCATTAAGGTTGCCTAACATTGTGTTTATTACCTTATAATGAGCAATACTGAATATACTTAACTTTAACTGGCTAATAGGTTATAAACAATGTGAAGTATAATGTCAATCATTGCTTATTAATTATCAAAATAAACAGTGGACTTCTTGTAGTATGGTGAAGAAAAAAAAAAACACAAGTGAAAAATAAGACAATGGGGAAAGAACCTCATTTTCAGTACCATGGTTGGACATCGTTAGCTTGCTCTCCTTGTAGCTTACTGAGCCAATCATGAAAGTGTTTCCATTTTCATCTTCACTCTTTACTCTTGAAGAGAACTCTCCCTATATATAATCGTGTCCTTCTTTAGATTTTTGCATCACAGCTCTATGGGTGATTTTTTTTTATCTAACAAAAATAATGCCTCCAAGTTATTGTTTTGAATTTAGTCTCATCTATTATTAGTTTTATATCTTAATTATTCAGAAATTATCTTATTTAATTTCTAAGTAATTATGAATTATAAGCTCAAGTCTACAAATATAATAGAAAACAGGTTTACTTATCATCTTGTTGGTCTTTTCATAAATAAGTATATTTTTGGCAGAAAATAATTTTTTCAGGAAATAAGTATAGTATGATTCATAAAAACATTATCAGTTATACTCCATGCCACCCTTCCCTTGGACAGTTAGTCCTTAGCATCTTTGGTTCTTTATCCACAGGTACACCTATCCTCATTTATTAAAATATTTGAAAAAAAATTGTACCTATACTGAATAATATGTATCATTCTCATTATTCCTAAGCAATAAAGTCTAACAACTTAGATACCATTAACTCTAGTTCAGTATTATCAGCAATCCATATATAATCAAAAATATCTATCTATGGGAGGAGTTCCTAGGTTACAGAAACTGCTATTCCATTTTACATAGAAAACTTAAATATCCTGAGATGTTTGTTATTTTTCAAAATCCTCTAATCAGTTAATTCCATATGGATGCATAAATGGGAGTTTTAATATGAAAATTATCATTTGGAGACCCTAAGGCACAACCCATCCACCCCACCCCACCCATCACTGTCACAGTTTCAGGCTAGCAGGAAAGACCCCTGCAGGTAGACCTGTCCACCAATAACCCTCATCTGACCCTGCTGTCTACAAGACCCACTTCCTACCTTAAACCCACACAACCTCCTGCGACCTCAGTGGTTACCTGAGACACACAGTCAGCTCTGATTGGATCAAGAGTTTAGTGACTCTTCTACCATCCAGATAATCCTGTTTCTAGGACCTATGCTTTGGGGCACAATCTGTGCCCCAGGCCCCCACCCATGTTGCCCCAGTTGCAGGCCAGCAAGGAAGACTCCTGTGGTAAGGCCTCCCCACCAACACCCCTCATGGGATCCTGCAACCTACAAGACCCATTCACTACCCCAAAACCACCCATTCCCCTGTAACCTCAGCTGTTTCCAGAGATACAGAACCCACCAGCTCTGACTGGGAAAGAACTCTGATTGGACCAAGAGTGGCTCCCTGAGACACAGAATCCACCAGCTCCAATTAGACCAAGAGCTTTGACTGGACACAGAGTGGCCCCCAAGACACAGACACAGTGAGCACAGATTGGACCAATAGCAACTCCATCAGACACAGACACCTCTTGCACATATTAAAAGAAGAGATGGGTAGATGCCAGTGCAAAAATACATATAACAACATAAAGAGCATATGGCACTACCAGAACCTAGCAGATCTGCAACAGCAAGACCTGAACATCACAACATAGAACAAGCAGAAGAAAGTGACCTTAAAAATAACTTTATGAAGATGATAGAGGCCTTTAAAGAGAAAATGAAAAATTCCTTTAAAGAAATTGAGGAAAAGACAAAAGATTGGAAGAAATCAAAAATCCTTTAAAGAAAACCAAGAAAAAGCAATTAAATAGGTGAAGGAAACAGTTCAAGACCTGAAAAGGGAAATAGAAAAAATGGACAAGACACAAGCCAAAGGAATGCTGGAAATAGAAAATGTGAGTAAATGAACAGGAAAGACAGATGCAAGTATAAACAACAGAATATAAGAGATGAAAGAGAGAACATCTGGTGTGGAGTATATAATAGTGGAAATAGATTAATCAGTCAAAGAAAACACTAGAGCCAAAAAAGTCATTACATAAAATATCCAGGAAATCTGGGACACCATGAAAATGACAAACCTAAGAATAATAGGGATAGAAGAAGGAGAATACCAACTCAAAGGCACACAATATTCAACAAAATCATAGAAGTAAACTTTCCCAGCTTAAAGAAGAACTACCTATGAAGATTCAAGAAGCTTACAGAACACCAAATAGATAGGACTCCCCCAAAAAGGCCCCTCGCTGTATAATAATCAAACCACTAAAAATACTGAATAAAGAAAGAATATTAAGAGCAATAAAAGGAAAAAGGTCAAGTGATTTTTTTAAAGACAGAACTATCAGAATAACCCCTGATTTCTCAATGGAGACTCAGATAGCCAGCCCAGACTATTATTGCCTAGCAAACTTTCAATCACCATAGAGAGTGTACAAAATATTCCAAGACAAAACCAGATTTAAACAGTACCTATTCACAAATCTAGCCCTACAGAAAGCACTAAAAGAAAAACTCCAACCTAAGGAAGTTAGATGCACCTATGAAAACACAGGCAATAGATAACCTCACAGCAGCAATTACCAAAGAAGGGAAATACACACACACTGCCAGCAAAAGATGACAAGAATTAACAATCACTGGTATTTAATATCCCTTAATATCAATGGACTCAATTCCCCCATAAAAATACACTGGCTAACAGAATGGATACAAAATCAAAACCATCTTTCTGCTGCATACAAGAAACACAACTTGCCAGGTGGTGGTGGTGCACGCCTTTAATCCCAGCACTCACTAGGCAGAGGCAGATCTCTGTATTTGAGACCAGCCTGGTCAACAGAGTGAGATCCAGGAGAGGCACCAAAACTACACAGAGAAACCCTTTCTCAAAATACCAAAAAGAGAAAAAGACAAAAAAAAAAAAACAAACAAACAAACAAACAAAAAGAAACACACCTCAACTTGAAAGATAGACACTAACTCAGAATAAAAGGCTGAGAAATGACTTTCCAATTAAATGGACTTAAGGAGCAAGTTGGTGTAGCTATTCTAATAACTAACAAAATAGACCTCAAACTAAAATCAATCAAAAGAGATTGGGAAGGATATTACATATTCATCCCAGGAAAAATCCACCAAGATGAAGTTTCAATTCTGAAAACATATGCCCCAAATACAAGGGCACTCACACATGTTAAAGAAACATTATAAAAGCTTAAGTAGCACATCAAACCCCAATCATTAATATTGGAAGACTTCAACATCCCACTCTCACTACTGGACAGGTCTGCCAGACAAAACTTAACAGAGAAATAAGAGATATAACAGATGTTATGACTCAAATGGACTCAATAGATATCTACAGAACATTCCACCCTAACACAAAAGAATATACATTCTTTTCAGCACCCCATGGGACCTTCTCTAAAATTAAGCACATACTCAGTCACAAAGCAAATCTCAACAGATACAAAAAAAATGGAATAACCTCTTGTATTTTATCGGACCACCATGACTTAAAGTTAGACCTCAACAACAACAAAAATTACAGAAAGCCTACAATCTTGTGGAAATTGAAAATGCTCAAATAAGTCATCAATGGGTCAAGGAAGAAATAAAGAAAGAAATTAAAGGCCGGGCGGTGGTGGCGCACGCCTTTAATCCCAGCACTCGGGAGGCAGAGCCAGGCGGATCTCTGTGAGTTCGAGGCCAGCCTGGACTACCAAGTGAGTCCCAGGAAAGCTACACAGAGAAACCCTGTCTCGAAAAACGGAAAAAAAAAAAAAAAAAAAAAGAAAGAAATTAAAGACTTCCTAGAATTCAATGAAAATGAATGTACAACATACCCAAACTTATGGGACTCTATGAAAGCAGTGCTAATAGGAAATTCATAGCACTAAATGTCCACATAAAGAAGTTGGAGAAATCTCACACTAGCAACTTAACAGTGCATCTGAAAGCTCTAGAACAAAAAGAAGCAAGCTCACTCAGGAGGAACAGATGCCAGGAAATAATCAAATTCAAGACTGAAATCAATAAAATAGAAACAAAGAGAACAATACAAAGAATCAAAGCAACAAAAGAATTGATTCTTTGAGAAAATCAACAAGATAGACAAGTCCTTATCCAAACTAACCAAAGGGCAGAGAGAGAACATACAAATTAATAAAATCAGAGATGAAATGGGAGACATAACAACAGACAATGAGGAAATCCAGATAATTATCAGGTCATAATTCAAAAACTCCATAAAATTGGAAAATCTAAAAGAAATGGACATTTTTCTGGATAGGAACCACATGCCAAAATTAAATCAAGACCAAATAAACAATTTAAATATATCTATAACCCTTTAGAAAATAGAAACCATCATTAAAAGTCTCCCATAAGAATAGGAAAAACCAGAGTGCTAGAGAGGTCCCCAGGAATCCACAAAGATGACTTCACTATAGACTACTGGCAATGGTCAAGAGGGTTCCTGAGCTGACCTACTCCTGGTGATCAGATGGCTGAACACCCTAACTGTCATCATAGAACCCTCATCCAGTGACTGATAAAAGCAGATGCAGAGATCCACAGCCAAGTCCCAGGCAGAGGTCCAGGAGTCCAATTGATGAGAGAGAGGAGGGATTATATGAGCAAGAGATATCAAGACCATGATTGGAAAAAGTACAGAGACAACTAACTATCCAAACTAGTAGAAGCACATGAACTGTGAAATAGCTGAGGAGCCCCCATGGTACTGGACTAGGTCCTCTGGATAAGAGAAATGGTTGTTTAGCTTGAACTGTTTAGGGGGCCCCCAGGTAGTGAGACTGGGACTGGTCCTTAGTCCATGAGCTGGCTTTTTGGAATCTAATGCCTATGCTGAGCTCACTTTGCAGGGAGGAGAGGTTTGGACCTACCTCAATTGAGTGAACCCAGCTCTACTGGCTCATGGTAGACCTTACCTTGGAGGAGGTGAAATTGGGAGGGGGTGCTAGTAGGGAAGGCTGGGGGTAGGAGAAGGAAGGACAGGGGAATCTGTGGTTGATATGTAAAACGAGTAGAAAAATCTCTTAATAAAAATTAAAATAGTCTCCCAACCCCCCCCCCCCCCCCGCAAAAAAAAATCCTAGGACCAGATGGTTTCAACACAGAATTCTACCAGAATTTCAAAGAAGAGCTAATACCGATACTCTTCAAAATTTTCCACACAATAGAAACAGACAGAATATTGCCAAACCCTTTTATGAGACTACAGTTACCCTGATATTCAAACCACTCAAAGATGAACAAAGATGAAACAAAGAAAGAGAATTACAGACTAATTTCCCTCATGAACATTGATGCAAAAAAAAAAAAAAAACAAAACAAAAAACAAGAAACACCCAATAAAATGTTGGCAAACAGAATCCAAGAACACATCAAAAAATAATCCACCATGATCAAGTAGACTTCATCCCTGAGATGCAAGAATAGTTCAACATATAAAAAAATCTGTCAATGTAACACAGCACATAAACAAACTGAAAGAAAAAAAAAAAAACAAACATGATCATCTCACTAGATCCTGAAAAAGTCTTTGACAAAATCCAACACCCATTTATGATAAATGTTCTAGAGATCAGGAATACAAAGAACATATGTGGTGATATCGTGTTCCCTAATATATTGTGCACCATAATAAACTTACCTGGGGTCAGAGAATAGAATAGCCACTAGACAGACATAGAGGCCAGAAAATGGAGACACACACACCTTTAATCCTATCACTTGGGATGCAGAGTTCCATCCAGATCTCTGTGAGTTCAAGGCCACACTGGAAACCTCCAGGCATGGTGACACACACCTTTAATCTCAAGAGGTGATGGCAGGAATCAGAAAGGTATATAAGGCATGAGGAACAGGAACTAAGTTTAATCTTTTAGGCTTTTAGCAGCAGTTCAACTGAGATCCATTTTAATGAGGACACAGAAGCTTCCAGTTTGCGGAAACAAGATCAGCTGAGGAATTGGCGAGGTGAAGTTAGGTGTGGATAATTCTGCTTCTCTGACCTTTCAGAATTCACCCCAATACCTGGCTCCCTGGGTTTTTTTTTTAATAAGACCTTTTAAGATTCATGTTACAAACATACCTAAACATAATAAAGGTAATTTACAGTAAGTCAAATTAAATGGAGAGAAAATCAAAGCAATTCCACTGAAATCAGGAACAAAACAAGGCTGCCCACTCTCCCTATATCTATTAAATATAGTACTTGAAGTTCTAGCTAGAGCAATAAGACAAGAAAAGGAGATCAAGGGAATACAAACTGGAAGGCAAGAAGTCAAACTTTCACTATTTGTGGACGGTATGATATTATACATCATTGACTCCAAATATTCTACCAGAGAACTCCTACAACTGAGAAATACCTTCAGTAATGTGGCTGGATACAAGATTAACTAAAAAAAATCAGTAGTTCTCATATATACAAATTATAAACAGGATGAGAATGAAATTAGAGAGACATCACCCTTTACAATAGCCACAAATAATTAAAAAAAAATACCTTGGGGTAACTCTAAGCAAGTGAAAGACCTGTATGTCAAGAATCTTAAGTCTCTGAAGAAAGAAACTGAAGAAGATATCAGAAAATGGAAAGATTTCCCATGCTCATGGATGGGTAGGATTAACACAGTAAAAATGGCAATCTTACCAAAAGCAATTTACAGATTCAATGTAATCCCCATCAAAATCCCAAAACAATTCCTCACAGACTTGGAAAGAAAAATACTTAACTTCATATTAAAAAACAAAAAACCCACGATAGCTAAAAGAATCCTGTATAATAAAGCAACCTCTGGAGGCATTACCATTCTTTCAAGCTCTACTATAGATTTATAGTAATAAAAACAGCTTTGTGTCGGCATAAAAACTGACATGTGGACTGATAAAATTGAATTGAAGACCCTGATATTAATCCACACACCTTAAACACCTGATTTTGACAAAGAAGTGAAAACTGTACAATGGAAAAAAGAAGCATCTTCACCAAATGGTGCTACCATAACAGGATGTCAACATGTAGAAGACTGAAAATAGATCCATATCTATTGCCATGAACAAAACTCAAGTCCAAGTGGATCAAAGACCTCAACATAAACCCAGTGACAATGAACTTGATAGAAGAGAAAGTAGGAAGTATCCTTGAATGCATTGGCACAGAAGACCACTTCCTTAATATAATACCAGTAGCTCAGACACTGAGAGTAACAACTAATAAATGGGCCCTCCTGAAATTGAGGGGCTTCTGTAAGGCAAAGTACAAAGTAATTAAGACAAACAACAGCCTACAGAATGGAAAAAGACCTTCACCAACCCCACATCTGACAGGGGGCTGATCTCCAAAATAAAGAACTCAAGAAAGTAAACATCAAAATACCAAACAATCTAACCTACTCTGGGGATGGGATGGCCAGACACCCTGATAGTTGTGCCATAAACCCCATCCAAGGACCGAGGAATCTGGATGCAGACATCCATGGCTGGGCCCCTGGTGGAGCACTGGGTGTCTAGTTAGTGAGAAAGAAGAGGGTTTATATGAGCGAGAATTGTTGAAGCCAAGATTGGATAAAGCACAGGGACAAATAACCAAATGAATGGAAGCACAGGATCTATGAACCAAAGGCTGAGGGGCCCCCAACTGGATCAGGCCCCCTGAATGGGTGAGACAGTCATTTGGCTTGATCTATTTGGGAGGCAGCTGTGCATTGGTGCCAGGTCCTGGGATCGTTGCATGAGTTGGCTGTTTGAATCCTGGGACTTATGCAGGGACGCTTGGCTCGGTCTGGGAGGGGCGGACTGGACCTGCCTGGACTGTGTCTACCAGGTCAATCCCGGTCCTCGGGGGAGACCTTGATCTGGAGGAGGTGGGAATGGGGGGTGGGCTGGGGGAGGGGGAGGGGGGGCTAGAGGGGGAGAATAGGGGAATCTGTGGCTATTATGTTGAACTGAATGGTGTTGTAAAATAAAAAAAAATAAAAAGTAAAAAAAAATAAATAAAAAAAATGGGCTACAGAGCTGAACAGAGAATTCTAATCAGAAGAATCTCAAATCCCAAAAGACATTTAAAGATGTTGTTCAACATCCTTAATCCTCAGGGAAATGCACATCAAAATGACTTGAGATACCATTTTATACCTGTTGGAATGGCTAAGATCAAAAACACTGACGACAACTTATGTTGGAGAGGATGTGGAACGAGGGGAACACTCCTCCACTGTTGGTGGGAATGCAAGCTTATACAGCCATTTTGGAAATCAGTATGGTAGTTTCTCAGAAAACTCAGAGTCAATTCATCTGAAGACCTAATGATTCCACTCTTGGGTATATATCTAAGACATGTGCAATCATACCACAAAGACACTTACTCAACAATGTTCATAGAAGTATTTTTCAGAATAGCCAGAACCTGGAAAAAAACCTAGATGCCCTTCAACCAAAGAGTGGATAAAGAAAATGTGGCACATATACACAATGGAGTACTACTCAATAGTAAAAGAAAATGACATCAAGAAATTTGCAGACAAATGGATGGAACTAGAATATAGGATCCTGAGTGAGGTATCACAGACTCAGAAGGACAAACATGGTATGTACTCACTTATAAGTGAATATTAGATATAAAGCAAAGGATAACCAGACTACAACTCACAGCTCCAGCAAAGCTAGCTAATAAGGATAACCTTAAGAGGAACTCATTGATCCCCCTTGGGAAGGGGAAATAGATGAGATCTCCATGAGCAAACTGAGGGTGGGGAGGCAATGGAAGGTAGGGAATGGGGGATGAGAACATAAGGGAATGGGATAGTTGAACTGGAACAGGGACAGAGTGGGAGAGCAAGGAAAGAGATGCCATGATAGAGGGAGACATCAAGGGAACAGGGAGAAACAGGGTGCTAGGGAAGTTCCCAGGAATCCACAAGGATGACTCCACCTTGGACTACTAACTATATTGGAGAGGGTGCCTGAACTGACCTAGTCTGGTAATCAGACTGGTGAATACCCTAACTGTCACCATAGAGCCTTCATCCAGTAACTGATGGAAGCAGATGTAGAAATCCACAGCCAAGCACGAGGCCGAGCTCCAGGAGTCCAGTCTAAGAGATAGAGGAGGGATTCTATGAGCAAGAGACATCGAGAGCATGATGGGGAAACATATAGAGACAACCAAACGAAACTAGTGGGAACTGCTGAACCTTTGGTCCTTTTTGACCAATAGCTGCGGAGCTTCCAAGAGACTGGACTAGGCCCTCTGCATAACCTAGATAGTTATATAGCTTGATCTGCTTAAGGGGTCCCCTGGCAGTAGGATCAGGATCCATCCTTGGTGCATGAGCTGGCTTTTTGGAGCCCACTACTGGGACACCTTGCATAGCCTTCATGCACGGGGAAGCTCTTGCACCTGCCTTAACTGAATGTACCAGGCTCTGCTGACTCCCCATGGGTGGCCTTAATTTTCAGAGGAAGGAATGTGAGGGTGGGTTGAGAGGGGAGGGCTGGGGGGCCAGAGGATGGAAGAGGGGGGATGCATGGTTGGTATGTAAAATGAATTAAAAAAATTCTTAATAAAAATGTTTTTAAAAAATTATAATTTATCATTCAATTATAGTAATTAATCATTTTTAATTTGATAAAGCTTTTCTATACTTAACTGTAGAAATTTTTCATATAATATGAATGGAATTTTATCATTCATTCCTTCATTCAGTCATTGAAATTCATTAATTTGAGAATGCTTGTTATATGCTGGGACAAGAGCCTATCATCTCTAAGAGCTTTGTAGTACCATTATCATCACATTGCACAAATGCTTTGATTATCACAATGCATCAAGGCACATTACCCAATTTCAATCTAGCATATTTTTTTTCTATAACTGCTCAACTACATTTTCCCATTTCTGGAAACCAAGTGAGACAGAAATCTGAAATGCCTTAGGTTGCAAATATGACCTCCCAACACTAATTACTGGTTACAGTTAAAGGAAAACAGTGAGGGTCCAATCTCTCTGGAATTTGTAATAACATTTACCCATTTCCAATGCTTGGCAAGAAGGGACAATATGGGACTTGTTTACCAAGTGTAAGATGTATTGAAAACGGGTCTGTCAAAGTTTGTCTTTAGTAAGAAAATGTGAGAACTCCTGACTTACAACAGCAGCATAGCAGGTGATTTTGTGCCACTTTTTCTGGTTCTGCCTCTCATTGAAACTTAGAAGTCAAGAAGTCAACTTCTCAAAGTGTGAAGGGTAGAAGTGGGGATACCAAGACAAGCAGAGTACCCAGAACAATGTTCCATTGTCTGAATTTGAACAAATTTCTGTTGTCAAGTATCATGTCTTACTTCTGGAAAGTGTAGTGTTGATTACTAAACAATATATCTCAACTGCAGATACAATCTACAAGTACCAAAATTTGTACAATGACTGTATATATATAGTCTTTTTTATGTATATATATGTATGCTTTAAGCATTTTGCTAATTTCAGAATAAAATCATGATTATATTTTTGACACAAATAAGGTTTCCTATTTTGCCTATGGCTCCAATAAATAAGTGTCAGCTCTATGATTGTCTGAATCATTTATCATATTTTCTTTGGGATATTAGCATCTTGATAAGATGGATCCTGAATTAAAACATGTTGATTAAAACATAGGAAGCATTGACTCAAAGCCAATAATACTCCAGAGGGCACTTCATTATTTTTGTATTACTGGAGTTTAGAAAATTAGACAATGGGTTAGAACAAAAGGAATTTTATATCCAACAAAGTCAAGTATGGCTCTTGTGATATGATATTATTGTACATTTAACACTGAATCATGATTTTTCTCCTTCATATTTTGAAATTGATTTATATATTCCAGTTGTTGCTATATAGAATCAAAATTTATTCCAAAGATAATAAATTTAGTAGTGTTTTTTCCCAAAGTATTTAATGGGGAAGTAGGCTTTTACCTATGCTTAGAGCTAAGAACATATTAAAATCTTTCTTTACAAATATAAATAGGTAATAAAATGATAAATAGAGCCGGGCCATGGTGGCATATGCCTTTAATCCCAGCACTCAGGAAGTAGAGCCAGATCTCTATGAGTTCAAGGTCAGCCCAGTCTACAGAGCAAAATCCAGGACAGGCACCAAAACTACACGAAGAAACCCTGTCTCAAAAAACAACAAAAAAATGATATGCATTAGATAGTACACATGTGTGTACTATATATGTGAATTATGTGTATATAGATAAGTATATATGAAGTATATATAAATATATAATTTTTAAATGTCCTTAGCTTTGTTCCAACATCAGTAAAATAATTGGTGCATTTAGTATTTACTGAGTTGATTTCATCTAAATTTCTGTTTTCAGAAATGTTTCTAACTTTATTTAAGACTTAATGACTGCACTGATGCATATTAACAACAGTCTTAATATTAATTACTTTTAACAACTGGAAGGATTTCAAGATGGAATTGTGCTTCCTGTGGTTATCATGCTGTTGCTCCAGGTAAGGACAGCCTTGCATTTCTCTTCATCTTTTCAGTATCAGCTAGGCACAAACCCCAAATGAAGATACTGCTCCAAACTAAGAATGTCTTTCACAAAGAAAGTAATGTTATTCTTGATTCCAGAACTTCTATTATTATATATACCTATTGCAAAGTTCAAAACTGATTAACCTGCAAGAAGAAATGTGTCAGAAGAGTTAGGGAAAGACTTCCATCAAAATTCTTCAGTTCCCTAAATTCTGCTGTTCTATGAGTATCTGTAGAGAATTATGTTTGCTACTGCCATTATGCATGTCTCATGAAACACATCATTAAAAATTCAAGTAAGTTGCAGGCTTTCTAAGACCCAATATTAGGCTAAATAAGAACAAAAAATCCTGAAATATTTCAGTAGATTCAGAAACTGGATTTTGTAATGCACAAATAACTAATTTTTCTTTCCTCTCTAGTATTGTGGTAAACATGGAACCAGGAATAGAATCTGGCTTCCTGCCAAAAAAAATGCTTTAATCCTCCTGAAGTGATTAATTTTCATACATGAAAGAAAGCAGAAAACATGATTTCTAGCCTTGGAGAGATGCCACGGATGCACAGAAGTTCTTACACATTTTAAATTGAACTTTGTGGGCTGCTGACAAAAGATGTATCAGTAACAAAGATTGAAGCCCTTAGAAAAATATTGGATGGTATGGAAGGAAAAGGCTGGCTAAACTGCTGCCTCCCTGAAAAGGGATTAGGTTTTAATTTGAATTCACTGTGTCTAGACACATAGCATTTTGGTTGCTAAGCAATATAGACTTCTTTTGTGGACACCATTGAGAAACTTGGCCAATTCTTTTTATTTTACTTAAAAAAAAATTCTTTATATCTACCTAATTCCAAATGAAATAATGGAAACAATCCCTTAAATGTCTAAAGGCCCAAAGACAAATCATTAGGCATGGACATTATATAAATGGTTTATTGTCTCATTAACATGTCCTTAGTTGTATCAGTGCACTCTTAGAAAGGACTCAGTTGGTATAAACAAATTAAATAGTAAAATTTATCGAATAGATTAAAAGTCAAAGACAATACAAAACATTGAAATGGTTGTTAGGGTTATGTGGAGGAATTTAGGGTTATATATTTGAATTTATTTTATTCCTTTGACTATGTATACCCAGAGTGGAATTTAATATACTTTGGACAATCAGGACCTATTTTTTGTTTTGTTTGTTTATTTAATTATCCTCCTGGTGTCAAGACTTTTATTCCTTTATTTACCTCAAATGTATTAAATCAATGTTTTTTACTACAATGAATAATGACTTTTTTTAAGTCAAACTGTGCACATATATGTGCGTATGATGCATGTACATGTAGATATATATTTGTATGTGTGAGCACAATCAGTAGAATGCCACAGGGTATGCATCGCTGTCAGAACACAATCATTATTGTCTGTTCTTGGTTTTCACATTCTTTGACAGGGCCTCATTGCCACTTATAGATCCAGGTTAGCTATGGGAGATTCTCCTGTCTCTATCTCCCACTTCACTGTAAAAAATACAGGTATAATAGAGCCATTTTCCTGCAACCAGCTCTACATGAGTTTTAGGGATTCAAACTCGGATCATCACTCTTGTACAGCAAACACTTTCCACCCTGGGCAGTCTAGACCCTATAAAGAATTATAATCACCATTTCAGTTCTTAAAGCTCTGATTCTTCCCTTTATTAAAACTTAGGGATTGTAGAAAATATGCACTCACTGTTTTTGCTGTTCTGACTGGCAGTGTTTAAATAGCGCATTATTTTATAGTTTTGTTTTTTTTATTTTTTTTCTCCTATAAATTTCTAGATAGTAGCCAGGGCGGTGGTGGCGCCCGCCTTTAATCCCAGCACTTGGGAGGCAGAGCCAGGCAGATCTCTGTGAGTTTGAAGCCAGCCTGGGCTACCAAGTGAGTTCCAGGAAAGGCACAAAGCTACACAGAGAAACCCTGTCTTGAAAAAAAAATCTAGATAATTTGTGTATATCCCCTTCATGTCTCAGTCTTCTCTTTGTAAAATAAATGCAGTAACTGACTCAAAAAGTTAGTCTAAGATTCAGGTGGGTCCAAACTTTGGACATTGTGACATGATATTTTTATCTGCAAAGTTCATGCCCAAGAAAACAAAAATGACAAGAACAACTAAATCCTTACCAGTGTAGAGAGTTTTAAGTGATGTTATGATTTTCTATGGCTCTATATTCCTGATATCTTTGAGTGCATGTAGCTTCTGAACAGAGGTTGGGCATGCCTGAAAGGGCATAAATCATGTAAGACAATGGCAAACACAGTTATTATTCTATAAGAATTTTATAGTATTATAGATTCCAGTATTAAAGAATTATGAATTTTTATCTAAAAATGTATAATAACAGCTGGTATTCCAAGAAAATGAAGCAATAGCACAAATCATTGTTTGTGTTTACTTTTTAATGTAATTTAATTTCAAATTGGAATTGTCCTAAAAAGTTTGATATACAGGACAGGAAATAAAAAATTGAATTTACCTTTGATTACATTTCTCAAGAATGAAAATTGAAGATATCTCTTAGAAGCTACTTACTATGAGCCATTATCCATGACAAACAGATCATCTCATTTGATCTTTCCCCAAATACATAAATTAAATGTTAACAATATATATTTTAGGCAATATGTTTGAAAGTTACAAAGGTCAAAAATTGTTCAAAACCAGAGAGAGAGTAAATGGGAGATTTTTATTTTAAAAATCTGTTCAACTTGATCACTTGTGGATTTAGTTATTATGACTAATGTTTATGTGTACATTTGCAATAAATAGAAAATATCTCACTTTTATGACATGTTTCACAAACTACTTTCATATATTTTATGTCTGAAGGATAGGCAAGGGGAATTCTGTGCATTTCGTTCACATAATGGGAATACTGCTATTACCCAAGCTTGCCAAATCTGTAGAACTGTGGATAAATATACTGACACCTGTTCTCAGAAAAAAAAAAAATGTTGTCTAAATGTCAGGACAAGTGTGTGAATGTGGATTCAGATTTTATTTCAGTGGTTAAGAAGCCTCTTATTACTGAGGTGAACAGGTTTGTACATTGTACTTAATCTTGGATCAAAAACTAATTCTAAACTTGCACATTTTAGCATATTTATAGAATTTGGATCAAGACTCCCTCCTCCCCCCACCCCGTTACAATGCAGGAGAGTGGCATTTGCTATTGATGCAATTCTGTATGAGGAACAGACAATGAAGACTAATGAGCAATGTAAACACTACAATAAAGTGTTCGCAATGCTTGTCATAGAGAAATGGCTGCAGGTGGTGCAGAAGCGGGTTTAGAAGTTTTGGGAGCATGTTTTTTTTTTTTTTGTTTGTTTGTTTTTTGTTTTTTTGTTTTGGCTTTCCAGTATTTAAAACTCTGAAATTTGAAGGAAGGATCAGAATGTCCTCAAATATAGAAGTGATTAAATATAAGACCAGTGGTCTCTGGGTAAGGTAGAATTTCATGGTGGGTTCCAGCACTGTAGAGAGTTGCTTAAATGATTCTTTTCTCATTAAAATGTTTTCTAAACAGTATAATGTGTAAGATGCATACCTGGATGACAGCTTTGATGGTATTCATATGTCAAAACTTGGATATGTGCACATTTTGCTCTAGTTTAATTCCCTATAGAAATGCCAAGTGGATAAAACACAGCAGTAACATGTATAACAAATCCTCCTGCCTCAGTTGAACAATTTAAGGTCAAATTTTCTCCCATATCAAGCCTTCTTGGAGTTATTAGCAAGCAGGGATACTCAGCTGACCAAGGTTGCACAGTCTTATAAAGTTTATCTGGTTTGTGCAAGGATAAGGTGGAAAATTAATCAGCAAGATAAAAAAAAGTTTGATATTTCATATTATATTTTGTTTTATAAATTTCTTACTGCAGTATGTTCATCTCATATCAGAATAGGCTTCATCAAGATATATTAATTCACATGCTCCCTTGACCCTCACCACCCCCCGTTAACCCTTCCCTTCCTGCAACTACTCCTCTTCCTTCCCTCTGACTGTCTTGATTATGTATCCATACAAACTTCTGCCACCTGTTACCATGAAAGCTACTCTTCTAGGAGGATACACTCAAGTGAGTTCCAGCATAGTCATTTTTAGGCTCTGTTTCTGAAGCCATGGTATCTTCAGCAATTAGGACTTTATTTCCACATTTGGGGGTTAGCAACCAAGGGAAAGAGCAATAGGCATGCTTGGACAGCCCCACCAACAACTCCTAAGAGGGCTTTTTATATGTGGTATTGGTGCTTTTGGTAGGTAGTCTCTGGTTATTGGAGAAATAAATTACATGCCAATGCACTGTGGTATGATATTTTGTTTGTGTTCTGACAAATAAAGATTGCCTGGAGATCAGAGGGCAGAGCTAGCCACTAGTTAAACAAAGAGGCCAGACAGTGGTGGCACACACCAGCACTTGGGAGGAGGAAGCAGAAAGACCAGAAAGGAGTTCAAGGCCATCCTGGGATGCATGAGGCTGAACCAGTCTAAAAGAGAAACAGAGCTGGGTCTTAGTAGTGCATGCCTTTAATCCCAGCACTAGGGAGGATCGTGCCTTTGATTCTAGCACATTGAGGGCTCATGTCTTTAATCCCATAATGCAGAGGTGGAGACAGGAGTATAAGTTAGGTGGAGACAGGATCTAGGGCCTGTTCAGTCTGAGGATCTGTAGAGACAGGATGCCCTATTTGGTATGAGATTTAAGAGAAGTAAAAGGTCTAGTGGCTGCTGCTCTGCTTCTCTGATCTTTCAACTTTCACCCTGATATCTGAATCTGGGTTTTTATTGTTAAGACTAGACAGATTCATGCTTCAGTGCATGATATCTTGAAGAGTTTTTCCTTTATTCTTTGAATTTCAAGTTTTACACACAAGCCTTTGAACTACTTTGAATATTTGTATATATCTAAGAGCAAGGAATCAGTTTCATTTGTTTATGTATCAAGCTTTTTAAAGGGCCATTTGAAATGGGTGGTTTTCCCTTTGTATGTTATTTGGCGCCCTTGCCAAAACTTGAGTGGTTGTGACTATGCCTCTGTTGTGGCTATTTCTGGGTTCACTGTTTTACTCCATTGATCTATATGTCTGATTTTGTGCCAGAACTATGCACTTTTTATTTCTAGGGCTCTGTGCTATGTTTAGAATCAGGCATAGTTGTACTTCCCCCAGCATTGTTCTTTTTGTTCAACATATCTTTATTTATTCATACTTTTTGCTTCCATGTGCACTTGAAATTGTTTTTCTAGTTCTGTGGAAAAAAAGTTACTGGGATTTTAATAAGGATTGCTTTGACTATGCTTTGACTATTCAGAACCAGAACTATTATACAAAATCTGACCATATATTCCCATAAATATGGGAATACTTTGAGTTTTCTAGTTTCTTCTTGGATTGCTTTATTTGATGCATACAGTTTTAATTGCATGGAAGCTTTTACTTTTTGAATGGGATCTGTGAAGGTTAATTTGATTGTCAATATGACAGGATCTAGAATCTCATTTGAGCCAAGCCTCTAAGAAGGATTTTTCTAAATTAGGTTAATTATAGTGGAAAGAGTTTTCTTAATTGTGGATAGCACCACTCCATGTACTGAGATCATAGACTGAATGAGAAGGAGAAAGAAAGCTGTAGGATTCATCACTTTTGGCTTCTTGATTGCAGACACAATGTGACTGGATGCCTCCCAAAGTTTCTGCTGTCATGATTTCTCCCACTGTGATAGAATGTATCCTTACATTGTAAAGCAAAATAAACCTTTTCTCCATCAAGTTCCTTACATCAGTGTATGCCATGATAGCAAAAAGAAAAGTAATTAATACAGGCTTATGTCTTGTTTGTAAGGCTGCTGTGAATAGGATTGTATACCTGATTTTGCTGTCAGATTGTTTTTGATTGGTACAGAAGAAAACTCCTGCTTTTGTATGTTTGTTTTGTATATTACAACTTTGTTTTAAGCTTTTGTGGATTCTAAAAGATCTTTGGTAATTTTTAGTATTTCTAATGCATAAAATCCTATCATCTGTCAACAGAGGAAATTTGACTTGTACCTCTTATATGTATCCGTTTCATTTTATTTTCTTGTCTACTTGTTTGAAGACAACACAGGTTATATTGAGGACGATGGCAAATATGACCAAGCTTGTATCACTCCTGACCTAAATAGAAAGGCTTAAGTATTATTTTTTTTTTATCATTCACAGTATTTGGGGGCTGTAGTTTTATTGAATATAGCCTTTGATATGTTGAGATATATTTATATTAATAAGGTTTTTACCATGATGGGATGTTGAACTTCAACTAAAGGCTTCCCTGCATCCACTGAGATGTTCAGATGATTTCTTTCTTTAAGTCCGTTTATGTGCTGCATTAGTTATGTTTCTATTGCTGTGATAAAGTATTGCAATGAAGGCAACCTATAAAGGAGATTATTTGGGTTTCCTGTTCTAGAGAGTTAGAGCTCATGATTGCAGAGCAGAGGTAGCAGGCTGTAGGCATGGCAGATTCAATAGAAACTGAGAGCTTCCATCTTGAATTGCAAGCACAAAACAGAGAGTATGAGCACTTATCACTTTCTTATTTCTTCCCCTCCTCTCCCCTAAGCATTCTGTCCCTTTCGGCTGTCCCTCCTTTGATGACCCTCTTGTACCTTCATGAAGAAACTGTCTTTCAAAAAACAATGTCAGTTTTTAAATTTTATAACTAACCTGTATCTTGAGCTGAGTCATTCCTTATACCAGGGGCACTCGATGAGCCGTCAGGGGACTTACAGCATTAACATCATTTGGTTCTTGTTATAAATGTATACATTCATGCCCACCCCTGATGAACTAGATGAGGGCTTACAT